>NC_059430.1:52956851-53260698 GCF_021028975.2 Sphaerodactylus townsendi
CCCTGACAAACTGTGGTGTAGGCAATGCACCACAGACAAAACCGCTGTAAATTGTGTATCTGGACACTCGCCAATCCATTACTATGGATGAACAGGTGGACCCTGCCCTTCGGAGACTTAGCGGCTAAAAATAAAATGCATCGCCATGTGTGCCACCGGGCAGGGGAGACTCCTGTTTGGGGAAGGGGCCAGAAGGAATCACTCCTTGGTTCCTCGACGCTTGGCTGGTCGCAGTCTTGGACCCCGCCATACCATATAAGTGATGGCTCCCATCGGTACCATGGAAACATCGAACTCTTTGTGGCAAAAGCCTTAGGGGCCCGTGATGATGGTGAGTGGGATCGAGACGGCAACTAATTAAGCTACACCGAAAGGCCCCATAAAAGGCCAAAGCAAATAAGGCTTCTTGAAATGAAGTGCAGCCTCATAAGCAGGAGATCACATACTTTGTTTCCTGTAGCATTAATTAGGAGTCCCTTAAGAGCTCTCCTGAGTGATGGGACGCCTGCTGTCTTGTGCTGGCCTCTGAGGGGAAGCCAGCTTCGCCACCTCGTGCCACCGCTCATCTTAGCTTCAAAGGACCGGGGAGTGGTCGGGTGATCCCACAAGGAGCCTGGCTGAACGAAAAGTGGCGTAATATGGCCGTTAACCAAAATGGACCTTTAATAGTCCTGGCAGCCATTCGGACGGTCCCTCAATTCCACCAGATACCGGAGAACCAAATCCTTAGCAAACCCCTTGTCGCATTGCAGGTTCGCCGATGGAAGCTGCATAATGCAAAAAAGGTGCTCAGAGCCCTTCATCACTGGCTGGGCATTGTAGCTGGGGCCAGTGACTGCAAGACACCTTCGGCTATGGACTGCCTCCAAGAGCGCCACAGATGGTCCTGGACACTAAATCTCGAAACTGGCTGGCTTCGGGGAGCTAGGGAGCCGTAAAGCGAGCTGACCACTTGGATCGACTTGGTGATACAAGTCGTCAGCCAATGTTGTTATTTATAATTCCTGGCAGAAAAGCAGCTTTAAAAGAGATGTTGTTAGACAAGGCAAAACCCAACACGAATTCCCGCATACTTCAGCCGCGATTACACGCTCTGACCGGGCTGGACTGCCGGTTTACTACCCTGACAACAGCCTGGTTGTCACACCAGAACTAACTGTGTGGTCGCGAAACCACATCCTTCCAGATGTGAACCAAGCACCGGCCACCAGAGGAGAACAACTCCAGGAAGAGTCATATCCCGCGAAAATTCCAGTCTGATTCCACGCTGATGGCCCGAATTTCCACTGCACACCACTGGCCCCTAAAATAAATGCACCAAAACCTATGTAGAGGGAGCCAGCTGCATCGGGTGTAGGAACTTGAAAACTTTCTTGCAGCTCCCAAAGGCACCTGCCAAATTGAAACTCCCATTGTAGCGTTTTCATGAAAACTTAACCAAACCCTATAGGTCTTGAAAGCGCCAACCCGAAGTCACCCTGATGTGATGGGTAGGGGAACTGGAGTAGCCCTGCCATGGACCTGCAGCAAGACGGGAACAAAAGGCCCTTTCCCGGGGATTCTGACCACCCTGCATGCAAAATTAAAGGTGCCCAAGCTGGGACTGTATTTCCCGCAGTCGGCACTTCCTTTTGGCAGAGATTTCACTTCGTCAATCAATGTGCGCAATGCCGTCAGCTTATCAAGGGGCAGGGAAGATGTTCCTGCTATTGTGGTCCAACTGAATTCCTAAGTAAGTTAAGCCAAGAGACACAGAGCCCACTTCCGGTCTCTTTGGTCGTACGCCAAAGGAACTCCCCAACTCTGGCCGCTTAAGTCGCTGAAATGCGGATAACATCGTAACTGCACAGTCACTACAGTGAAAACTGCTGCTTCTACAAATGCTAAAAAAAAAATCATCAAGGTAATGATGCAACTTTTGCTGCGATGGCATAGATCTCTGTGACTGCCCATTTCTAAAAGGTGCTAAATTTTTTCTCAAAAGCTTCACTTAAGCTATCGAACAGTTTCCATGGGCATGCACTTCTATTGACATTCGCCATCAGTCCGGCTAAATTGAAAACCTAAGAGTTCTAAGTCCTTGGGTGTATGGGCAGCAGCCCGAAGCGGCTGACTATTATTATTATCACATTTCTCATTAACTTTGATGCTGTTCCCACACTCCCGGATGAGACCTTCACTGCTTGCCTCATCCAAGGTGGCCCCGTGACATCGAACAGAGCAGATGCCTGGAGTGCGATAAAGTCATTTTACCGACTCTGCAGGGTAGGACAAGTGCTGTATCATTCTGTACTCCCCGGGGGTCTTTTTGGGGACCACCCCGATGGGGTGAAACCCCTGAAGGTTGGCGTAATCGGAGAGCTCAGCAAAGTAAAAGGGCCACTACTGAAATCCTACCCGCCAGGCATTCTTGCTTTGAAATTTTGGCGGCCACTACCGCGAGGCAATTCCCTGGCTGGATTTTTTAAGTTGGGAGCTACGATGTTGCCTCCCTGTTCCCTCAAAAGGAATGTGGAAACCCCATTTGGAATCCCTCCTTCAGAAGGTATAGTATAATGGCGCTCTTCCCGACGCGGGTACCTGTCCAGCCACTGGGATAAAATTCGCACACGCACCGCGCAGGAGGCTTAGACTCTGCAGGACTCCTCCGGGACTTCAGGCCTTCTGGGCGGGGAAGGATCCTCCCTGGCCGCCACCGGGCCCTTCTTAGCCACCGCTGGAAGCCAGGAGTTCCGGCCACGCGTTGAAAGGGAGGCGCGCCAGTTGAGGGCATTGTGTCCTGGTGTGAGTCCCCTGAAGCATCTAGAGCAAAGAGTGCTCAAACCTACACTTATCTTTCCTACAAGAGCCTTGATTAAAGGCCCAACAGGCGTTGACGTGGCCGGGTCTCGCTGGCTAACCCCTTTCTTCTTCGCCCCTTCCCCAATAGCAGGGGTGACCTTGACTGACATTTGTCATCCACGTCTACGATGCGTGGATTATGTCCCACCTGCGGCCTGGGCGATGTGAAGCGCTCTTTCAAAATGCTTCATCATATTTCAATGCTAAGCTGCGTCCTCCCGAGAGGGATCGGGCTTTCAAAACGCTTGGCTCCAGTAGCAGGCAGCCAGGTGCCAGGCTCCTTAGAGGGTAGGCGGCTCCAATAAAAGTGCCATATATAACCGTCCGCAAATCCTTTTGACCGGGAAGTTGTCAAAAGAACGCCCACGGCTCCTTTCCGGGCGTTCCCTTTTCCTTCTGGTCGAACGGGAACCAGACTCCTGCAGGATCACTCTTCCGGCCGCAAAACCGTGAAGAGGTCCACATAGTACCCGGGCCCAGGGCTTCTCTCTCTCAGTTTCGGCGAAATGGGAGCCCGGAGGATCTCCAGGATCCCATGCTGAGCAGAAAGCTGCCATCTCTGGATTCCCTGCACTGTCCGGGCTACAGCAAAGGGTCCCCTTTTCTCCGGTTAACGCAATGATCCACTGAGGGAGAGCTGGCACCTTTCCCCGTTCCCAGTAATCCCCTGCCGCCTGGGCGGACTCCTCATCCGTCGACTCACCCGACGCCCAGGATGAGCTTAGGGGAACGATGAGAACGCATCGCAGGAGGCCTTCTTCCCTCTTAAGGCGCCTTGTCCTCTGGCGCCTAGGTTTGCTCCCGACTTCGGCTTGAAGAGCCCTGCCAACTTTCGGACTTCTGAACTATATGGACTCTCGCCTCGCTACTCGAAGGAGCTTTGTAGGGACTCCTCCAGGAAGGTGGCTGGGCAACCCAAGCTCTTGCTGGGCCTATGAGTCCCAACAAAAGGGGGGGACATCGAAGTCACGCCCTGCTGGGTGTTAATCCCTGCAAAGAAGGGGGACTGAGGAACCCAAGTTCTGTTGAGCCTGAGTCCCTATAAAGGCGGGAACCGGGGAACTCCAAACTTTACGCCAGTAACTGGGAGTCCACTGTATAAGAGGGAACAAAGGCACCCAAGCTTCGGGCTGGACCTGGAGGGTCCCGGAAGGAGAAGGAGGAAACCGAGGAACCCAAGCTCTGCTGAATCTGGAGGCCCCGGAAAGGGGGGCGGCTAGGAGAACCTGGGCCCTTTGATGAGGCCAAAGACTGGGGTGCAATTCTGTTGAAGCTTTACTCCAAAACCACCTGGCCATTGTCCACCCAGGGGTGGGAGTTAAATTGCCCTGGCCAACTCCATGCCAGGATTTTCACATTCATGCCCAATGCGCCCATGAATGTATGGGAACGCATATGGGTAGGGACATGGCATGAAAAACAGGACTTGGAAGGTTGTAGGGCAACTCTTTACTTTGACCAATAGGAACCGCCATGATCCCTACAGGATTGCCTCGCACTCCAGCCCGGGCCTGGAAGGGAGAGGCCTGAGTTGGACCTGGGGCTACCAGGGTACTGGCTGCACTGGCGATGCCCGGCTGGGCTCAGTCTCCAAGCTTAACTTTGTTCCTGGTAGGCCCACGGCAGATGTGACACACGCCACCGGAAGCTGGGCAAGGGGAGGCCAGGACCTCCCCAGGATTTGGAGCAGGAGTGGCAGGCATCCCCAGATTGGTCTCTGGGAGATTGCACATGCATCAGGATCCCGGCTACTCCCCGAAAGTGGGTTCCATCGGATTTGACGCCTCTTCAAAAAAGCCCTTAATGAAAGTCAAGCTTCACGCCCGCTGCCTGCGTTCCGTGCCCTCTTTTTGGTGCAACTTTTCTTTGGCTTTGTGGCCGGTTGCATGGCACAGAATGCTCACTTAAATATAATAGAAACTGCAAAAGGGAAACTTACGTTATAAGCTCACGAAGTAAACTTATTAAAATTAAGGTGTGTGTGTGTATTATTGTGTGTGTTGTGTGTTTCTACCCAGCAGGCCCTTCTACAAACTAAATGGCCTTAACTCTTCCTACTGAATGCTATTCTATGGGGGGGGGGTTGTGGCGGGAATAACGCGGCTCAAAAACGAAGGCCCAAAATGGCCACCGCAAACAAAAGGCCCCAAAATGGCCGCCGCTCTCCACCCCAGCCACTGACTCCGCTGCCTCCAGGCACCAGGCGAGAGGCACGCAGCCTCGCCTCAAGGCCCACGTCCACGAGCCGGAGAAGCAGGGCCGCCTTGTGCAAGATGCACGCGGCCGGCTCTCCGCTTCGCGACTTGCGGGCTAAGCTTAAGGGTCGGTGATCAAGCCCCAGTCAAATTCGTTAACTGGACGGAGTCACGAGGCCCGGGACGGAGTGAACGGCTGGCTAAACGGCCGCACTTTTAAACTCAAGCCACGAGGCCGAATACTGCACGGTAGGCTTAAATGCCCGATACCAGAGCCTCAGTCCAAATTAGGACGTCACGGCCGCGTAAAAGGAAAAAACGCTTACAAGTGAGGTGAAAGACGCCGCCCCGGGAGCCTCAATAAAGCGTCAGCTCCCCGCTCAGGCGGATGAAAGCTCAGCTCCCGGCAGCCGCACGGGAGAGCAAACGCTCCACCCCCCACCCCGGCAGCCACACAGCCGAAGGCCACGGAGGCGGCGAAGGCACGCCCGCTCCGGCCGCAGCAGCCGCCAGGAAAACGTCCCCTCAAAGCGGATCCGGCAGCCGCGAGCGAAAGCACGCTTTGTTCCGGCCGCAAAGGTATGCTTGTCTAGCTAACCGGGGAAGGAGGGAGAGAAAAATCACCCGGCTCTAATCAAGGCCGCCAGCAAGCACCACTCAGCTGCCTTTCAAACCTGCCGGCCTCGAAAAGAGGCCGGGCCCCGCCGACGCAGCCCTTTTATGGGCTGCTCTGAAGCCCTCGTCACGTGCCGGTACCCGGCCACGTGACAGGCTCAGCCAGCCGGCGGGGGAGAGGTTTACATTCCTTCCTCCCCCCTGCAATGTCGTCCCAGGCTGAAGCCTGGGACGCGATTTAGCTCTGTATAAGTCTTTACAATGTTCAAAATGTTTCACATGCATCAGCTCAATAATCCTCATAAAGTTGGTCAGTATTATCATTATTGTAATACAAATGTGGTGGGAAGACTGAAGCTCAGAGAGACTTAACTAAAGCAACCCAGTCATTTAATGGTAATGGGCAGAACATTGGTTTTCCTGGTTCACAGTTCTAATATCAAATCACCTGGATTACACATTGCATGAATTATTACCCCTGCTGAATAGAAGATAGTTTTGGGATGAAACAAATGTATCCCTTGTAACGAAGTCTAGCATCTTTAAGCTACCTTCTACACGATTATTTAATCAAACTTTCAGTGCAAGCAGACTAGCTAAATGTAAGGAACAGTTTCCAATGAAGTTATTTGATGGCACATTCCAACACTTCCCTGGCTTAAAGATCATCTGTTCAGAAACCGTTCTATTATTCATTGTCTACAGCGGTCCTGGGATCCAGAATTGGGTTGGCATAGAAACCGAACAGCTGCTACGCACTTACAAGTCCTTCATATTTTCTGGCAGATTCTTTTGATTTCATATCTTTAAGCTAGGAACACAGCAAACAGCACATTACAAATGTACCTCAGCCAGACTGAAAGGGGATAAAAAAGGTCTTGGACCTTAGGCTGAGTTTTGCCAAGGATATTAAAAGACCCTGATCAACAATGGAAAAATAGTAGATGAAATCTACCTTTGTGTACAGCTGTTGTAGATAATTGATTTTGATTACTGCAAACTGAAATACATCGATATAATAGTAATAAAAACATTTTCTTCATTCTGCCAATCTCAAAGGTTGTTTTCATTGTTCAAACATTTCCCTGAAAACCTGCCCTCTGGTCTGTAGCATTGAAGCACCAATGGAAACAATATTTAGTGAGCCAATCTTTCAAAAACATTTTCTATGGCAGTCTCTTCTGAGCTATGCTATTTAAAATGGAATTTTTAAAATTAATCACAATTTATGAGCCATATTCTGTATTTATGACTTTTGGACTGAATTTCTGTGCAGTGCATAAAGTAGGCATTATTTAATGTATTTTCTTTTATAACAATAATGTAACAAAAAGAAAATACAGGATATATTGTGTTCTAACAGCTGACAGAGTTGGTTATTTGTGGTAGAAAACACAACATTGATATAAACTGGAATTCAATTCTATTTTATTATGTTTGACAATATGCCTGCTGCAATTCAAGATAAACTGTATAAAAAGAAGCCTGAAAAAAATATGTGTTATGTGGCTTAGAAAAAAAAATCTTTCCTTTACAAACTAAAGAGGGTGAAGGCAAAGCAAATGTTCTTCATTTGCTCCAATGCCACTGACTTGAGTAGAACTCAGCAAAGAATTTTCTGAATAGAATCAGTATCTGCACATTTTAATATTTTAAATCTTGCCCTTATTTTTAATCTTGCTCTTTGTCCAAGGAGCTCGGTAAGTTGACATAATTTTTAAGGTTCTGAGATAAGTCTAAACAGAGTAACACCAAAGTCAGTGGACAAAGGAGGATGTAAATCAGTTTACAATTGCAGCATTTAAGAATGGTCTCTATGCAAAATTCACCTGAATGGAAGCAAATTCAAATCTGTATATTGCATACATTTCTAACAATCTTCAGGACTTCAGATTCTCTTCTTTGAACAAGTGAGGAAATGATTTATTCTTTGAACAAGTGAGGAAACATTCTGGGGCCAGCTTTCATTTGTGATACCAAGAAAAGGTGAAGTCCTGTACAATGTAAACATATATGTTTATATTATTGTTCTAAAAGACTTCAAGACATCAAGAACTGCATCTTATGATTTGGAATATACACTCTGAATTTCTAAAAATATTTTCTCTCAGCTGCTGTTATCACAAACTTTCACATTAAAACCCCTTGAATTTAAATAGTTTTTCTTTAAGCTGCTGGAAAAGGATATGGTAGAAGTAGATGCAATGACCATATTTTATATAAACTTGTTTGCAGTTAGAGATAGGCTGTACTACCCACCAAGGTCAGACTCCTCATTTTGAGAATGAAATCATCTTCAATTATTTTCAGCGGGATGCAACTGGTCAGCTAAAGACGTATTTGAAAATTTCAGAAGAGTGGGTAGCTTGTTCACCTTCTAGAATGCTCTCACCCACTTGATATTTGATTGGTTAATTGGTAATCATTTGGTATGGCCAACCTATGCCATAATCATATCAGAATTAGCAGTCATTTCTTTCCTTAGTCCTTGTCTATGTTCTCCTCTATTTTGCTGGAAAAACTTTTTTCATGCACTGAGGATTTCTATTGTATTTTCTTTGCAAGTATCCTTTCTGATAAGCTTGAGTTTTGTTGTTTATTGTGTACCTGAAGTGAAATGCACCTTATAATTATATATTCACTGTGTATTTTTACCTTCTTTTTATTACCTTTTTTCATTTAAAAATATTAATTAATTAATTTTGTGTTTTGGAGTACCTTTTCAAAGCCCAGGGCTCGGCATTGCCACCATTCAAAGACTGGGTCAGGTCTTCGACAACTTCTTAAAGGCCTCTTGAAGTGAAGGAGTGGAGAAACACAAACTAGTTCATTTTATTTGGCTTAATATGTACCTCATACAACCATCAAACACAGAAAGTTTGCTCCAGTTACCTTTATTACTTCCCATATACCATCTCACAGGATCTGAATTTAGGCAAGGGGAACAGATACCACCTCTAGCATTTTAACAAATGACAAAATCTGTTCTCTCTTCTTTGTTCCCTCCATAGCAAATCTGTTCCTGTGCCAACAAGTAGGGCCCTAAAACAGGATCAAACACAGGTAAAATAGGGGTTTCTGTATACTGACCAAATTCATAGGTATATATTAACATATTACTACATTTCACACACACCTGCCCCAGTCTTCTCTGTGCAATGTTATCCCATATGAAAATAACATAAAAAATTGACAGTGACAAATGTGAAGGAAAGGACTGGTCCTGCTCAACAAAGGGTATGAAAACTCACAGAAAGCAAGGTAGGAGACTGTACTGCTCAAGCTACATACCTTTTGCAAACTTCCTTTCCCAATAGTACTACAGTGGATCACATTTAAGGCTGACTATAAAGTATGGTACTGCTTCAAGGGAAAAGATATGCTGACCCCTTCAGTCTGCTATGTCCTTGGAAGGTCATTTAGCTAGTTTCTGCCTGTGAATGGCCTATTATGCATAAAACACTTACCTAAGGGCTCCTCACTGCACAGTGGGCTTGTAGTGTGGTCTTCTTGCATTTCTCTATTTACATGCGAGGAGGCAGCCTTTGGTCTGCAGCGCAGTTTGTCTGCTGAACTCTGATGGCTCTCCTGGATCTCTTAACTCCACCCAGATCTCATCACACCCATAGCCTTAAGTTCCTGGATCTCTTAACTCTGCCCAGATCTCATCACACCCATAGCCTTAAGGCTATTATACTAATATTACTGTTATTGCAGTTATATCAATATTCTAGCCTATCCCAAAATGATCTCCCCTCCACAAATGAAAGAGGCAAAGCAATTCCCTGGACCATGAGCTGCTGAAAAAGGGGACCATGTGCTAGAGCTGTCCTCCTCCCTTCTCCTCTACCCACTCACCTACACACACACACACACACACACACACACACACACACACACACACACACACACACACACTTTTCCTACCACTGCTTCTCCTGCAGAAGAAGAGAGGCTTGTTTAAAATAAAGTTTTAAAAGCCCTCCTAATCACTGGGGAGGGTGGAAGTAGAGTGGAGCCAAAAACAGACCCTCCTTGTACTGTTCCTTGTAAAAGTCAACTATCTGTTATTATATTAATATATGATATTGATATATCCATATAAGCATTTAGAGAAGAAGGAAAGAGTGGCAACATGGAAGAAGAAGTGAGGGGAAAGGCATGAATAGCAGAGTGAGGGAGTGGGAAGGGAGGGGCTAGGCAGGCTGGCTGTGAGTGAATGGAAGATGCCCAGGGTAAAGCTGTGCTCACTGGAAGTCTGCCCAGTCTGGCAGTGAAGCAAATTAAAAGTCATGCTGGAAGTAGTGTAATTTGCCACAGAGAGAATGGGAAGTGAAAGCAGGCCTCAAGGAAATACATCCATACAAGAACTCTTGCCACAATGGACATTCACCCCATAGCACACCAGATACCTTGTGCCAATATTTCTAGCTTGATTCTCTTCCTACTGTAAGAAGCAGAGAGATAGAGTGGGAACTGGCTTTGGCTCTTAGACCCCTCATCCTGGTATAGTTAATTTTTTATCAGAGATAATTGCCTGTACATTCTTTTGTCACAGTTATAAATCAGTGGGAAAACATTTTTAATTTTAAAAATTCAGCTCACACTATTAAGAGGTCAATCTAATTGTTCTGGATTGGTCTAATTCTTAGCACTATAACAATTCAGTAGTTGTTATTATGCAAGAAAGTAAATGGAATTAGATAGCAATGTATTTTATAGGTCACTATAAAGCATTGGGGATTATCTCACAAACACTAATTTTTATCAAGTGATCACTTACATTATTTTCTAATAATTCATGTGAAATATTAATGATTTCATTATGCATGTTGTTATTACAATAGATATCATAAGTTTAATGTATGGAAACATAGCATTCTTGATTCACATCATATCCTGGAAAATTCTAATAAAGCACAATGAAACCTAAAATAGCAAGCTCTTATTCACATCCCATTGACAGAACATTAGCAGATGTAACGAGGCAACTCATAAAAATAAATATATTAACAAATGTTCTACGCCAGCAACAACCATAGTCACAGATTATAGGAATATTTTAAACTAGACATAAAACTCGCTCTTCACCAATTTTGAATGAAATTAGGACTTGCAATATTGTTATGAGCCCTGATCTGTTTCCATGCAGGGTACCACGCTAGGCAGTGATGATTCATAAAGTCTAAACTCCTCTACTCAGAACCACCTTCTGGAAGAAAACTTGAGATGACCTAACCACATATTTTTTTAATTCCACAATTCCAACCAAAAAGGTTTGCAAGGAAGCAGTTTGACAGGTGTTCATTCTTGGGATGGATTGCATTAATGCAGCAGAAAATTTGTTAGCTCCATTTACAAGAAGTGATGCTATGAATCCCACAGATTCACATGGGTTCTTTCTCCACATGACCATGCTATATAAGGGTAATTGAGTGTATCAACCAGCCCCCTTCCTTTCCCAGAATGAAGAACTTGCTATAAAGAAGCCCTTAAAAATCTCATTTGTTTCAGTACGAATTATGCAGGAAACATTGCTAACAGAATGAAAACAGTTTCTTGTGTAAGTAGATATACATTTCTTTATTTCTACTCCTCCCCCACCACCATTTCTACAGCACTACAGCAATCACAAGCCTTTCCTTGAATGATTTATTGAAGTGTCAGGGTACTTCAATAACTATTCATGTTCAAAGATTCCAAACCTTTTTCATGCTGTGCAGTTATATAGTTCTTGAAGAGAGTCAGCCAATTTTATACCAGTAATAATTGACAAAACAAAATCTAAGACTCCCCAACGACAATCATCAGCCCCAAAATAATCCCAGAATAACTCAAGTCTGAATGTAATTAAAGACCAACCTGCCAGTTTAGTACACCTGAATCTCACCATTTTATGAAATAATGAAGTCAATAGTTTAAAAATATTTTACTTCAAAATGTCATATAAACACAGGAAAAAAGAAGTTATTCCACATAAGCCACTGAAAGTAATACCATACCTGTAAGATGATTTGAAATATATAAAAGCAAAATGAAATGAATGAAACGCGAAAAGAATATTGTGCCACATTTCTGAAACCATGACGTAAAGGAACCTTAGTTTAAAGATAGATCAATTAATAGGATTTTTCTCAATTAAGAGAAGACAATGTACCGGTAGGAGATGTACTTCAGTGCATTAGGTTAATATGTTAAGAAAAAAATGTATATGTACATAAAAAATACAAAAGGAAACATTTACATTTCTTTTGTAAACCTATCCCTACCCATGAGAGTTGAGCTTAACCACAGTTCCCTGCTACAAGTAAGCATGCAGGTGTCACTGTTTTGTGATGAGAGGCTATAAACAAAGAGGGAGCAACATACCGCAATCATTTTTTAAGATTTGCCAGTCTACTATCCTTTTTTCTAATAGCCACTGCTTTGGTTTTGGTCCCTTGTGCTCCTATGTTGAAGAGAACCAAAGTCACCACTTTTGTTTTTTCTGTCTGTTTAGTGTTGATGTGACAGATGGGATGGTTGTGATCTGCCTCCCAAGGCAGTGGTCTGATTTCAGTGGACTTGATGGTAGAAAATGTGACTTAAAACACTCCCTTGTGATTTTCAAGGTGAGAGACAGATGGTTTGCTATTTCCTGCCACTGCGTTGCAAGTCTAGACTTCCGTGGTGACTTCCCATCCAAGTAACAACCAGGGCCAACCCTGCAATATCACTATATCTATCTATCTATGAAGATCTTAGGAGATGGGCAACCCAATCCAGACGGATGGGGACCAAATGGGCTATGGCAGTGGCACTGTGCTGATGCATTTGCCCTCTCTGCTGATGTAAGGAGCACCCCTGCTGGCGGAGAGGGCAAAAACGCTGGCACCTGGCCACCCCACGCCTCTGTAGTGATGAAACCCAAAAGTGGGCACCATTGCAGAGCAACGCTGGCATCTAAGTGGCTTTAGTTGGCTTCTACCCGGGCTTTCGAGTGGGGAATTCTACAGTAAGGGCTTCAGACTTACACCACCCAAAAGGTGGGCTATGGAGGGCTTTATAGGTGATAGGGGGGTGTTTCCCTTTTTTCTTCTTTTCTTATTGTGGCTTCCCCACGTCACTTGGAAGCCCTCTGGAGTGAGAGCGGCGCTGTCCCCAGCTGCCTCAGCCCTGGATTGGGCTGTTAGAAAACATTTGTTGCCTTTGGGTATTGGGAGGTGGGAGAATTTTCCCCTTATAATCCCTGGCAGCATTGTGCTACAAAATAAACCCACAATTTGATAGTGCCACCATAAATATTAAATAAAAAAATAAAATATTTCAAAAATCTTAGAAATTTTACTTCAGACATCCCAGTCAGAAATGGAACCCCCAGTCAGAAATGGCAAAAACAAAAGAGGCCCAAGGGGATAGTACAGGAGAGGAAACCTCCTCCTGAGAGAAAAATCCTAGTCTGGAATTGGAATTTATGAAAGTTGAAATAACAATAATAGAAACAGATAAGGACAAAATTAGAACTGAAGCAGAAATAGACACTAAAGTCAATTAGCCAAGATTGCAGCACAAAAGGAACAACAAATCATAAGTAATCATAAAACTGAACAAAATATAAAGGAGAAAAGCAGCATCAATTGGGAGATTTGCTAGCAATTTGGATGCATGTGAAATGTCTGTTTCTTCATAGCCACAACTGCATAACATCTGGGGGATTTTATGGGATCAAATAACTTCACCAGTCCAGACCAGGCAAGGTTGTTCTATAAAATGATATATAAACAGAAAACATCAAAAAAGCATTTGACCCAACATCTATGAAACTGCATTATGTTCATATTTTTTAATTTAAAATTATAAATGCACCAACATTTTGCACTTATATCTAAAAAATGAAAAACAGCTATTTTTTAGTCTTATTTTATTGGCCAACTATTATATTTTAAATACAAAGGCTAAAAAAAACAGCTCATGATCCCTGTTGCTTATTTAATATGAAGAACTCTTGTTTCACTAGCCCAGCAACCCACCAGTTATGTAAAAAGAAGAAAAAAATCCCTTTTCCTTACTCTGCCTCACCTATTCTTCTTTGTGGTTTTGCACTGGTATCAGCAGTTACTCTTCATTAGTTTATTCTGCATATATGACAATGCTGTCCAAGTAAGAAATTATTTATTTATTTATTTATTTATTTATTTATTATATTTTAAACCGCCCATCCCCGAAGGGCTCTGGGCAGTGTACAGCAGGCTGGCAACAACAATAACATAATAACATTAAACACAGCAGGCCAAACAACATTTCACACAATAATAACTAAGTTAATTTAAAACAATTTACAAATCTATAAAACCACAAAAACACAGCAGCAGCAATATTATATTATATGGCACCAGATCCCAAGGCTGGGAGGGGACAGTAGTGCTAACTAGATGTTATATCGGGCGTGCCAGTGATGGTGTGGCACGCAACACAGGGGCATCCTGGAGGGGGAATCCATGGCTGGCCTCACCAAAGGCCCGGTGGAACAAAACTGTTTTACAGGCCCTGCGGAATTCACCAAGATCCCACAGGGCCCGCACCTCTGATGGAAGAGTGTTCCACCAGGCAGGGGCCAGGGCTGTAAAAGACCTGGCCCGGGTAGAGGCCAGCTGCATCATGGAAGGGCCGGGGGCCACCAGTAAATTGGAATTTCTAATGAATCTTAGGTAGCCAGGTAGGATTTGGGCATTACTTTCCATTAGCTTTTCAGATATTCCAATTAATATCTGATCTTCAATTTTGTGGTGTAGGTAGGCTAGCTTTATAGTTTTGGGGAAAGGTAACAAAATCTGGAAATTCTAGATGAACAAACATTTACGGTAAGCAATTATATTTTTCTACATATATTGTTAACGCCATCAGAAGGATTATTTGTGCTTCAGGGCCTAAATTGTGTTGGGAAAGCTCTGACAGAAGGATGTGATATGTTGTAATGTTGTAAAAGCTGTTATAATGGCAGGAATTCTAGGAAATACACAATTTTCAGTAGTTCAGATAACAAAGACAATGCAGAATAAGTTGTTCTTTTCCTCTTGGCAATCCTGAAAATTCCTGGGCACATTTTAGTCAGCTTTATAGTAAGCACTCTTTGTACAATGAGATTTTTTATTTATCCTTTCTCCACTGCTCCACTTGTCTCCAGGAATATATACCTAAGAAAGGCACCTAAAAAAGGCACAGACTGCTCAAGTGTACAAAAAAACAAAACCAATTGTGTTAACTAGGTAAATCCATTGCTCTTACTTACACCGGACAAAATGATTTTTGAACAAAACAGACACATTACAGTATCAAAATTACCAACACCTTCAAATACAATTCAGACCCGACAGTATATGAAATGTGTTATAAGTATGAATGCAAGCTCTTACTGAAAACAGTAGTCAGCACAAAGTAAAAATTGTTTAGCACTTCAAGTATTAACAATTAAAACATCAGTTGGGGCTATGTACTTTCTTTATTACTAGTAATTTTCCAGGCAATTAAAAGAACATAAAAGCTTTACTACAGCAGGTTTGCCCAAAGTAAAGACATCTGCTTAGCAATGTTTGGAGTGACAGACTGAACATGTTAAAACTCTGGCAAATATGTGTAATCTTTTTTTAAAAGACTACCTGCTACTGAGTGAACCATTTACAGTATACACACATGACTAATTCATCATCCCACTCTAGTATCATACATCTATGAATTACCTGTTCTTTAAGGTAGCACAGACGATCTAGAAGTATCAGCGCTTCTATACAAGGTCCCAAAACAACTTTCAACTAAAAGAAAGATTTAAACACCAAATAGGTCTAATGAAAGAAATATACTTTGCTGTTAAAAAATGATAAAAAGCAGCCCTCTATTCCAAAATTTACCTCATTTTTTATTTTTAATCTAGTTAAAATGAGCAAAGTTTACCTGAAAGACAAAGTATAGAAACTGAAAATTTATTTCATTTTAAATATCTTATTATATGCAGTGGATTTTCTGTTGACACAAAAAAAGAGGAAATGGTTTTTATACTCCCCTTTTCTCTACCTTTAAGAAGTCTCAAAGCAGCTTACAAACACCTTCCCTTCCCACTTCGTGAGGTAGGTGAGGTTGAGCAAAGGGAACTGTGACCAGACCAAGTTCACTCAACAGTGGGGAAACAAACCTGGTTCTCCAGATTTGGTCTGCCACCCTTAACCATTACACCACACTGGTGTACCTGGGCAATATTGCCTGTGGTATACACAGGTAATATTTGCCAGTTCCCTTCTTTACTTCAGGCTCATTCTATATTTTTGTCTACATGTGTCCCATGCTACCCAGCATAACCTTTTTTGAGCGTCAAAAAGAGGCATGTCCTTTATCTTATACAGGCAAAAAGAGTGGCAAGATCCAATCTTTGATTTTTAATGAGTGAGCCAAATATTTTTTAGATTCAATTGGTAAGAGTGAATTTTGATCACAATGAACTGATGCAAATGTGAGGCAAATCACATTACCATGCATCCATTAGCTAACATTTATCTCAAGATAGGTTTCCAGAGTGGCTGTTGGCGCTGATCCTATATTACTGAGCAGACACTATTCAGTTGTTTTTCTCCCTCCACCTCCAAAAAAAGGGAAGTGAGTCATATTCTTGAGGAAAAAAAAGAGTTGCATTACTCATGGAACACTTACCTTGGGCCTTTTAGCTGCACAGTAAGGCTGAAGTGGCTCTCCCACATTTCTGTTTACACACAAGGAGGCAGCCCAGTCTTTCCCCACAGCTAGTCTCAACGGGACTCTGTTTCCTGGCTCCCTTGTCTCTACCCCTCTTAAAGACACCGATCTCAACACTCAGTAGTCCCAATACTATAGAACTGATATTCTCTTCCCCCCACTACCTTCCCCTCCACATACACTCTCTCTCTCCCACACCCTTTCTCGCTGCTGCCATGGGGGAGAGGCTTATTTTTAAAAAGAGGCTTGTCTGAAAAAAAGTTTTAAAAAGCCCTCCCAATCACCAGGGAGGGCAGAAGCAGAGCTGGGGTGGTGAGTTGTTTCTTGCAAAAGCCAACTATGTTATATCAATACATTGATATATCAAAATGAGCATTAGCAAAGCAAGAGCCAGCAACAATGGGGCAAGGGGGAAGGAAAGGATGGCAGTGCAAGCACTGGGAAGGGTGGAGATAGGTAGGCTAGCCATGGGTAAAGGGAAGAGGTCCATGGAAAATCTCCCCACTCTGGTGATGAAACAAAATTAAATTTGTGCTACAAGTGGTCTTGCTTGCCGCAGAAAGGCTAGAAAGTGAAAGTGGAGCTTGAGGAAATACGTTCATACAAGAAATCTTTCTGTGACAGATATTTGCTCCCATCATGCATCAGATGCCTTGTGCGTAATTGGCCTAATTGTTGTTCATCAAGTATCTTCTATGCAGTTCCACATGGAGACTGCACATGTCAAACACAGAGGACAGATTTCTAAGTTTACAGAAGTTCCACTTCTGCCATCCATCTCAAGTTGTGCTGGCTTCCTTCACCCCCCAAACAGTCACAACACAGAGATGGGGAGACTGATTCTCCCTCGGTTCTGCAATAGCCACCATGGAGTACTAAAAGTTAGATGTAAAAAAGTTAGAAGTCCATAGCAGGGAAAGGAGGAAGTGATGCATGCCTGCACAAAAAACACTCAATGAACAACAGCTGCAGGTAAATGCAGCTTTGTTTTCATCATCTTGCCTACAGTACTGTCCCACTTTGAAGTGTGGCAGGATGATTTCCTCCTTTGCCCACAAGTGCCCTCCAAAATTTCTAAAGGTCACTTTTCGGGGCCTACTGAGCAGCCATTCCCTGATTTTAATAATGTGGTAGCATAAATATGTTTTTTCCACCTTTTACAATAAACCCCCAGAAAAAGGGATAATCTTTTGCTCAGTATGGACAGAGGAATGTGATACATTTAAAAGAAAAAATAATTCACAGAACCTTTTTCTTTGCTGTCAGAAACATAAAATTAAGGCACCAGAGGCTTGGATTCTTTAAAAGATGAACTAATAAAAAGAAGTATTTATTTATAAGAACAATAAAGGTTTGGCAAGGTAAACATATAACAGAAAAATTTAAGCAAGTAAATTATGGAGTTAAAACGCATCCCAGGCATCAGCCGTGGTGACGCTGTTGCAGTGGGGGAGGAAGAAGTGGAATGCCTCCTCCCCGGCCGGGACGAGGCTGGTCACGTGGTGCGGAACCGCCGCATGACAGGGGCTGGACAACCCTTTAAAAGGGCTGAGCTGACCAGAAACTGCCTCTTTTGAGGCCGGAGAAGCTGAAAGGAGGGCGTTTTTTCCTCCTGACGCTGTGCGGCCTCGGAGAGAGCATGAGGCAGCCGCTCGACCAAACAACGGTCTGGGTCATGTGGACTCAGCCGGCGCGGTCCTCTGCCTCAGCGGAGCATGATCGAGGCTCCGTCGTAAAATCGATTGGTCCCGCGCAGTCGTCAGCCTCGCGGCGGGCCTTTTGATCTCCTCACAGGTTCCCCCCTTTCCCCGGTACTCCAATTGCACCGGGTAGACGGGCTAGGTGGCTGGGGGAGTACATAGTAGGCTTTGGGGAGGCAGGTGAGCGTAGTTAGGCCTCCTAGTAACTTCCTGTTCCAGTTCCCTTGGGGGATGTGCCTGACAGCACTACTGTCCAAAGGGACAGAGGGGTCAGCTGGGAGCTGCCCTATAACCAGGTTCAGCGGTGGCTGCCTGGGGGCCAGGATGTGCTCTGATGCTCGCCCAGCTTCAAGGCTATTCATATTTGTTAAATAAATTGGGCTCCGGCCGACTTGCAATTTCCAACAAAAATATATTGTTTATTCATTAATGAAACGAGTTTACACACCTCCGCACGCAATGCAAGTTAAGTTGCTGCTGTAGCACACAGCTGTGTTTGATACAAATCAGTTCATTCACCTGAGTTCAGCCTTTCTCCGTGGATACAATTTCAAGCTTCCTTATATGGATGTTTAAATATATATAAATAAAACTGTTTCAACCATAAATAAACAGCTTGGCTTCTTTTCCTTAAAAAGGACTTTCAGTTACTTTCAGTATAAGTTTGACTCAACAGTCTTTTCTCTCACACACTCTCAGACACTCCTTTTCCAGGGATATGTCCTGTCCACAGGTTGATTACCAAAGAAGGATTTTTCACCTAATTCTGACTTCTTTGCAGAAAATAAAATCCTCTCCTTTTCCCTGTAAAAATATCATCAAATAAGTAACCTCACTTATTCTCCTGAGTATTTCCCTGAGAGAAACATCAATTGTCAATCCCTGTGGCAACTTAGTGCAAGTGTACCGTTTGTACCAGGGACTAGTACAATTTTCCTCATCTGACCATCTAGTCCAGGGGTAGGTGTAAAGGTTTCAATGGTGTTGATGGTAAGGGCAGCCGCCTAACCTTGAGTACATTCCACAGCCCGGGCGATGGGCCAGCTTCATCGGCGGAGACTTTATCTCTGCGCGGGAGATGAGGTCTCCGTTCCCATGGGAAGCAGGAGCAGGAAGTTGAGTGGGATAGTTGAATAGAGTTATAGCACAATGCTTCTGGCGGGAAGTGTCATTCCTGCCACTGCACAGGTGTGCCAGGCTTTCTAAGATGTCTGGAATAAGCGGTCTTTTTTCACCAAGGCAGCCTTTTATTTCTGCTTCTATAAATTCCTTACATTGTGGCAGGAATCCTTAATTCATCTATAATATCCCTGAAGTGCAGTGGACTCCGCAGGGTATGTCTCGGCATGGAGAGGGTTGAATATTGCACTGCCGGAAGATGCGGTAGCCCCCAAAGAGGGCTCCGACCTTTCCTTCTGGATCCTGGAGAGACGAAGCGTGAGAGCGGGCCTGCTGCGTGACTCTTTTCCACGTCCTGCGTATCCTTGCAGAGTGCTTCCTTTCCTCCCGTTGGAGCGAGGGGCGTGGCGGAAGCGACCATGGGGACCCATGAGTGGATTATGGTAGCGTGTCTATGGATCGAAGCAATGGATCCCGGATCTCTACTACCGTTTCGTCATGTATGGATTACAAACCTCAGATGCAGCCTGTCATGCGCCAGGAGGCGGGCCTGACCACACTTTCATGCGGCAGCAGGAGTCCATTGAGCGATTCACTGGACTACCGTATTTCCAGTGATGCTCCCAAAAGAACCACACGTGGCGCAACACTGGGGCCGATCCGAAGGACACTGGGACTAAACCTGGGATTGGGAGGGTGTCATTACCGCCTTCGATCCGGACCCCCCCCTGATCCGGAGTCAGCGGCTGCACCACAGGGAGCCACCCGGTGGCTCACGGTGTCTCCGATGTCACCAGCTTCCGGAGCGGCGAAGAGTCGAAGAAAGCCTGCACTCCAGCGGGATCTGTTCCCTCTCCATCCCGAAAGGAGCTGGGATGAGGGGAAGTGGGCCGACTTCGCGAGATGCCCAGAAACATGGACCGATGAGCGCCAGCTATGGGGAGGAGGAGCGAGGCACAGTTACGCAGCAAGGCTGGCGAACCTGCAGAGGACCCGGGGGGGGCAACAAGCATAAAAGTCAACTTCGAGTTGGACGTGCCAAAGATCGGCTCAAGCGACAATATCGCCAGAACCTGTCAGTCCATGATAAAGGTCCTGGAACGCACTCCAGACTGGATTTACGGCGTTCCAGACGCGATTAGCGCCTTCATGCGCCAAAGTGAACTTACTGCAGCTATTAAAGCGGAGACGAACTTTAAGCTAAATTAGGAGCGAGAAAAAAGCAGCCCTGCATGCGCACAGGATGCATTGACCCGCCAGGAGAGAGCTTTGGCTGCGTTGGAGAGGGAACTGAGAGGCAACCAGACGCCAGGAAGCCCCAAGTTGGAGGTCTATGCTGTTACTGATACTGCGAGCCAGAGGAACTTGGCGTGGCTGGGCCTGCCACCCAAGCGCCAAAATGATTTACGGTGTGTTAGCCCGATTCCGGCCCCTGTGCAACGCTGCCATGACACCAGCTCAACCCGGTAGCATACGCCCGCCCTGCAGCCAGGGAAACCCGATGGAAAGAAGGGGTTACTATAGGCCCCGAAATACCTCCATACCCGTTTTGATGGGACAGCTTCCAAGCTTCCCTACTTCATTTTACAGCTTTCGATGCCCACATGGAGGACTATGATGATGATTTATACCCGGTCTGAAGCCTTGAAAAATCACGGGACGCCCGGCTCCAGTCCTGGATGGGAGCAGCTTAGCCCGACTGGTTTGTGACCCTTTTGGATTTGCAAGAATGAAGACTCTCGCATACGGTGCCGCCATTCCATCCAAACCTTAGAAGGCGGCGCTTCCAGATCGAGCGAAAATGAGGCTATCCGCACCATCAAAACTATCCAGCAGGGCAACCGTCCGTTTGCAGAATTTGCCCGTGAATTTCGTCGCGTGCTATTCGATTTCACTCCTGAGTACGCCTGAGCATGAAATACGAATGCACTTCTCCAGATGCTGTTGAAAGCGGCAAAAGCTGCGTGAAAGCGGTGTTTTAATTCGGGTTCCTCGCACTGGCGCGGTTGCTGATTGGATCCAGTTGGGATCCCCGGGTAAGGCGTCTAAACGGAATCTGGCTTCGTGCAGGAGGCATGCGCCGAAGCCTGCCACTTTCGTCCACCAAAGGCAAATAGCCGCCCCCGCAGAGACCACCTCTGGCGCCCAGGTGCTTGACTGGGAAGTTGTGCTGCTTTACTTTCGCGAGGAGGACCAGGTCGTCCTAGCCGCCAACTGTCGAAGAAACAAAACCAACAGCTCCAGCCAGCGCCCCATCTGCCAAACCACCAAGCAGAGTCGGGGCCGCCTCCGACCAGCGGAAGGCTCTTCTAAAGCCTGATCATCGAAGGCAACCTAGAGGGGGGGGAAGCGGCTGTTTGCCTTTCTTCAGCCCCCATGGATATAGGTCCGACTCCTGGCGGTGGCGAGTGAAGGCATGCAGCTCCATTACTGTCAAGCGTTTCTGTAGCCCGGCTAAACATACTGCATTATAGCCTGCGGCCTTGTATGCGGAGTTCACATTGCTCCCACATTGCTTAATCGCGGCCCAAGGTGGCAGAGGAGCTAGGTCTGGACCAAATTCCACTGGCTAAGCCCATACCATTCACCCAAATGGGCCGGCAGCCCTCTCAGGGAGCGAAGGACTGACCCAGTTCAAAACACAACGGGTCTACTCCTCTGTTCGCCCGACCATTGGGGAGAAAATTAGTTTTATTTTGAAAGCCCGGTAGCTAAACACTCCATATAGTTTGGGCATGCCATGGTTATTGTTACATGAACCAAAGTTCATTTGGAAAGAAGCGGATCTTAGAATTCACTGGCCACTCCCTGCGGTGAACACATGAATTGGGGAAAACTCCAGCTTCTCCTGACACACTTGCCTGGCTGTCATCGAGGCTGCTCGATTCTATTGGCATCCCGCGATACCAAAGATCTAGCCAAGAGTTTTTTCAGGAGTAGGAGAATGCGATCAGTTTACTTACCCATAGAGACACTGACTGCAAAATGCGTTATGTACAGCCAGAGCAATGGCACTAAGGTAGAATCTACCGTGTAAGTCCCAATGAGAAGGAACCCGATTGCCTTCTTGGACAAGAATTTCGGCTACAGCTGTGAGTTCATCACGGCGAGCTATAAACACACCTGCACGCTGCTCTCCCGTTTTGTTTGTAAAAAAAAAAAAGATGGAGTCTTTCACGGCTTTGCACAGATTCATCCGAGAGTCTCAATGCGCAGTCTCTCCTGTCCAATAAATATCCTTTGCCTTTGATCAAGGACCTTTTAGATGCACTGGGCAAAGAGCATCTTTACCTAAATTAGACTTTGAGAGGAAACTTACTACAGGGTCAAATTGCTGAAGAGCTATGAACACTTGATTCGCGTTGCTAACACAAAGTTTTGGACAAGTTTAGAATCCATAATAATGTACATTCCCGAGGTTAAAGTGGGAGGGCCCCGAGAGGGCTTTATGGCCCTCATCGCGGGAAGTTCTCCATGAGTTGTGTACAAAGGAGTTGTGGTATGCTTAGATGAAGCGTTTTAATTTATTCACAAACCATAGAAGAGCATGAAGCATTGGTTGGAAGTACTGAAGCAGCTTGCTCAACAACTCTCTCTTTGCCAAACCGGTAACTCAAATGCTGTTTCCGCAGACCTCCATTGACTATTTGGGTTACGGATCTAAGCCGAGGGCTTAAAATGGATCCTGCTAAAATTGGCCTTGGTTACCTCCAATGGCCTGCCCCACCAACGCAAAAGAACTCCAATCTTTTTCTGGGTTTTGCTAAATTTCTATCATTGACTTTATACTGCCCAATTAAACAGAGCTGGCTCTCCCCTCTCACAGACCTCTCTGCACTAAAGGGTCGAAGGATCCACTGTCCGCCAAGCCGGGGATTTACTCCTGGTCTGAAGAATCAAACAGCCTTTCAGCTCTTAAAGTCTGCTTTTACCACGAGGACCTATCCTAAAAGCACCCCTGAGCCCAGACGTCTCCCGTTTATGGTTCCGTGGATGCCTCCCGGACCAGCGCTTAGGGCAGCCCTGTTGCAGAAAAGAAATAAAGATGGTAGAGCTGGTTCCGTGTGCTTATTTATCAAAAGAAATTCTCGATTGCTGGAACGCTCAACTGGACTGTAGGGGAATAAAGAGACTGCAGCCATCAAAGTAGCACTCTCCACTTGCGTATGCACTGGCTGGAGGCCTAAGCACACTTTCCAGGTTTGAGGTGGGATCCACAAAAAACCACTGGCGCTCTGCACCTCCGAAGATGTGCCAAAACAACTCCGTTGGGCGATTTTTTCTTTTTCGTTTCTCTTTCACCAGTCCATTTTTCCCGGAAAACCAATAAAGCTAGCTGGCAGCGTCTACAGCGCCTACCGAAGGAGGGTGGAGCTGCCTTACTGAGACATTCCACGCACTGTTCTCTCCCTCCCAGTTAGGACTGGCTGTCACCCGATCTCCAAGCGTCCACTCCTCCTTCACGCCCATTCCTAGTCTGGGCTGCGTCTCTCCTTTCCCTCTCTTGCAGCGGGAACTTCGAGAAGCCGGGGCTGCCTGAAGCCTCCAGCGGGAAAAGTGACTCCCCAATTGCGTTTGGAGAATGGAGTTTGGCGGAGAGTGTTAGTCATTACCTCCCCTCCCTCATAAGCAAGGTTCTTGAAGCCTGCCCGCGATGCCCTTCGGTACTGGACATTTTGGCTTTCTGCAGAAACTCTGCATTTGGCCCGCCCGTCAGTTCTGGTGGCGGCGCAATGTAAAGGAACGATGGTATGTTAAAGGCTGCTCTGTTTGTGCAGAAGCCAAAACCATTCGGGGAAAGCCCCATGGGCTGTTGAAACCTCTCCGGTGGCCTCCAGCATAGGAAGTCATCTCCGGCTGGATTTTTTATTACCAGATTTGCCGAAGTCCTTGTATGCGGTCTTGTGGCAGGTGGTGAGTGGACTTATTTTCTAAACAAGCCCATTTTATTCCGTAATGAACATCCCCTCCGCTCCTAAGTTAGCCGCGGCTGTTCATTCAACATGTTTTACCGTCCTACCTCCGCCCCGTTAAAGGTGAATTCTCCGTTACCCGCGGCCCCTAATTCATTTCACCACCGAAGTTCTGGAAAGCGTTTTTTTACCGCGCAGGGTTGTTAGGGAATACGCCGGTCATCCGCCCTACCGTTCAGTAAGTGGCCCGGTGAGGTGAGGAAGAGCGAACAGAACCCTAGAAGCGAGTATTCACGTTGTTACAACTACCACCACAAGACAATTAGATGCGAGCTCGATTCCGTTCTGCGAATGTCGCTTCTCTATAATAATCACGGTTCGCCTTGAGTACAAAGAAACCCTTTGAAGTATTGTGTCTGGTGGCTCGTTCCGCGCCGTTGCCGCCTTAACTACCGCGACAGCTTTGGATCCTCAAGGGGGGGTTTCAACAATGGATTTCATCCCTAGCCGAGGGATGGAAATCGGTCCAGACCATGCCACTTTAACAGGCTAAGGACTCCCAAAAGCTGCAAGCGGATAAGCACCGCTTCGGATTATCTCGCGTGTAGGCGCTTGAGGTGTATTGTCTACAAAAAAAAAATCTCCAAGAGAGCGTGCATAGAATTTACCAAACTAGGCAAAAGATTCGTGGGACCTTTTCAGATTACTAAAATTGATTAATGATGTCACTGCCCGATTGGATTTGCCTAACTCTCTCTTAAATAACATTCATCCTGTCTTCCCATTCCAGTTTACTCAAAGGAGCTCCTTTACGATTACCAGCCTGTACGACCGCCCGGAGAGACCCCCCACCAACTATTATTGATGGCCCACAAGCACTCTGAAATTGGCGCCATCCTGGACTCTGCTTTAATGCATGGCGCTTGCAATATTTAGATCTCTTAGGTTGGGATTTTCGATGTTGGTTATTCCTCTGGAGTATAATCAATGGGTTTATTCGAAAATATTGGCGCCCCACCTTATTTCACCTGCTTTCCACCGCTTTCTGCATAAACCTGGGGAGGGTCTTCTTTAAAGGGAGGCCAGAGTGTAAAAGGTTTCAATGGTGTTGATGGTAGGGCAGCCGCCTATTGCCAATTACATTCCACAGCCGAGGCGATGGGCCAGCTTCATGTGGAGACTTTATCTCTTGGGGATAGGGTCTCCGTTCCCATAGGAAGCAGGGGAGGGATGGGAAGATAGGAGTTATAACCTGTGCTTCTGGCGGGAAGTGTCATTCCTGCCACTGCGTGTACTTGAGCTTTCTAAGATGTCTGAATAAACGGTCTTTTTTCACCAAAGAGCCTTTTATTTCTGCTTCTATGGAATTCCTTACAGTAGGGAACCTGCAGCTCGAGAGCCGCATGTGGTTCTTCTGCCCTTGCACTGTGGCTCCAAGAGCCGAGCCGCCGGCCCCATCCTTGCCCGCCCTGCAGGCAGCAGGGCGGGCGCTTTCTAACTTCACCATAGTCGGCTGGGCCGCGGCGCTGACTTCCCTCTTTCGCCCACCCCGTTGGAGCGGGGCGGGCAATTTCCAGCGGCCGGCGAGGTCGAGCCACCGGCTTTATCCTTGCCCGCCCTGCAGGCAGCAGGGCGGGCGCATCCATGCGCTTCTCAGAATGAGCGGAGTAAAAGGTAAAAAAAACCCCCTATATATATATAGTGTTATCTTTATTTTAAATGTCAAAAATTATTTGCGGCTCCAAGTGTTTTCTTTTCCCGTGGAAAACGGGTCCAAATGGCTCTTTGAGTGTTAAAGGTTCCCTACCCCTGATCTAGTCCCTCACTCAGAGCATTCGGATTACTACCAGAGAACATAGAGCTTTACACACACATTTGTTCATCTGCTCTGATTCCACAAAAACTCAGCTCTCACTTCAACTGACTCTCTCCTCAGTTTAAGACAGCCAATCACAGGAGTTCTGTGTTAATCCCTCATGCTCTGCATTCCAACTGCCTATATTGCAGCAAAATGGTGGAATTCGTCACAAGTAGCAAGCTCACTTACAAAGGAGGTGGGTGTGGGCTGCTCAATGGAAAAGTGTTCATAAAACTGCTGCTTCACTCCTGGAGTCCATGTCAATGGAGATATACCTCAGGAATGTAGAAGCAGTCAACTATGTTGCTGTCCTGCAGATCAGTCCTAGAGAGGAAGACAACTGATGAGCTGTCAAAGGTTTTCATAGCTGGAATCAACTGGATGTTGTGGGTTTTCCGGGTTGTGTGGCTGTGGTCTGGTAGTTTTTGATCCTAATGTTTCTCCTGCATGTATGGCTGGCATCTTCAGAGGAATGCCAGGGTAAGATGTGTTTCTCTTTGTGGCCCAGCATGGAGTGATTTTGTGGTAGGGTATATGCTTTGTCCGCCTCACAGGTGGGAGGGGATACTGTTGCATTTGTATTTGCTGTTGCAATTGCATTAACATGTGTCCATGTGGAATTCATGAGCATGTGAATGTATCTGGGTTTTTGTGTTTTTTTTAATACCTGAAACCAGGTTTAACATAAAGGAAGAGAGTTTGAAATCAACAAAATCTGGGGCTGGTGGAATCTATAGGATCTACCATGCTGAAATTGATATGAATGTCTAGGGTCGTGGTGGCGAACCTATGGCACTCCAGACGTTCATGGACTACAATTCCCATCAGCCCCTGTCAGCATGGCCAATTGGCCATGCTGGCAGGAACTGATGGGAATTGTAGTCCATGAACATCTGGAGTGCCATAGGTTCGCCACCACTGGTCTAGGGAAATACCTTTTTTGGGGTATGGGATATGATCCCTAGAAACTTAATTAACATTTTCCCCCTTATTTTATCCAGAACTGAATCAGTAAAATCCCGATTCAGTGCTTGAGAGGGTGGTCATTGTGTGTTGCCCTCGGTAAACTCCTGAGGAGGGTAAGGGTTAGGTAAGCCTGCTACTTGTTGTCTCCATGGCTCCATGAATGGAAAGGAAACCTTACAGATGTCACTTTTTGACAAGTGGGGAGAAATACACCTTGCTACCAACAGCATCAGCATCCTAGGGCACTCTAAATGACCCTTCTGTCTTTCTGGACTCTGATGACTAGGAGATTCTGATCACCAATGTTGGTTGAGGTGATGCTAGGCTGTGACACTGAGAAGTAACTGAGCCTTGATATCAATTCAGAGGTGAGCTCCAATGTCATGAATCAGTGAGGCTTGGATGTCATGGGGGCATCTGGGTTTGGCATTGAGGAGATTGTGAAGTTCAGTGTTGGGAAGGGAAGTCTCAGCACTGAGGTGATGTTCATGATCAATGTTGAACAGAGATAGATGTCATCAAAGAGAGACTGACAACAGTTGCCACAGTGAAGAAGGCTCTCCACAGTGAGGTGACTTCAATGAGGAGAGTCTGTTGACATGTTTAGCCTTCTTTTTGGTCTTTTAGTGGGCAGCCTCAGAGCTGTTTGTTCCACCAGCATTGGATCCAAGGAGGGCTTAGAGAGTATGACCAATACTGATGCCATAGATGGTACACATGATCTTTTGTGGTACTTTTCAGCAGGTTTTTTAATCACTTTGTTTTCTCTCACAGGGTCTCCTTAAGATGCAATGTGTGCCCATCCCTGGCCTTGGGCATGGACAGATGACATGCATGGCAAGAATCCATAATGTGGCCTTCCCCCAGACAGAGAAAACACTCACTGTGCTCACCATTCTGTGCCATCTTCATCCTCGATTTCTGGTACTTTTTAGGCAATGCCATACTAAAATCATGACATTTTGTAGAGCTTGTGAAAAAATTTTGGATATTGGAAAGTTCTTTTTAAAAAGACAACCAGTCTCCAAGGTGGCAAAAAGAGAAGTGAGGGAGAAAAGGTCTCCCCACCTTCATTACACAATCATTTGGGTGGGAAAGGAATCCAGTTCTTGGGAAAAGAAATCGGCTCTTCACTTGAGATGGGGGTGGGAAGGGAGGCATCCAAAGGCATTGAAGCTTGTGGAAACTTAAAAGCCTACTCTCTGCAGATCATCTTTACCTGCACAGTCCCCATGTGGGACTACACAGAAGACATGAAGATGAACCAGGCCTTTCCAATTCTACTCTATTGGGCATCTTCAGAAAATCAATAAAGGGCAAAAGATCAAAGTCTGGGGAATGCAATAGGCAGGGCATATATCAGTCAGTAGCTCTGAGGTATATCTCAGCATATAATAACAATTGAAAGTATTTAAATCAGCAAAATAAGTGTACAGACTGTACACTTTTGAATATGGATTCAAAAAGAGCCTGAAATTTCTTCCAAACATCTAATATGCTTGAAAAAGGAACATCATATGTTCACTTTATTCCTGGCATCTCATTATTCTGGAAGAGAGTATGCTTTGAATGCAGTTTTTTTTCTTTCTGTTGAAAATACATCTCAACATAATATTTATTCACCCCTTCATAGAAGTTTCAATTGGTCCAACTCAAAGAACAACTCTTCTTGTAATTTTTACCATATTAAAAGCTTCCAGCTCCTTCATTCTGTGCTTGTATTTTCCAAAGTACTCCATTATGAGGCTGTCTGAAATCTGCAACAGCAAGAAAATTGAAGACACAATTAAAACCGATCTGAGGCAAATGCTAAAATTATTTTTCTCAAATTTCAAATACTTGGAACCTAATGTAAATATTTATCTACGTTATGTAATGATTTTCCAATGCAAATGCGTTCACTTCAAAAATGGTTAATTCCTTAGTTAACTCACGGTTATTCTAGATAGCAAAGTATTCTAAAAGCCTGGCAAGGCCAAAAACTCTTTATTCAGACACACTGCTGAGTAAACCTGTTTGGAATCACACTATAGACCTGTTTTTGGAATCACACTTTCCACAGCCAGCACACTTAGAGGATGCACATCAACATTTCCAGTGCTAAATATGAAGGACAGACAGGTGTCAACCCAATCAGCAACAGATATGCAGTGGACACACATTCAGGTTAATCAGCAAGCAACAGACAAAAATGGACAGCCAGTAGGACTTCACCCCCTGGAATGAAATACAGGGCTGGTCCTAAAATGAAGGTCTTAGAGAAATGAGTAAGGGTTGTGAACATGTGTAGATCTGGCCAGAACACATGCTGGTAATCCAAGAAAAGCAAGGCTTCTAGTAGTCCTGCAACCACTTAAGTGGAACTGTCTCCCTAAATTCTGACATCTTTGGAACACAACTGACTTGCTGTGACACTAATGAAATGCCTGAAACAGAATCCCATATTTGACTTTGTATGCTTATCTGCCAGAGACGTTTTCCTTCTCTTCTAACACCTTGATGATGCTGGGGATTTTCTATTTGCTTATACTAAAAAGGACTCTGCAGTTTGTCAGGTGATTCTTGTAGACTTTACAGCTGTTAAAACTCCTTGTCAGATTAAATTGGAATTTGGCACTGTCATCACATGAACTGTATGTTGGTTTATATTTAAAGTACAGTTATCCTTTAAACACAGCATTAATATACATGTTTTATACAGCTATCATCATTAACTTTGTATAATCCCATTTTGACAGCTGAACTGTATCTGCCTTTTTGCATTTGGCTGTTAAATGTCCTTTCTGCTTGTTACTGCTTAAAATGGAGCTAACCCATTTTCAAGTTAATAAAAAATGGGCAAACTTTACCTTGGGGGGAAGAAAACCAGACTAAAGCACACATTCCTTTTGGTATAGACCCCACTGAACAAGGCAAGACTTACATATGAGGCAGATTGGACTGCATGTTGAAGAGCTTTCATCAATACAAATGGCATGACTCCAATCCACAAACCTGTTTCTCATTCATTAATTGTGCAAATTTACCCAAATGACTGTGATACTGACTCTGAAATAAATAAGGCAGACTCTGCATGCACATAACTACTTGATCAAAGTAACTGATGACTCCATATAATTCTATCCCAGCTGCAGGGACAGCAGCAGGTGCAGTTTGTTAATCAGGTACCCACCTAAAGGCAACTGTCACTTTCTTCTAAAATGTCTTTCCTTATGTGCTTCTTTTGTAGCCTGAAAATCAAATCATCCCCAAACATCCAAGTGGTTTTGGGGAGTCTTCCTAGAGAAATACTCAAGTTTGGTAATGATTTCATGGGGGGTGGGGGGGGTTTCCAATTTTATGGGCACCAACACAGGGCATTCCTATTAATAGAGGATAATGCGATCACGCCCCCAGGTTTCGCTTGTGTCCACCAGCCTCGAACACAGGGCCGGGGGGGAGGGGTGGCGATGCTCATCCGAGATTCTATCGCCTTCAGGGCAGTCCCTGCCCCTCAAATTCTTGGATTCGAGTGTGCCGGATTGGAGTGGCTGTCTGGGGAGAGGTTGGCCGTTCTCCTGGTGTACCGGTGGCCTGGCACCCGAAGTGACGGACTGCCACGGCTGCTGGAAGGTGGCCGGGTGGGCGTTAGGTTCCCCCGACTTATTGTCTTGGGAGGACTTCAAGCGTCCATGTGGGCGCCGCCCGCCGTTCAACAACAGTGGACCTGGTGTGTCATCCATGAAGGCAGCTAGGACTCTCCCTTCTAAACACCGGCGCCACTCACGCGAGCTGGCCACACCTTGGATCTGAGTCTTTAGGGCAGGAGTAGATAATAGTGCGTATCCTCTGTTAGCGGAACATGGTCCGACCATTTTGCCCTGAAGGTTGAATTGAACCCGCCGTCCCAACCCCGTCTAGGCCCGACGGACTTATTTTTGTCCGCCCGCGAAGACTTATGGAATTGAACAGGTTCCTGAATCCTCTGCACGTCCCCCAGCCTCCTAGCACCCTCGATGAGCAGGTGTCAGACTGGAACTCCAGGCTTGCCGATGCCATCGAGGAAATTGCTCCCAGGCACCCTCTGCGCCCCCGTTCACGCAGCGAGCTCCTTGTGGTATGCGAGGAGCTGCGTAAATGAAGCAGCGGAACTCAGGCGGCTAGAATGAGTGTGGAGGAAGTCTCGTGACGAAGTGGTACGAGAACAACTTATAGGGCGTTTATGAAAGCCTATGAGTTGGCGTACGGAGAGGCGAAGAATGTCTATTTCTCGTCCTCCCTCGCATCTGCTAGCTCCATAAGCCCGGCACAATTATTTTGCGGATTACCGATCCCTCACACTCTTTGGTGGGAATGCTCTACAAATTCCTCAATTGGCTATTGGCTGTGAGGCATTTCAAGAGCTTTTTTGTAGATAAAATTAATCTCTCCGCCGGGACCTTCCGACCACAATTATACAGTAAAGGAACTTCGAGGCTCCTTAGCCGTCTTTGGAGTTAAACTTGGACCGGTTTTCCCTACTCTTAGTCCGATGTTGACAGGGCCCTAGCTGCTTATTAGACCTACTACCTGTCCTCTGGATCCGTGCCCCTCCTGGCACGATAAAAGCTTGCCGGGAGGAGTCACGGCCCCACCTGTTGAATCTAGTCAACTGCTCCCTTGAGCAAAGAGTGTTTCCAGAGTGGGCTGAAGAGAACAGTAGTCCGCCCACTCTTAAAAAGACCATCCGGAGATCCTGGCGATCTGGCCAATTACCGTCCCGTTTCGAACTTGTCGTTCCTGGGGAAGGTAATTGAGAGAGTCAGTGTTAGAGCAGCTTCAAGAGGGTTTTCCTGGAGGACGCATGCGGTGCTCGATCCCTTCCAGTCCGGTTTAAGTGCTGGGTATGGGGCCGGAGACCGTCCTCGCCAGCCATCACAGACATGCTCCGCATGCAGCTAAGACCAAGGCGGATCGGCGCTGCTTGTGTTACTTGACCTCACAGCTTGGCGTTTGATGTAGTCGACCATGACCTTTTGATCCACGCCCTGGCAGCCTCTGGAGTCGCGAGGGCACAGGATCCTTCGATGGATTGCCTCGTTTCCTCCAGGGTAGGATCAGCAGGTGTGAATGTGATCACCGAGGCTTCCCAAAGGAGGCTCCACTTAGTTGTAGGGTTCCCCAGGGAGCCTTACTTTCCCCGCTCTTATTTAATATCTACGTAAAGACGCAGCAAAGCAGTGCGGAGCTTTGGGCTAGTCTGTCACCCATATGCGGATGACACCCAGCTTATTCTGCTGATGGAGAGGGGGACGACCTCTGCCCCTAGGCTCTGGCATTGTTTGGAGTCGATGCGGCTCACGCTGGCTGGTTGGAGGCAGAGTAGGTTAAAACTTAATCCAACAAAGACGGAGGTCCTCTGGCTGGGCCGGGGAGTGGAGAGACCTGCGTGATTTCCAACCGCCTATTTTGGAAGGGGTCACTCTGGCCCCGACATCCGGCCTGAGCTCGCAGTCCGGGGAGTCCGCCTGGACTCTGCCTTTGACAATGGAGTGGTGCCAGTGTGGCCCATGCAACCCAGGCTATGCGTTTTTTCTATCTTTCGCCAGGCGCCGGGCGTGTTGGCCCCTATCTCTCCCGGCCCGACCTGGCCACCGCGGATCCCATCGCGGCCCGGTCACCTCGAGGCTAGGATTCACTGTAACTCGCTTTACGCTGGCCTTCCCGCTAGCGATTGATCCGGAAGTTGAAGCTGGTCCAGAATGCAGCGGCACGGCTTTTGACAGGTGGTGATTATCTCGAATCACATCACCCCTGTGCTATGGCCGTCTGCACTGGCTCCCAGTGGAGTTCCGGATCGAATCCTTCTCAAGGTGCTGGTAATAACCTTTAAGGCCTTACGCTGGCATGGGGCCCTCATACCTAGGGGACCGCATCACCCCTTATGTCCTACGTGACCCACTGCGTTCAGCGGTGGCAGAACTGCGCCTGGTGACCCCCAGCCCCGCCGATAATGCGGCTGGCCTTTCGACCCAGGCCAGGGCGCTACGGCTCCTGGCCCCTGCCTCAGTGGAATGCTCTACCTCCATCAGTTCGGACCCTGCGGGACCTTTGGGTGAGTTCCTGCAGGAGCCTGCAAAACTCAGAGCTATTCCACCGGGCTTTTGGGGAGGCTGGCCGCGGTTTTACTGCCCCCCACTGAAACATCGGAATCAAAACTGAGGCTGCCATTCTCCATCCCCTGTTATTTCGGTCGGGCCCACTGTTGATTCCATCTGGGCCCGCCTGCTCCCTCCTTTTCCTTTTCTATTACTACTTCTCCCTTTTTAGCCTTGGGATCAGGCGCCCGTTTTTTACCGTTTTATTAGTCTACTGTTTTACTGTTTAAATTGTATATGATTGCTGCTGGATTTTAAATGTGTTAAGTTATGTTGTTGGAGTTGCTGTCAGAGAACAGCCATGTTGGAAGCCGCCTCGAGCCCCCTGGGGAAGAGGCGGCCTATAAGTTTGAAATATAAATAAATAAATAAATAAATAAATTAGAATAGTTTCCAATGGATGAAAGAATAGTTTCCAATGGATGAAAAATTGGGGTCTATAACATTTTAAACCTTTTCCCGCTCTGTACAGTAATCCTGAGTGAAGAGGGGCTACTTTTGTAAACCCAGATGACCCCATAGCAGTATGTTGAAGCCCATCAGATCCAAGGCCCACTCAAGTAGGGCAAGACCAGCAGAATCTCTGGAATGAAGACTGTGGGTGGTCCGTGGGGGACACTTTTGCTAGCCCAGACAAACCAAATGAAACATGTAGCTGTCTACCAGAACACAGGCCCATGATGCAGAAACTGGAGAACATATGCAGAAGCAAGTAATGGGCCTGTAAAACGGACCTGTTCTGCCAGGCATTTGGCCAGCCGGGATAACATCGAAAATCTGCTAAAATAAACATCTGGCCTCCTGTGGGCACAGGGGAAGGGGTGAGGGAGTACTTTTAATGCCGTCTGAAAGTATGGAAATTATATATTTATGGTTCCTTTTTAGTGGGGATTGACTGTTTTAATTTAAATGTTGTATATGATTGTTTTAAATGTTTGCATATGATTGTTGGACACCGCCCTGAGCCCTCCAGGGGAGGGTGGTATAAAATTCAATTAATTAATCAAGCAATTAATTAATTAATTAAATACTGTAGCTGATACTCCCAAAATAATCCCCAAAACAGCAGATTTTTTTGTAATTGGGATTACCAACTACAGTTTAAAATGCCCCCTTTTCATCTCAACTTTCCCTAATACTCACCCCTACTTCTGATACATATTCTATACAAGTCTTTATTTTAACTAGTAACTTAAGTATTCCTTTTAGTTTTCTTGAAACTAGTCCTCTAATTTTTAACTAGCTACTCTGCAGAAATTAAATTGGCTTGCAATCAAGCTCATTCAGTCTGAAGTGGTCTTTAGATCACAGCCATTGGGCTTTTGTCTGTGTAAAAGCAAACTGATTAAAACAATAACTCTTGCAAATTATCTTTAGAAATGGAAGCTTGTTAAAAGAATATGCCAGTACTTATAAGCACACAAGTACATATATATATTCCCAACACAAGTAGCAAGATGTTCCACATATGTCAAAAAAGTGGAAAAGATATGAAGATACATTTCAGACAACAGGAAGATCCAGTGCGGGAGCCGGTGTAGTGGTTAAGAGTGTTGGACTATAATTTGGGAGTTCCAGGTTCGAATCAGCATTTTGCCTGAAAACTTGCTGGGTGACGTTGGGTCAGTCATACTGTCTCAGCCTACTCTACCTCATAGGGTTGTTGTAAAGATAAAATGGAGGTGAGGACAAAAAAGTAAATAAAAATATATTTGTTCAAGTCTATGCAACTTTCACAGAAATGTGTGAGTAGATCTAAATTTTCAATAATCATAAAACAGCTTAAACTTTCTAAATTTAACATCACAGCTCCACTAGCAAACAATCCATTAAAAAGTATTTGCACTTTATAAATATGAGTTACATACATATATTGAACAATCAGCTACATACCTTTGACTCATCCAGTTCAAGTTTTCTTAAGGATTTTCGAATATAATCAAGGAAGGAAGATGACTTAGAAAATACTTTCCCAATATTTCGGTCACTGAAACAATAAATAACATTTATAATTTGTTGTTGATCTATTAAAAGACTAAATATTAACAAGAGGAAGAGGAGGAGGAGGAGGAGGAGGAGGAGGAGGATTTATATCCCCTTTCTCTCCGGTAAGGAGACTCAAAGGGGCTTACAAACTCCTTTCCCTTCCCCCCTCACAACAAACACCCTGTGAGGTAGGTGGGGCTGAGAGAGCTCAGAAGAACAGTGACTAGCCCAAGGTCAACCAGTGTGTTGAAGTGCACAGGCTAAACTGAATTTCCCAGATAAGCCTCCACAGCTCAAGCAGCAGAGTGGGGAATCAAACCTAGTTCCTCCAGATTAGAGTACACCTGCTCTTAACCACTACGCCACTGCTGCTCCAGAACACATATCTACCAAAAATCATTAGTGAATAAAACAAAATCATATAATTTACTTACTTAAATTTACAGATTATTTCTTACTTAAATTTACAGATTATTTCATTAACTATTTATTTGCTACCAAATGGGTTTAGTTTTTAATGAAATTGCAATTGAATAGAGCTGCTAAAATACTCTTATCAGTTACCATTTTATTTTTTAAGTTTATATATCATGTTTCTGGTATGGGACATTTAAGACAGCTTACAGATCCAAAAAAGCCAAGTATAAAACAATATAACAACATAAAATAGTAATGAAAAGCTGGAGCAATTGAAACAGTAGTGAAATGAAAACTTGAAAGAACTACCTCACTTGGTAAACATGGGGAAATCTTAGGTACCAAGGGTATGGAAATATAAAAAGATGGCCTAGAGCTTAAAAAATATCATAGCCATAGGAAGGGTCCTGTTTACAGTAGATGCCACCTAACTGACAAAGCCAAAGCCACTTGGAAAAGGAACTCTGATGGGTTTCTTAAATGAGGAACAAGCTCAAATGAAAAACAGTCCTTCAGATATCAGGATCACATAATGTTCATGGCTTCAAAAGGTTAAAACTTTGAATCATTTCCACAAACTAGAAGACAGTGAAGAACAGATATCACAATGCAGAATTCCAGCATTATTTTCCAGAATTAATCTACCCAGTAGGAGCGAGGTCACCTCCCAGCCTTGTCAGGCAGATATCCTGTCTTAGCAGAGTACCTTCAGGATAATGCTGAATGACTGAGGGAGTAGACCGTAGAAACAAGGGAAGCTACAGGAAATGGCAACCTGTCTGTCCAAAGAGTAAGGTGTCAGGTCTTTGTTGGGATGGAGGCATGATGCAGGACACTGAATAGTTTCAAGGTTTACAACTGGTTCTAGTGAAGGATGGAACCAGACTGGAGCTCTAATAATAGTGGAGCAGACCTAGAAAAATCCTACCACAGTCCCAACTCCGAAGAATTATAGACAACATATCCGATAGCAAGGAACTGGTTTAAAGATCCTTAAATACTATGCTGTATCTCCGCCATAAATAATATGAGGTATCTTCCCCTTCCCCTCCCCTTCCTCCCCAGGGTGGGTGGCCCAAAACCACATGCCAGGGCCCCTTCCCAGGCCTTCCCCTCCTCCTCCCCAAGGTAGGTGGGCCACAAATTTATCAGCAATTCAGATATAACAAAAAGCATTTGTATCAACCAGAATGAATATACCCTTACATTCTCTTTTAAAATAGCTAATGGAACCATATTTCTTATTTACTTATAAACCTAACTTTCTTCCAACAACTGGACTCAAGGCAGGCAACAAAGTTAAGATACATAATGTATATTTAAACAAACACTATTATTGAACATTAAAATACTCAGGGACCCTCTTCAAATGTCCAGTTTTACAGTCCCTTTGGAATGTCAGCAGGGTGGGATGTTTCCTCAGCATTTAGAGGAAGCACAGGGGCAGCCACTGAATAGGCAAATGAAGAAGTGGCAGGCTGCTGCATTTTAGTGGGAAAAGGTACAACAAAAAGGTTATTGCTGTGCTGAACAAAGTTGGCACATGGATTCAAACTGGTAGACTGATTTTTCAGATATCTGGGTCCCATATCATGCAGATAAACACCAGCATTCAAAATTAGATGTGAAGAGGTATAAAAATGAGAGTGAAATGCTCTCAATGATTAGTCCTTCACAGCAGACAGCCACATTCTGTACCAACTGCAGATTCCATGTGGTTTTCAAGGACAATGCATAGAATACACTGTAACCACTGAAACACAGTGTTACTGAGAAAGCTCTTGAGTTAAAAGTAGCTGTAAAAATGCACTCTTAGCCATCACAGTGAATTGTTCTGGTAATAACAGAGCAAATAGAACCCTCTAAGCTCTTTTAAGTGGATAGTGTGATCGCAACAAGAATAGGCACCCTTACTGACAAGAATTACCTCTGTCTCATCAGAATTCAACTTCTGTTCTCTGTCTCTCAGCTACCTGACCATGCTGCTCAGGCACTGACCCGGGATGAGATGGCAGCAGAGATACATAGCTGAATGTTATCTGCATATGGTGATATCTGACTCAAAAGCTGTGGATGAACTCATTAAGTGCCTCATGTATGTGTGTATAGTGCCATCAAGTCGCAGCTGACTTCTGACGACCCCCACAAGGGGCTTTCAAAGTAAGTGAGCAGCAAAGTTGGTTTGCCCTTGCCTTACCCTGCAAAGTACTCCTTGGAGGTCTCCCTTCCAAGTACTGATCCTGCTTATCTTCCAAGATCTGACTGGGCTATGCTCTGCTGCCTTCCTTCCCAAGGGGACTCATAAAGCATTAAAAAAATGCTGAAAAGTACTGAAACCTTCATTACTCCCAGAGCAAGTGCTGATTCCTCATGTCCTGATGCCACTCTCTGTGTAAAAAAGGGAAAGGCGATCCCCTGTGCAAGAAGCAGGTCATTACTGACCCATGGGGTGATGTCACATCATGACATTTACAAGGCATGTTTATGGGGTGGTTTGCTATTGCCTTTCCCACTCATCTACACTTTATCCTCAGCAAGCTGGTACTCATTTTACCAACCTCAGAAGGATGGAAGGCTGACTCAACCTTGAACATGAGACTGATTTCTGCTGGGACATCATAAACAGAGCTTTGACTGCAGTACTGCAGCTTACCAATTTGCACCACAGGACTCCTTACTTTCTGTGTATACTTGCGAAAACAAAGATGAAAACTGCCTCACATTCTAAACATCTGAACAGTAGCTAGTTATCAACTGTATCAAAGATGGAATGCAGGCCAAGAAAAGATGCTCCCTTATACAGTAGCAAATGGAGATAGCGCAATACAACTACCAAGGCCATTTCCTTCTCAAAACGAGGACTAAAAGTCAGATTGAAAAATGGTCAAGAGAGATGGATCATCCAGGAGGTGGAGTTGCTTAGCTATAATCCCTTTAACAATCTTACCTAGGAATGGGAAACTAGAGATAGGTTTATAGCTATCTGACCAGCCAAATAAGGTTTTTTAAAATAACTGTCTGATTACATCTTCCTTCAATAATTTTGGGGACATTCTCTTAACTAAAAGTGGCATGCACAGTCCTGCAGCATGGAATACATACCAACTATTTGCACAGTTTCAATAATGATAAGGGGCAGGGATTTGGCCGTCTTAGTTGATAGTTCCGTGGGAATGTCAACTCAATGTGTGGCAGCTGTGAAAAAGGCAAACTCTATGCTGGGGATAATTAGGAAAGGAATCGATAATAAAACTGCAAAGATTGTTATGCCTTTATATAAAGCAGTGGTGCAACCACACTTGAGTATTGTGTTCAGTTCTGGTTGCCACATCTCAAAAAGGATATCGAAGAGGTAGAAAAAAATGCAGAGAAGGGCAACGAGGATGATTGAGGGATTGGTGCACCTTCCTTATAAGGAGAGGCTGCAGCGTTTGGGACTCTTTAGTTTGGTGAGGAGACGGCTGAGTGGGGATATGATTGAAGTCCATAAAATTATGCATGGGGTAGAAAATGTTGACTGAGAGACATTTTTCTCTCTTTCTCACAATACTAAAACCAGGAGGCATACATTAAAAATGCTGGGGGGAAGAATTAGGACTAATAAAAGAAAACATTTCTTCATTCAACGGTGTTTGGAATATGCTGCCACAGGAGGTGGTGATGGCCACTAACTTGGATAGATTTAAAAGGGGCTTGGACAGATTTATGGAGGAGAATAAATCAATCTATAGCTACCAATCTCGCTCCTCCTTGATCTCAGATTGCAAATGCCTTAGCAGACCAGGTGTTCAGGAGCAGCAGCAGCAGCAGCAGGCCATTGCTTTCACATCCTGCATGTGAGCTCCCACAGGCATCTGGTGGGCCACTGCAAGTAGCAGAGAGCTGGACTAGATGGACTCTGGTCTGACCCAGCAAGGCTCTTTCTTATGTTCTTATGTCTAAACTACAAACAGTGGCCTTCACAGCTCATAAGATTTGTCAGTCTTGTTCAAAGAGATGAAGTTGAGATGGTCAGTACAGAGATGCTTAATGCTTCCTTGAGGGTGGTGACGGTTGCCCCAACCTTGAAACAGGCTGTGGTTCTTCTGAAGTAAGATGGGTTAATAACCTGAGAGAGGGCTTTCTTTGTTGTGACACCAAAAAATATGGAACTCTCTCATCTGTTCCATTTTGTCACTATCTTCCACCAGCAGGTAACAACTTTTATGTTTTGTCTGGCAGTCCATCAATGATCCCTCTTCCTGCTCTATGTTTTAACTATTTTTCTCTGTTCTTTTAAATATGTTCTTTAGTTTTAGTTTAAATGTTTTTTATGATGTGATTTTAAAATGTCAGTTTAACTGTTAGCTGTTCTGATGGAGCAAAAAGATGGGGTACACATTTTGTAAATAAAAGTAATCAATAAAATTAAGACCAAATATCTCTACCATATGATGCATTCATAAAGTAATTTGGCCTGCAAAAGCCTGGAAAATGCAGGTTGCGCATCAATTGTATAGTTTAGATAACACACAAGTTGTATATATCTGGGTACATTAGCATCTGAAGTGAAGCAAGTAGAAAGAACTACAGGTCGGTAGATCTCGCAGAGGTTTGTGCCAAGTCTACCTCAGACATGGAGTAGCTAGGTGACCTTATGTGGAGAATAAGCCCAATTAAGTAAGATAAAACTTAATTCAGAATAGATTTGCCCTCCCTTGCAGGAACAGAAGTAGCTTTTCAACCAAGGTATCTAAATCACAGCCACCTACCTTCTACTGACTCCATAAAATTCTTCTACAATAACCTGTAGGACAGCTCGATAAAACAGTGATTCTGTAGGCAGCTGCAAAGAATCAAAGAACAGCAGGAAGTTTAATTTGGAACCAGACTCTAAAACTAAAACAGTGAAAAATAGTTGGCAGTTTTCTACTAATTACTGGTTTGTATTCATTCTGTGTTACTAACAATTCTCTTGTTCACAAGTTAAAGAGATGTTCTTTAGACATAGACCAATGTAACCATAATTGTTGGAAAAAATAAACACAGGAAACTGCAAACACTGAATGGAAGTGAGAAGCAAGCGAAAGGAAAAAGAAAGCCCCCATAGGCGAAATTATACTATTTGTTATGCTAGCTTTATTGTAGAAATGTACCCAATAGAGTTCAATCTGTTTCTTTAAAGTCAGAGAGAAAATATTCACAAGTATTAAATATACTCCGTTTCCTCCAACAACTTCATTTTCATTCCCTGATGTATATAGAAAGCACTAGGTTTCTAAAAACTGTGTGTGTTGAAGAACGTCATACCTTTAAGAAAGAACTATGTTTACATAAGAAAAATAATGTTTGCTTCTTTAAAATGTAGGGCCAAATTTATCCCATGTAAACTCCACTGAGGCCAATGGGTTTACAGCAGGGATACACAAGTCTGTAAATCTAGTGTGTCAAACATCCACACAACCTGCTGACATACTCCAAAAGAGATTATAAATTATGAAGGAATGATTTAAAGAGTCCACAGAAAGAAATGAAACAGTGATTTAAGAATAGAGAATAATGAGAGTCCTGTCAGAAGCAAGTATTTGCAATAAATCTAATCAAATCTTTACAGTTCGTTCACATTTTTTATATCGTTAGTTATGTATAACTCACATTGAGAGGGAAAAATGTCATTGATTGTTCATTGGACTAGGTTAGGAAGCTGTCTGAATCTTACCAGTGTGTTCAGGTTACATGAGAGGAAGTTAATTTGTATGATCTACATCCTGGCTTTAAATTCTTTCAGTTACTTTGAACAAATAACATTTCAGTAACAAATAGTTTTTAAGGAAAATCTGAATGTCCAGTAATATATTTTGAGAAAATATAGGCAGCTACACAGTTATAAAAAAACTTGAGGAAAAGAGGAGCATTAATTTTTTAAAAAATTATGAACTATATCTTGCTTGGAAAGACCTGCCAAATTTTCAACTTTGAAAAATATCCTATTAAAGGGAAAATTTCATTAAAATTTATGAACAAATAATCAATTTATACCTCCAAATTAATATGCATGATTGGATACTCATACTTGGCTATGAAGAGAAACACTACACATGCAAGGGGCTGGCAGACAGTTCCTCAGTCTGTACTTCTTGAAAGCAGTGCAATCAATGCACGCTAGTAGTTTAGGTTGGGACCACACCTCAGTGGTAGAACATCTGCTTGGCGTGCAGAAGAATTAAAGTACAACTGACATTTCCAGGTAAAAGGAATTAGTAGTGGTGATGTATAAGACTCCTTGAAGATCTCTTGGAGAGCCACTGACAGTCAGAGTTCACAATAGTGACCCTGCGAGATCAGTGGTCTGATTCAGTATAAGGCAGCTTCATGTGTTTTCTTAAACTTGCACATTTCCCCATATGTGTACGGTGTATGTGTCTAAATAGCATAATCATTCAGATTCATCATTAATCATATGTGAATCACTGTTCACTTAATAATTTTCATGAAGATATGAATTCCTCTTCAGTATATCTGTAACTATGAAAAAACTAGAGGGCCAGTGTGGTGTAGTAGTTAGGTGTCAGTCTAAGTAGGATCTGGGAAAACCAGGTCTGAATTTCCTATTCTGCCATGGAAACCTGCTGGGTAACCTTGGGTCAGTCATACACTTTCAGTCTTGACCCTGGCAAGTATTTGGATGGGAGACCTTCAAAGAATACCAGGGATATGAGGCAGAGGCAAGCAATGACAAACCATCCTGAATATCTGTTGCCTAGAAAACCCTATGGGAATTGCCATCAGCCAACTATAACTAGATGGGGGGGAGGGGAAGGGGGGGGGGGAAGAAAGAAAAAACAAAAATTGTTTAATGCTTACCTTGACACCTATAGTTTACAAAGACATGTGTCAGATATAAAAAATCCTATTTATATTGTTTATAAAGACCTACACAACAATGAGTAAATGATAATAAGATTGCCACAGAAATACACACTCAAGCAAGTATCCCCAGGTGTGAACACTGTTGTGTCATATTTTTTTAGCAGCTGAAGGTTTTAATTTTAAATGTGCATGAAGCCCCACAAAGAAATCATCTTCGAGAAAGACTAGGCTTGAAGAATTCCTCTTGACTTCAAATGAAGCTAAAATAATGATGGAAGACTGAACCACAAAACATCTAAGGTACTTTTAATGTATTTCTATTTCAATCACTCTTTATTAACTGAAGAAAATTATGCCTTATCATTGGCCCATGAAGACCAGGCAATAAAGGTGCAATTTCATGGTGATAATGCAAAATATCAATCTGCCTCAGATTCACACTTTGCCATTTGCTAACTCTTTGATTTCAGCAAACTACAAGTTCAGCGTAAGGTCATGCATTCAAAGTAGTCAGAAAGAGAAAATGGTTTTGTCATTGGAAAGGTTAAATAAACAACATTACTCACCACTTGGCCCACTGCAACTCGTTCCAGAGCCTTTAAAGATTAAAAAAAACCCACTGATGTGTTTATTCTTGTAGCTGAACTTTTTATAAACAGGCTACATAGAATAAAAATAACATGCTAACAGATAATGTAATAAAAATTAAAAAGTGTTAAATAAAAATAGTGTTCTCATCACTGCTTTTTAAATTGTGCAAGTCAAAATTATAATGAACATATGCATTCCTTATTTTTACAAGTAACTGAAATTATATAAGGCTACAATTTTTAAAAAAATTAAATCTAAAATGCATTAAATAAATGCTTAGATTTAATTTGAGTTTTCTACTTCCTATAAATAAGGGACAAACATAAAGGATTTAAAAAAACCTAAGCATGTAAAAATGATAACAGACTATTAGTTAAGCTTTCAAAGCATGACATGAAATTGAACAAAAACTTCCTACAGAACAATCAACACTGTCACACTTTAACACATAGCTTCAATATAAAGGAGGTGCCCCCCCCATCCAAAACCTAACTTTTACATTTTGTCATCCCTGAAGTGAGTAGGCTTATTCATATGTTTTTATACTGCTTTCACCACTCTTCAAAGCAGCTTCCCTTGCAATTAAATATTATGCATAAAACAAATTCCTTAAAATGATGAAATAGAACCATTAAAACCAAAACAGCAGCAAATTTCAACAATTTTAAATACCAGGAGGAGGTATAATCTGGACACAAACATAGTTCTGAAATATTAGAACTAAAACCGAGGTTGCCATTTTTCCATCCTTTGTCACCTCGGTCGGGCCACTGTTGATTCCATCTGGGCCCGCCGTTTTCCTCCCTCCCTTCTTTCCTCTACTATGTATTTTCCTCCCTTTTAGCCTTGGGAATGGGCGCCTGCCTTAAACTGTTTAAACTGTTTTAAGCTGTTTTAAACTGTTCAGACCGTTGAATTGTTCGAGCTGATTGAACTGTTTGAACAGCTATATTGTTAAGTTGTTTTAAATTATGCGATTGCTGCTGGTTTTAAGAGTGTTAAATTGTGTTGTTGAGTTTGCTGTCGGAGAACAGCCATGTTGGAAGCCGCCTCGAGCCCCTTGGGGAAGAGGCGGCCTACAAGTTCGAAATATAAATAAATAAAAATAAAAGGAAACCACGAATCATAGTCAAAATCATTACAAATAACACCTCAACCAAAAGTTATATGAAGAACTGGGTCTTTACATGTTGCCTCAACATAGAAAAAGAAGTCATCTGGTGAACCTCAAGACTACAGAATTCTCTAGTTGTGACTCAAGCAGTGAGAAACCTTTCCTGCCCCATCCAAGGGGGGAGGGGTGAATCCACCACTGGAGGTGGGGTGAGGCTGTGCCAGTGGATATGCCCTCCCCAGGGTACCTGCCCCCACAGAGGAGTGGCAAAGCCAGTTTGGACTTCTGGCCCTTTGGATGGGGCTGTTTGGATGGGGCAAGTTTGGACTTCCGGCCCTTTGGATGGGGCTGTCTATGTTATCAACTTCATCAATCAGGAAGCAGAGGTACCTGATGAAGGGTCTCCAACGACATTCTCAAATTAATCGGCAAGTTCTCAGGGGAGTAATGCTTCATTTACTTACTCTGTACAAAAAGTGTAATTCTTCAAAGGGCAAAACCAGCCCTCCAAACAGAGTCAAGAAACAAGCTGTTACTAACATGTTTGAGTGAGGACAACATTAACAAAATTTCATCCCGATTTGATGGGGGGGTGAAGATTAGATCCAGGAATGTCTTTAGAATGGAAATGTTTTAACATGTGACTGAATTTAACACATGACTGAACTGTCTAGCCAATCAACATTTTTCACATTCATCCATTAAAAAGCCACTTGGCTGGCCAAGCTTGCTGTAGTTTTGTCATCCTTGGGAAGAAACTTGTTTTTTCCTTTCTCTTTCTAATCAGATACCCAGAACCAACACTGTTCTGTGGTAGTCACTAGAACGTTAACAGCCATATTTTTACTAAACATACATATTCATGTAAAATATCATACCACACCACACATAGAAGTGTTTGTACCAGTAAAAACATGTAACTTACATGCAGCAACCATAATTTTAAACAGTACATAGGCAAAGATACAGAAATGTGGCTTCTGTAAGTAAACTCACAGTGAATAGGAGAAAATGCATAGCAATGTGATGGGAGGAAGGAAAAAAGATATAGTTCAGCATTAGTTTACTGAAGAAAAGGGCTAAGGTGCAGGAAAAACAAGACTCTGTCTGAATGTGTTTGAAAGGGATTATGGAGGCTGAAGCTAAGAACGAAGAAGTCAAAGGGGCAAAGACTGAGTGAAACAGGTATATAAGAGGATCAGAAAAGGATTAAGGAAGCATTTGGTTTACAGTGAAGATATGTTTTCTGGCACAGGGATAGAACTGCATCCAGAAGCAGTGGAGCACTTCTAATACTCTGATCTCCTTAACACTTGGCAGACATGGTTTCCCCCCTTTGATTCATAGCTAGCATCTGTGCAAATATGAGAAGGTGCATAAATCTGAGATTACGGGGAAGTGGGAAGGAGAGGGGAGAGAATAAATAGTTAACATATTGGTCATCCAATGCAATGGAAATCTGAGTGCACATTTCTGTCATCTCTCTATGCCTCGACAGAATGAGTTGGAAATTAAGAAACATGAAAAAGGTATCCAGAGAGGAAAACCCTGAAGGTGTTCTGGGTTTGTAGTCAGAAGGCTGTTGTATTTGCTCAGCACAGTTAAGATGTCCAGTACAAGCAAAGTCAGAGATGGTGTCATTACCATCATCATATATTTATTTTCCATAGATAATTGCCAAGACCTTGTATCCTTCTTTCAAGTTCAGTTCAATAAAGTTGTAGCTAAATTTTCATCTGTGTCTACTGTTCTGCTTACATAACATGTGTCAACAAACTTTGAATTAAAATGTATTTCCTTATAATTTATCATGAATGTATCATTAATGACAGTCTACACAGCTCTGGTTTTACAAGTCAAAAGCAGTTAAGTCTATAACACGTGAATACAACTCTGAAAACAAAATTTTAAAAATACAAAACAAAAACACTGTACCAAACAGGCTGCCATTCTGGCATTACGACCACAGAACCAAGCCTCTTCTTTTAAGTACTGGCACATGGGAAAACCCCAGGTTCCTTGAATGTCACCTGCAGAGGAAAGAGGAAAAGTGCATTAACTCTTTTTAAAAAAGAGACCAACAGAGCAAATTCACAGCTGATAAAGTTACAGTAAGAGCTCTGCAAGGAGTGTTCGAATGGTATTTAATCTTAACAGACAACAGAAATATGAAAAATATAATTTAAGTGATTAAAAATTGTTTGCCTAGGAGGTTGTGTCTACAATGATTTGTCAAACTTAATATTTCAATACCAAATGAATCCCTTGTACAACAGAAAGCTACAAACAGTTAAACCATCAGCACTGAACAGCAAAAATATCTATAGGGAGGTTTCATAAAATTAGGCTAAAATAATTGCTGCTTGTTCAAGTTGAAATAGTACTACACTCCAATGTGATACAATGATTGAAGTGTTGGACTAGGATCTGGGGGGCTCACTCCGCTATGCAAGTTTGCTGGGTGATCCTTGGTCAGTCTCACATCCTCTGTCTAACCTATCTCACAAACTGTTGTGAGAACAAAAAGAAGACAGCAATGTAAGTCACTTTTAGTGACCATGGGGGAGAAGGATGGGGTCTAAATGAAGTAAACAAACGGACAAGTTCAAGGCCAACAATCACTGTGGAAAATCCAGCTCTGTAATATATAGCTCAAATGTGATTATTAGGTTGGATTCAGACTAAATTGACAATTTCCCCTGATTTCCCTTTCCAGTATAATTCTCAGAGTTCCCAATATGCCAAGAGAGATTAATAAAATGTTGTGGGAAGGGACAGGAAAGTTCCATTCCATGTTAAAATTTAGTCTGGATCCAAACCACTGAATTCAAACTGGGAAGGTTTTTTAAAAGCTTCATTTCCATAATATTTGATACAAGGGACATGGAGTAATTAATTCACCTTTTAGTATGTTTGGGAGAAGACCATTAAAAATTGAGTCTCACAGACTGACTCCAATGTTAGATTAAATAAAATTTCATTCTACTACTCGAACATTCTTTTGATTAATCGCAAGTAGGCCCTTTGGCAATGTGGGTGAGGCTAGGAAATAAGGAACAGACTACAGGCAAAATTACACAAAAGAAATGGAGGAGGATTTTGAAAATACTGCCAGTGGCTTTAGAAACTAGGAATAAAGTCCAATGTCCATTCTGACTACCAATCTTTAATCGGGGGAGGGGACAATGACGACAATGCATTCTTCCCTGTTTCCCACACATTTCATGTTAGGAGAGAAAAACGCAAATGAAATAATGTTTTTTTTAAATGTTACAGAAAAAGGACAATACCTATACAAACCTTATTTGTAACGCCAAAAAACCCAAGGCTCTTAGAACAATGTATGTCTTTCTAAAATAACTAAAAGTTACATTGGTTTTTTAAAAGGAAAAAAATGTGCTATTCTCTTTATCGCAAGTTAATTACAATGTGAATCGATAGGCTAGCCACAAACAGGTTGGGGGAAATGAAGCTTGCTTCCAAATGTGAGTTCAATAAATATTGATGTATTCAAATTCTAACCCTTCTAAACCTTCTAATATATATATATATTTATGGAACATTGGGAGAAAATTATTTTAAAAAATTGTTCTGCCTCACTGCAGAAAAAATGTCCAGGTATATTTATTAAAGTTATACCATCAAACTTACCACAATGCACAGAATTGCACAAACCAGTTCATACAAAAAATGTATAGTCTTCTACTTCAACAGAATTTGTATAGTCAGCAGCAGCTAAATAAAAGCAGGGCACCTAATAGCATCTAATGTATGACAGTTGAATGATAAAATTTATCCCAGAACTGCAATCTATGTTAAGCAAAGAAGGGACTTAAGACAGTACAAACTGAACAGAATTGCTGCAGTTACCACTAGTACTTCATACAACAAATATTTAGATACAGTTATACCAGTAATTAATTCCCTTGGAGGGGGTGTAATTTTTCTTGGACACCTGAAATTGCATTCTGCAGTTTTCATTCTGTACCAGTTTGTTACTAAGGGTAAAATCAGACAATGGATTGTTAAATATTCCTTGAATGTCTAGTTTTCACCCTTCTCTTCCCTTTCTCGAGGTCTTCTCCTGAAGCATTTAGGAACAAATAAGACTTCTGTGATGACCAATGCAACAATTCTACTTCAGTACTGTTGCCCCCATTTTCAGAGTCAACAGAACTTTCAATTCAGTACTTCTGGTTCTGTATTCAAAAGCTGATGTTTATCTTAATACTGATTGTTAGAATATCTGAAGTTGCCCAATCTACACTTTTGTTGTTTTTAGTTAATAGTATATGTTTACTCTTTCTTGCTCCAAAACCAACTAATATTAAGTGTAATGTTACCCAGCCTCAGTATTTCTCATTAATAGTATATACTAGCAAAGCTTGGCAGAATGCTTCATTTTATTTAATGGTGTCCATGCCCTACAAGGAGAGACTTAGGGAGCTGGGTATGTTTTGTTTGGTGAAGAGAAATTTAAGAAGTGACATGATAGCCATGTTTAGATATTTGAAGGAACATCATGCTGATGAGGGAGCAAGCTTGTTTTCTGCAGCTCCAGAGACTTAAGACTTAAGAGTAATGGGTTCAAGATGAAGAAAAAGAGATTCTACCTAAACATCAGAAAAAACTTCCTGACAGTAACAGCTGTTCGACAGTGGAATGCACGGAGTGTGGTGGAGTCTCCTTTGGAAGTTTTTAAACAGTGGCTGGATGGCCATTTTTCAGGAGTGCTTTGATTATGTGTTCCTGCATTGCAGGGGGTTGGACTTGATGGCCCTTGTGGTCTCTTCCAACTCTATGATTCTAGTTTCCTTCCTACTTTGTTAAGACAGATCTCTTCAGTTTACAGGAGCCATGAAATTGCTGCATTGGGAGAGATGACTCTTAGGGCCCCTCCGCACTGTAGGATTCGACCTTAGTTCGACGTAGGTCCGACCAGGGTACACTGCACAGCCATAGCGTTCGACTCATGTCTGACTCTGCTCCCCCCCATCTCACCATCAAATTTTCGAGCTCGACTGGGAGGTGCAACTTCCTGGGTTGCACTCAACTCGGGTTGCACTCAAGCCGAAGCCGGCGGAGTGCGGAATCTCCCTCGGCTCGACTCTGCCAGCCAACCAATCACAGTGCAATATTTTGGCCATGCGCAGAACGGGAGACTCGTGGCGGCAGCGAGAAGCGCGCCTTTAATAAAATCCTCCTACGTAGCTTCTACGTCGGTAAATGAAAAAAAAGGGACGCGCACTCACGTTTCCCACCATAGAATGGCAGCCAATCGGGAATGAGGAGCGGAAGACGCGAGGAGGTAATCCCGCCCTCTGAACTCGGCTTTGGAGACACGAGCCAGCTGCTGTACGGAGTAACAGAGGAATCGAGCTCAGGTAACGATTTCCGAAGACACGAGTTGAACCCTAGCTGCCTCTGTTGTGAGAAGGGGCCCTTAAAGTGAAGACGGCATGTGACTCCACCAGCACTTAAAAATCCCCCCCTTTCTTTGGTGAATAGATCAGAGAACAGCTTCTGTGTTCCTCCACAGCATCAGGAGGAGTTGGCCGTGGTAGGTCTGGGCCTTGCCAGTTAAAGTTGACCTCCCTGTGTGGCAGCATAGTTGCTTGCTCCAAAGCACAACCTAGTGAGATATCATCTTCCCCTCAGACAAACTGATGGGTTTTACCTAACTGTAATGGCTGTGTTAGGATACAGTGAAACCACTCACTGACTAGGCTCATCAGATTTTGGAGGCAAAAGGTACATATATTTATACTAGTTACACAAGAGCTTGGCACAGAGATTTAGAGGGTTTTTTTATTTCATCAGCATAGCATTTAAGATTACTCAGTTATAGTTCAGTTTAGATGCTAGTTTCATACATGGTTCACAGTTTGTACAGTTCCTTTGCTTAGATGTTCTGGCTTATGACTATTCACATACAGGGTCCTAACACAGGTTTGGTACGTTTTTACTGTACCCTCACACAGCCCTCATAGTTAGGTAAAACCCTTAAAAACAAAACATAAACTCTCTACTGAGGTAAACTTAAAGCAAATCCCTATACCCCACACCCGCTTGTACACTAGAACTCTCCTCTCTTTAGAACAGCAGTTCTCAACCTGTGGGTCGCGACCCCTTTGGGGGTCGAACGACACTTTCACAGGGGTTGCATCAGTGTTCTCCATCTGTAAAATGGATAAATGTTAGCATGGGGGGTCACCACAACATGAGGAACTGTATTAAAGGGTCGTGGCATTAGGAAGGTTGAGAACCACTGCTTTAGAAGCAGTTTTTATCCTGGTTGACATGGCCTTCAACTTGGCTCTTCAATAAACATAACCTCACCAGTCTACTTGGTCTGTGTTTGATTGCTTTCACGCAGCACTATGGCTGATAACCAGTAGAATCAATCACTTTCTTTGGTTGATATACTCCTCTCAGAGATTATCACACAGTTAAGGCAGGTAGCATTTAACATCAGAAACACTTCAGACCAAAAGCCTCACAGAATGTCCTCATAAGGACATTCTTCCCACATATCACACTGTTCCTTGGCCAATCAGAGGGCAGGAACCACAGTCAATCAGGTGGCTCCTCCTGTTCCTAGGCCTTTCTGTGCCACACTCTCAAGATAAACCATTCTTTTCTTAGAAAGAACTGCAATTTACAATTACACTGATCCTTGCTGCCTGTCCCAGCAGCCTATCACCTAATCAGTGCCTTGGGGAACCCTGGTAAAGCTGCCTCTGTGTACAAAAGGGCAGAGCTTTCCAACTATGTCAGCCCCCTGCCCCTTGCACTCATCCTAGCAATAAAGGCAGGTTTTGCAAATCTTCATTCATATAAGAAAAAGAACAATAAGACACCCTGAATAAAAGCACCCATGCAATTTTGTGTAAGTAAATATTAAGAAATATAAATGTCAATTTGAAAAAAAAAGAATGACTGTTCAAGTCTTTGTTAGGAAAAACAAACTAGTAAAAAAATTTCTAAACATTTTTGAATTCTTTAAAGGTCCAAGATGACTTCAATCTAGTAAGAGGACTACCTGCCATAGTTTACATACAATATCTAACCACTGAGTGTGAAACACTCAAAGGGCCTTCATAAAACGTTTTCTTTCAACATTTTCAAAGTTAGCCAAGCCCACACTTCAGCTTGCATCCTGATTGCTTTTTTGTAACTTTAAAGTTCCACTGTGCATAAATGTTTACATCACACAAGTGAAATTAAAATTAAGAAAGTATGAATATGTCCAGGATCATTTCCTAACCACTTCTGGGAAACAACAGACTACCTCAAGGAAAAAAATAAAATTTGTGCCAGGCCTGCCAAACGTATATAACTGATGGAAGATCATATACAGCTGTCAGTGTGAGGTAATTACCCTGGGCCTGCCAAGCACATCGAAAAATCTCTGTATTAATCACACATTTATTGGCAGGGATTACTATGGGATTCAGGCCAAAGATAAACAATGAAGGGTAAGTTGATATGAAACGTATATCTCATTCACAGCTGAATTCACAAGACTGGCAAAAACAGCTTATCAGCTATTTAATTATAAAGATTACTACCTGGGAGGTAGCCACCAAAATTTGTCTTCAAGCTTGGCTGGTTTACATTATATTAGAGATCAAACTTAAAAAGGAAATCCATAATGGACGGAGGCTAATGCTTATCACCTAAGTTTTTAACACTTTCCTACATGTAGCTATTAGATCAATAGTTCTCTAACTTTAGCAATCCAGGGGCACCTGGAGGAGAAACATTTCAAGAATTTTTTCCCCTAGGAAACAATCAGGAGTGGGGGTGGGGTTAAAATATTTTATTTTATAAAATGATCTCTCTGTCTGTCTGTGGCATGTGTAACTCACCAGGAAATGAAGCTAGAAGTCTCAAAATTGGTCATCTGCTTCAGGGTGGCCGTGGGAGTTGCACTGCCAAACATGAAAGGAATTGGAACATCACCCCTTACCCTACTTTTTGTTACTTGTGGAAGGCTTTGTTACTTGTGGAAGGTTCAATTCACTAGAATAAACAGCTTGGCATTTGAAATTTGGATTCTGAGTTCAGGATAATTGGAGTTTTACTGCCAAAAATGAAGGAACTTGGGACATTCTGACCTAGGTTTTCTGCAGAAACCTTCCAGTGCTATCTGAAGAAGAACAGTTGGATTTATATCTCCCCTTTATCTCTTATAGGAGACTCAAAGGGGTTTACAAACTCCTTTCCCTTCCCCCCCCCCCCAAACAAACACAACATTCATCTGCAATGGAAGTTAAGATTTTACTCATGGGTAGGCAGCACAGATAGGGACGGCGGGAGATGTCTACACAGGTGCTGTTGGAGAACTTATTCTGAATCTGACACATTATGTTATGAAGCTCACTGTAAGACCTATGAAGAGTTGTGACAGAGGCTAAGAAATGTTACTTCTCTGCTATTAGTGTATTAGCTAGTTTACAATCATCCTGCTTTTAAAATATCAATAATATGTTTTGATTTAGATGCTGACTGTAATGGAGGTCCACCAGAAAAACTTCCTAATTCACTGCCTGTTCTATTCATGGGCCACTTTGATTGAATTTCCATGACAGATGTTGACAAGCTCCTGGAATCACTGAATGCCACTACTTATGCACTGGTCCTTGTCTATCATGGCTTTTAAAATCATGTAAAGACCACATGAACAAATCTTTCGTATCAACTGTAAACCAGTCACTTCCTTAGGGCACCTTTCCTTGATTTCTCAAAGAAATGGTTATCCATCCACTACTAAAACAATCCATCCTTACAGGAAAATGATGCACCAATTATTATTCTGTCTCTAACATGCCCTTCCGAGGCAAAGTGATTGAAAGAGCAGTAGCAGACCAACTCCAGGTCTCCCTGAATAATTCATAAGAACATAGGAACTGGCCTGCTGGATCAGACCAGAGTCCATCTAGTCCAGCACTCTGCTACTCGCAGTGGCCCACCAGGTGCCTTTGGGAGCTCACATGCAGGAGGTGAAAGCAATGGCCTGCTGCTGCTGCTGCTCTCGAGCACCTGGTCTGCTAAGGCATTTGCAATCTGAGATCAAGGCAGATCAAGACTGGTAGCCATAGATCGACTTCTCCTCTCCATAAATCTGCCAAGCCCTTTTTAAAGCCATCCAGGTTAGTGGCCATCACCACCTCCTGTGGCAGCATATTCCAAACACCAATCACACGTTGTGTGAAGAAGTGTTTCCTTTTATTAGTCCTAATTCTTCCCCCCAGCATTTTCAATGAATGCCCCCTGGTTCTAGTATTGTGAGAAAGAGAGAAAAATTTCTCTCTGTCAACATTTTCTACCCCATGCATAATTTTATAGACTTCAATCATATCCCCCCCCTCAGACGTCTCCTCTCCAAACTAAAGAGTCCCAAACGCTGCAGCCTCTCCTCATAAGGAAGGTGCTCCTAATCCTTCTCCAATCATCCTCATGTCCCTTCTCTTCTGCACTTTTTTCTATCTTCTTTTCGATATCCTTTTTTTGAGGATGTGGCGGACCAGAACTGAACACAGTACTCCAAGTGCGTCACACCACGGCTTTTATATAAGGCATGACAACTCCTTTGCAGTTTTATTATCAACTCCTTTCCTAATTATCCCCAGCATAGAGCTCTTGCCTTTTTTCACAGCTGCCATGCATTGACATTCCCATGGAACTATCAACTAAGACGCCTAAATCCCTTTCCTGGTCTGTGACTGATAGCACTGACCCCCTGTAGAGTCTATGTGAAATTTGGATTTTTTTTTGCCCCTATGTGCATCACTTCTTTTACATTTTGCTACATTGAACTGCATTTTGCCATTTCTTAGTCCACTTCCACCTAATTCTCCTATCAAGGTCCACTTTGGGAGCTCTTCAAGAATCCTTTGTGGTTCTCACCACACTACATAATTTGGTATCATCTCGCAAACTTGGCCACCACCACGCTTACCCACCCCCCCTACTTCCAGGTCATTTATGAATAAGTTAAAGAGAATCTGGTCCCAGCAAACGGGATCCTTGGGAGGACACACCACACTCCCTACATCTCTCCATTGTGAGAACTTCCCATTTATACCCAACCCTTTGTTTCCTGTTCCTCAACCAGTTTTTAATCCATAGGAGGACTTCCCCTCTTATTCCTTCATTGCTGAGTTTTCTCAACAGTCTCTGGTGAGGGAACTTTGTCAAAAGCCTTTTGGAAATCCAAGTGAGACAATGTCCACCTGCTTCCCCTTATCCACATGCCTGTTTACACTCCCCATGTGCAAAAGAACTTCTAGTAAGTTTGTAAGACAGGATTCTTGTTTCCTCTCTGCAAAAAAAGCCATGCTGACTCTTCCCTCAGCAGGTCTCTTTGCTGGCTTTTCTACATGTTTAATAATTTTATCTTTAATGATAGATTCTCCTAATTTACCAGGAACAGATGTCAAACTGACTGGCCTGTAATTTCCTGGGTCCCCCCTAGACCCTTTCTTAAAGATTGGTGTGACATTGGCCATCTTCCAGTCTTCAGGGATGGAGGCAGATTTCAGGGATAAGTTGCATATTAAAGTGAGAAGATCAGCAATTTCATGCTTGAGCTCTTTAAGAACTCTTGGATGAATGCAATCTGGGCCAGGGGATTTGGTAGCATTTAGTTTATCAATGGCTGCCAGAACTTCTTCCTTGTCTACCACTATTTTTGCTAGTTCCTCGGATTCACTTCCTAAGAAGCTTGGTTCAGGTGCAGGAATTTTCCTCACCTCCTCTTGGGTGAAGACAGATGCAAAGAATTCATTCAGCTTCTCTGCAATCTCCCTGTCATCTATTCCAGTCCCTTTTCTGTCTGGTTTCAGTTTGGGCTATGGGATTCAATTGATATCCTTTGTCTAAATTCAGACAAAACTCAGGCCTTCCTGTTGCTCCTACTGGATTTATCTGCTGCTTTTGACACAGTGGACCATACTATCTTGTTGAGGTATTTGGAGGCAGAAGAAGTAGTTACGCAATGGACTACTTCAAATCATTCCTCATGGACTAGACCCAAATAATTGCCATTGGAGATCAGTTATCATCGGTGTATAACCCATTCTGCATGGTTCTACAGGGCACAATCCTATCCCCATGCTCTTCAAACTTTATGTAAAGTCTGTGGGTCAAATCATTCATAGTTGTGTGTGCGTGTGTATCTTACCCTATATAATTGCCTAATGTCACAATGATGAACCCTCAGCCAATGGGCATGCAGAAGACTCTCCTGCACACCCATTGGCTGAGGGTGCAAGGTCGCGTTCAAAAGAGCCAGGCGGAGAAGCAGTGCCAGGCCACCTGCCTGCCGGGCCTCCCATCCACCTCCCCGTTCCCCCAGCCACCCTCCCATGCCCCAAGCACAAACCTTGGTCTAGCGGAGAAGCAGCACCAGGCTGCCCTCTGCTGGGCCTCTCACCCACATCCCCATTCCCTCAGCCACCCTCCATCTGCCTCACAAACAAAACCACCAACCACTAGAGCCATAGAGCCACCGGAACCATGATGAGAAGGAACTGCTGAACTTTCTGAACCACCTTAACAGCATCCACTCAAACATCCAATTTACCATGGAAACTGAAAAAGGAGGAAAACTGCCTTTTTTAGATGTCTTGGTCTTTCGCAGACCCAACCACCAATTGGGCCACACAGTATACAGAAAACCGACACACACAGACCAGTATCTACATAAAAACTCCAATCACTATGCACAACAGAAAAGGGGTATAATCAAAACTCTGACACATTGTGCAAAAACTTTGTGAACCTCACCTCCTCCTTGATGAAATCAATAATCTAGACTGGGCTCTGCAGGCTAATGGCTACACAACAGAAATCAGAAAAGCTTTAAGACCAAGAGAAACCCAGAGAACTGAGGAGAAACAGCCCACCACAGGAAAAATATTTCTACCATACATCAAGGGAATCACAGATCAAATAGGGAAAATGATGAAAAAACATAACCTACAACGCATCTTCAAACCTACCAGGAAAATACAGCAGATGCTACGCTCAGCAAAGGACAAGAGAGATCCCCTCACTTCTGCAGGAGTCTATCACATATCCTGCAGCTGTGGAAAGGTCTACATAGGAACCACAAAACGTAGCATTCAGACTCGTATTAAGGAGCATGAAAGACACTGTCGGCTTAACCATCCTGAAAAATCTGCAGTTGCAGAACATGTGTTAAACAAAACTGGACATAACATTTTATTTGACAACACTGAAATTCTGGACAATTCAGAAGGTTTTGTCAGACTGTACAGGGAGGCCACTGAAATTCACAAACACTAAGACAACTTCAATAAGAAAGAAGAGACGCTGAAAATGAGCAAAGCTTGGCTCCCAGTACTTAAAAAATGGACTGATAACCCCACCTGCAATACAATGCACCCAACCACACCTTTGCATAGCAAGTTCCACCCAAACACTTAATGATTGGTTCCCCACCCTGGGACATGGACAATATACCACACTAAACTTTCCCTTCTCACTAGACCCAGTGAGAAACAGACTTTTCTCTGTGATACACCTCTGAAGATGCCAGCCACAGATGCAGGCAAAACGTTAGGAACAAGATCCACTAGACCACGGCCACACAGCCCAGAAAACCCACCAGAACCAAAACCACCAAAGTCCTCCCACCTGCCCCCCACACCTAGCAGGTCGCTTGGGCAGTAAAGCAGGGGGACTTGGGCTCCCAGTACTCCACTGGCCTGGCAAGGCCCTCTTGCCTCCCTTCCCACCTCCGCTAGGCCATCTGGTTGGCAGAGAGGGGTATCTTGGTGCCTGTTGCTCCGCTGACCAAAAAGGTGAATACTTATTGCTCAAATATCAAGTATTACATAAAAAGTCATGAGGACTTTCAAACTATGGATATCATAGTGCATACACTTCTTAAAATTAAACAAAATATAAAAAGCTAAATGTGCAGTTTCCTCTCAACAGTATTTTCAATATGTAAAATAGATTCTGGTTGTTCAGTAACAAGACATTTGGCAAAATGTGTCAAAGACAGATGGCAAACAGTCAGGAAGATTAAAAGATTTTCATATGATCCTGAACATGCTTACTTTGAACCCATTCTGATTTCAAGCAGTAGTTTAAAATAAGAAAAAAAAGATGAAAAAAGCCTGCTACATTCATTTGTAGGCAAGGATCTTGGTTTCCAGTCATTGTGAGGGAAAAACTAAATACAACAGTGGTCTCATGACCACCATGAGGATAACAACAATTTCAAAGACACTTTAAAATTCTAAGAAGACACAATGCTTTTGTCCCCTTTCCGTCTTTTTTTCCCCACGTGCTGAAACAGCCACTGGTGGGCTTCTTTCCCCACACAACAGTTTCAGCACTTGAAAAGGCATTTGGGGAGGACGAGTATCATACTGCAGACCTCATAGCATTTAAGAACAACTTTAAAATGGCCACCACCTTTAGTTCAGCCCTGAGACATCATTTCTCTATCTTCATAGGTTCTCTATTGAGTGTGCACGCTTTGATTTTTAATATAATGGCGTCTTTGCACCAGTCGGGCATTGCCAGCACGGCAATGTGCAAGCGCCACCCCAGGGATGGCGTCTTTAGCGTCCCTGGGGCGCTGTATCCCACCCGTGCAGAAGCAGCCTGAAGAGTGTATGACTGGTCCAAGGACATACAGCAAGCTCCCAGAGCACTAACGTGGATTTGAACCTGGGGTTCCCAGGTGCTAATCCTACATCTCAACCACTATACCATGCTGACCGTCCCAAAGCAAGTCTACCATAGAGTAAATCACACTGCATTAAATAGGTCTTATTCCCAGGAAAATGTGCATACATTTGCAGCCAAAAAATTATCATATGGTTCTTATTTCTTTGGTGAAGAAACACTTCTGTTGTTCTGTATGTTTTAGGCAAAACATGCACAGATTAAAACCAGAACTCTGAATTTCTTCTGAACAGTTTCTACAACAAAAAATCCTCTGTGTTTTGGTCACTTTGCAGGCATATTGTCAGACAGCCACAAAACTCAATGAAATTCATAAGATAATGATTTTTAAATATTGAAGAATACATGTTGGTTTCAACCATCTGTTATTTTCTTTACAGCCATGTGTCAAGTATCTCATGAACTGCTTCAAATACAGTAAACATGTCTCATATAGTAAAGAGAGTATGGAAATGAAATCAACTGCTTTGATCTTTTGTTTGGTGCATTCATGAGTTGTCATGGTATCAAAGGGACTACTTTTTACATAAAGACTGTGGGAGAAAGAAGGATCTTTCATTGTTCAGGGAGGGCAGATATGCAAAACACAAGTTTTCTGTCATACTATACTGAGATTTAATATATATTCAAAATATAGTGAGTACTATAAAGTACATATTCTAAAGGAATAAACAATATTCTTACATGTGAACAGTTGAACTATCTTTCCAACAAGGCCCACGATTCTAAAATAATTGTGCACTTGAATTCATTGATCAGAACTGGCTTGCATGTGCCTAACTGTTCTGCTGTGGTAAAAAAGCTTTTCATGTTAATTTATTTAAGAGTTTGTTTCCCAGTTTTTGAAGTTTATAGAATTCTAGAGAGCAAGGTAGCAGGGTGGAACCTCAGAAGTGAGCATTGCACTGAAACTCCAGGGCATATTTGAATAATACAGCAAATATACCACTAAATAACAGTAACTAGTGAGACAGTAACTAGTGAGACATACATACTACCATCACTAAATGGCAATCAATCGGATCCAGCATCTTTACCAGAGCTCATCAAGGCCTTGGTGAAATTAGTATACAAAGTCTGCATCGCTACTGTAAATTTTTCTGCCTTGACTTCACTGATATGTCTGCCTTTATTTTATCACTTGACTGCTAAAACAGCCATAGTCACAACATCCTGGTAATGTCTGATTCAGTCTTCACATTTTTTTTTACATTTATGCAACTTTTCAATGACCAACACATTTATTGTGGCATAAGCTCTTGCAGGCTAGAGTCATATCTTAAACACACAGCACATTGAACAAAGTAGGAGGTAAATCATGAAAGCTTATGCTGCAATGAATGTGGTAACATTTAAAGTATCCCAGAGTTAATTCTTGGTTTTCCTGCAAAATAATAACACAGCTATCCTTCTGGAGTTGGTGTCATGATCGGTTCTCCCTCTGTATCAAACAGCGAAGACGAAAGCAGCCTACCACACACCCCTGTTAATCCCCACCAGCGAAGGAATGTTTCAAGAGTGGAGGTGTGAGAGCAGCTGTTCATCAGAAGAGGATGAACCAGCTGTTGATCCAGAGTCCTCTGCGGGGCTCTCGAAGTTAGGACTTTCTCAGAGTCCACCCTCAGCACCCCAAGCAAACAGTCCTCCCGGTTCACCCACCCCTTTAGAGCAGCGTTGCCAACGGTTACGCCTTGAATTAGCTGAGCGTAGACGATCAGCTCAACTGGCTGCTCGGCATTTGTAAGTTACGAACAGGACCAGCTCCCTGAAGCAACACTCCTCCAGCATTTCCGCCCTCACGCTGATAAGAGACAGCTCACAGCCGATGCATTTGCCCCCTGGACCTGCTTTTTGGATTTGTGTTTTGGATTGTGACGACCTGGTGGACTGGTGAGCTTGCTTACTGGTTCTCAGACTGAACTCTAACCAGTGCCTTGTCAGGTGCCTTAAGAGACATTTCTGACCTGTGTTTAACCTGCAGAAAATATCTATCAGCTACACCCTGTCTTCTGTCCATCCTTGTCAGTCAGCCCGTGACAGTTTATCCTTATGATCCTAGGTCAGTGATGGAGAACCTTTTCGAGACCGAGTGCCCAAATTGCAACCCCAAACCCACTTATTTATCGCAAAGTGCCAACACAGCAATTTAACCCGAATACGGAGGTTTTAGTTTAGAAAAAACGGTTGGCTCCAAGGCGCGCGTTACTCGGGAGTAAGCTTGGTGGCAGTTGTTGGCTTTGCTTTGAAGCAACAGTGCAACTCTTCCAACGGGTGAATCACGACCCTAGGAGGGTTGACTCAGAAGCAAGCCCCATTGCCAGCAACCGTGCTTACTCCCAGGTAAAGGATCGTGCTTTAGTTCTTCACATGAAAATCAGTGGGGTTTAACAGTGTTTAACGGGGTTACCAACACTGCTTCGCCAAAACTAGGTTTAATGCTAATAATCTAGCCCAGTGGCCCAGGCCAGCCTAGATGTGTGTGTGTGTATGGCGGGGGGCGATTCCCCCACCCCCCACAATGAACTCTGTTTGTGCGTGTCCACAGAGAGGACTCTGTGCCACCTCTGGCACCCGTGCCATAGGTTCGCCATCACTGTCCTAGGTGGTATATCCAAGAATACAGTGACTTATGTTACAATTGTAAGAGAGAAAAATCACTTTCCTACAATTAAATTCTGTGCAATACTAATATTCATTCCCTTATTATACAATTTAAACTGACGTACATATATTTATGCTGGCCTGGTTCCTATGGTGCTAAACCAATGTAAGCAATATGCAGATTGCAGCTATAATCTTCTACTGCGAGCCTCAAAATGTCCCTCTCTAACCTTAAGCAGCTGCTTTTTAAAGGAATGATCATAAGAGACCAAAATGTTCTTAAAGACATACATATGCACTTAACTGAATCATAAATTAGTGTTATGCTGCTATATGTACATTGCCATTGATCACATCTGATACAAACTATATATGGCTGAAAATATAATGATGAACAAAACACATATTTCTAACTGAGTAAAAGCAGTTTTTTAAAATAACCACATTAAATAATTCTCCATTAATAGGCCTACAATCGGTGCAGATATTGAAAGGAGTGGCAGAACAAGAAAGCCACAGGGCTTTCAGAAGAAAACCTTCAACAAAAAGTAATTAAAGTTAGCAAGAAACAATTCCATGAAAAAAACAAAAGCTATTTGTTAAATATTTTTTTAAAATCACACTGGCTATTTTTGTTGTACCTGTCTCAGTTTCTGATAGCAGATGGTAGCAGCAGCCCACACTGCAAACTGCCTTAATCTCAGGTTTAGAAGTAAAAATCCGAAGAGTGCTTGGGCCAAGATCGCCACATGTGTGCAGACCCACCATTACGCAGTCCTAAGAATAGGAAGAACCCACAACAACAAAAACAGAATTTAGAACCAAGTAAGGTGCATGGTACATCAAACCCTAATAATGTGTCTTCATTTCAATTTTTCCTTCACCTCACCCCAGCCTATAAATCAGAATGAAAATTTCTTGGATTAAGTTGGAAGGAAGAAAGGAATCTGAGCAACAAAGATTGTGTCACCAGACTACCCATTCTGGGTGGGTGGACTCTGTTTCTAAGCAATAGTATCTCACCAATTCTTGGGATGCCTAGCATGCAGTGTCAAGATGGGGAGTCCATTCTCTGCATTGGCTGGTGTACCCACAAGGACTACTCCCATGAGAAGGAGCTGAATTTGATTGATTCTGATTGAATTTTTCTTGCCATCTATAGCTTTTTTTCTGTTTTTAGGTTTAATAATGGTTTTATAGATGTGATTTGAATGTTTGATCATTTTGTACACTGCCCAGAGCACTTTTGGGGTGGGCAGTATACTAAATTTTATTATTAATTAATTAATATAAAAATGTTTGCTATCTTTTCAGAAATAGAGAACAATGTGCCAAGTGAACTAGAGAGCAGAGAAATGCTTCATGAAACCGTCCCACTTATGTAAACTGGTACTTATGAAATTACATTTAGAATTCCATTTTTGAACAACAGTGGTGTCATTTTAAAACATACTACATGTTTTCATTTGTACCATGCTGTTTAAGAAAGGCAAATGTTACAGATTTGATTCATGAATTTAAAACTCACACAGTGGCTTCTATTTTACCAATTCATTCTATTTTACCAATTCTATTTTACCATTCATCTAGCTTAAAGAATCGTCCTCTGATGGAAATGTTTCTTTTGCCACAGGAAGAGTCATGTCTATCAGAGGAAGGCTGAAAGAAGTCTTCAAACTTGGCTGAGAGAACCAGTAGGATAAAGTAAAGATTTCAAGCATCAGGTTTTAGCAAGCATGAACGAGGATAACAAATGTAGTAACCTCCAGATCTGCAACAATATCACTTAGCTCTGTTTCTGCGGTGATATAGGATGTTAACGGGGAAAACATGTTCGCTTCCTTTGATCTGCTTGCTTTGGCTTTAAGAGACGCCATCTTCCTTTGTTCTTTCTCCTCTTCACAGAGCTCCCTGCAATTATTTTTGGGTGAATAGTCCATTTCCACAGCATCAGCAGGCAAAATATTTAGGAATGCATTTTCTGAAATATTGTTCTCATTGAGCTGCAGCTGAGCCCCAGAGGGAAGTACATATTGTTTGCTAGTAATAGATGTGTCTGGGTCTGTGAAAACATCAGATATTTCAAAAAGAATAGACTCTGGAGTAGCCACCTCGGCCTGACTCTGAAGACAGTTATTAGTACTTAAGGGCTTTTCACTGATATTTGCTTTACATTTCTCTTTATCTTGCTCTAGTCTTTCTTTTTCCTTTTCCAACACTTGACCTCTGACATTTGCTCTTGCCTGACTTTGATAGGCTCTCCAGTGTTTCTTCAATTTCCTGTTTCTTTCATTAGCTCCGTGGGTGTTTGTGTTTGAAGAATCAATTCCATAAACCTTCAGATTATATTGCATTGACAAGAAGGAGCTGAGGTAGCCTTTTCCAGAGCCCAGGTCAATCACCTAGAATGTGGATAACAGCAAGAATCAAACAGTAGTAAGTACTGCTATTAGGAAAACAGCAACTATTAGCATCATAATAAAAACTGTGGATCATATAATGCACTTAATATGTTGATGTTTCCGTTCCTATTTGTCGCACAAGCAGTAAAGTTAAAACCTCAGAACTGCAATAATTTTAAATGTACTGGTTGAAAGGCAGGTATCTTGGAGGTGGCAAAGTGGCACCTGTGCCATATGGCACCATATTATTATTTATGTTTCAAAGCACAAAAGGTTTTTTCCAGCAGCCATCAGGAATTCCAAATGATATAAATGCACCTAGAAGCAACTCTCATCATCTTCTCTGCAGTTTTCTTTACAAAACAGTCACATACTGGGATGACTATAAAGACAGTATTGTGAAACAGACATGCTTTATCCTGACCAGTATCTTATGACAGTTTGCAAACTTGAATTTTATCAGCTTAGGTTATTACTTCATTTGTGACTAATGGAGAGGTTGTTCAGGAAACACTTCACTCCTTGAATTCACTTTAGGGTGAGGGCAGAGGTATGGCCAAGACTCGCTTGCTCCTGCTCTCAATCCCATTTGCTGCAGGGACAAGTAGTTAAAAAAAGAACCAAAGAGATCCTAATGTTCAAAGAAACACAAAATAATACGAATCACTGTTCTTAATGTATATAGCACAATGGCTGTTGTGGGTTTTCTGGGCTGTGTGGGAATGGTCTGGAAGTTTTTGCCCCTAATATTTTGCCCACAACTGCCAGTCATAGATGAGGATGAAACGTTAGGAGCAAAAACTACCAGTCCACAGCCACACAGGCCAGAAAATACATCAGTTGATCCTGGCTGTGAATGCCTTTGACAATACATTGCATAGCACATTCCCACTGTTTTTAGAAGTGCAGATATCATCTCAGTAACTCTTAAAACCACCTATAAAGTACATAAAAACTGCAGAAGGAGAGACAGGGCTGAAAAAAAGAAGAAGCTTGTCTGAGGCCACCAAGTGAGCTGATAGCCAAGTGAAATCTGAACTGCACCCTTCTCTGGTATCCCACGCCTTTTATTCTTATGCTACACCAATTCTCCATACCTGCCATTCATTCATTCACTAAGAAGGAACAGAAGGAAACAAATGAGCCTGAGGTCAATCCTGATCTCTCCTTGGGTCAAATCCTAACAACAAAGTACTGTCTGAATTGGTTCAGAGTATCTCATTACTTGCTTTTTTGTTATTTGGACGGGTAACATGTGTTTCCAAACTTTCAATGCTTTGACAGCTAAACTGCATGCTTTCGTTAGGAAATCTCCTGTCAGCAAGTGAATACTTCTGCCCCAACATGTTCCTTTTATTTTGAGAAGTGACAATTAGTAATCTGCCTGTGTGACATGCACAGTTCTAGCTTCTTGTTGTCATTGATAAATATGGCCAAATGAAAGTCACCATAACTGTGTTAAATAACCAAAAGCAAGTCAAACATTCCATAAATGCAGCTGTAACCCCTGTGTCAGAATGGGATGACCCAGAAAGGGGTGGAGTCTGAAAAGAAGCAGAATGCTGCAGAACTCATGAGGTTGGAGGAAGCAAGGCTACCAGGCTGGGACCTTGATTGATTTTATTAAGCCCTTAACACCTTGTTTAAGGTAACTGCAATGTTGTGGGGAACTAGTGGGAAGGGAGTTTATTTTTTTTTTTGCTATATTTTAAATGTTAGAATTTATTGTTTCAGGGTTTTTGTGTATGTAAATGGTGAGAGTTTTCTGGGAACCTTCATCATCTTGAATCCCATTCACCAAGCCTCTGAAGTCTTCAAAACCAACCACCAGCAAAGAAGAATTGGACTTGGCAATATCAGTAGACTGTAAATATAAGGACTTGAAAGGCAAACCTGAACAGGACCTTGAATTGTAAATGTGAAATGTTGATGTTTAATGTTATGTGTAAAGAGAAGTAAACTGTTTTGTTTAATGTTGGTTCTTTGCAACTCCTTCCAAGTACTCGCCCCACAGAACCCACAAGCTGAGGTTACAAATTACTTTCAACCAGCGTAATTGAAGTGAGATTGCAGATATAATTTGCTTGCATGGGAGGTGTGCAATAAGTTGGGGTTTGATCCCCATAAAACTGTCTTGTTATGTGACATAAGTTCAAGGGATGTTAATGAGGATATTCAACATACTGTGGAAACTTATGGTGCAATTGCTAAAATGCACAGGATAAAGGGCAGAGGGAAAGAGATGTTGCTGTGTGAATTTGAAACACATAATTCTGTTTGCAAGATAGTCAACCAATGTATAAACTGTAAGTTGCAAGGGAAATGGGATGTAATCCCTATTGATGCAGAGTTTGCAACAGTTAGTTGGGAAGAAGCAAAAACCTGTGCACAGGGAGAAAAAGGAACACTGTTTGGCAGTTCCATGAAGGAAGGGATTCCAGTTGCAACCTCTGCCCCTTCTGCAAACTCATCCTCTGGATTGCAACAGCTGCTAGAAAGAGTTTTGCAAACTGCCAGTACAGCTAAGTTTCCAGCAGTAGATCTGGAGTTGCAATTAAAAACATTTTCTGGTATTTTACCAAAACCAGCAGGGGAAATAGAATACTCAGTTTGGCGAGTTCATGCAAGAGAATTAATTGCAGATGACAGCGTTCCTGAAAATATTAAAAGAAGGAAAATTATAGAGAGCTTGCTGCCTCCTGCATTGCCCGGCTAGCTCAGTCGGTAGAGCATGAGACTCAGAGCAGCAGAAAGGCTGAAAGAGCTCTTTGCAGAAGACAAGGGTACCAGACTCGGACCTTGATTTCTATAAGCCCTTAACACCTTGTTAAGGGTTTTCTTTTGTGGTTGTAATGGGTGAGAGTTCTCCTGGAGACCTTCATCATGTTGCAACCTGTTCATCAAGCCCTTGGAGTCTTCAGGAGCCAACCCACTTGCAAAGAAGAATTGGACTTGGCAATATCAGTAGACTGTTAATAGAAGGACTTGAAATGCAACCTGAACAGGACCTTGAATTGTAACGTTAAATGTTGATGTTTTAAAAGTGTTAATTGTAAAGAAAAGTAAACCATTTTGTTGTTTAAAAATTGTTGTTGCAACTCATTCCAAGTACTGCCCCACAGAACCCACAAGCTGAGGTTACACAGCCACTTACTCAGAAATTATAAAATTTCATATACTGAATATATCTTCTAAAAGCAGCATGGGGTTGAGCCAACAGGTGCAGTGACAGTTCAGAAAGTCATATTGAAAAACGTAAACATTCTCAACTTCTGTTATTAAAAAGTCCCATTATTTTGTCAAAGTATCCTTGAACCTAAAGAAGCTCTAACTTAAGTACAAAGAACAACTCTAGTCTGAGAGACCTTAAAGATGAAACTATTCTTGTTCAAATGTTAAAAACAAAAATTATTTACTTTACTTACAGCCCTATTTTCTCACTGAGACTCAATTTCAATTTAGACATTTTTTAAAAAAATGACAACATGCAAAGTTGCATTCCAATTAATGGGATGCTAGGTATGAAAGCATACACATCTGAAAGACGGAACACATAATAAAATCCCCCATCCCTTTCAGTTGCAGGATACCACAAACCAAATATCATTGTTCCAAATAAAGATATAAGGAATTTCCAAAATGCTTTTCTAAGAACTAGTGAAAATATGTCATCATATATTAATGCAGTTTATAATATCTCCATTCTTTCAACCTTTTTACTATTGTGTTAATAAGCCGCTCACAGATTCTTGTACAATAAACGAAGATTAGGCTCCAAAGGCGAATTGCCTGTGTTTTCTTCTACTGACATCTAGTGGCTGTCAACCTGCCAGTGCTACCTTGGCACCATTTCTGTTGACTTTTTAATCAAGGAGGGGGGGGAAACATATGCATCCACACTGAACATATGTAATGAATATTTGTGTTGCCTTTTTGAAAAGTGAAGGTTATGTGAAGCACAATGAAATAAAACATACTGGAAAAAGCTAATCCCTGTTGAAATACCAGTGACTCAATTTGGAAAGCAATGCCAAGTATAAACTATTAAAATGAAATTTCCAAGACATAATGAAAGCTTTATTGAGTTAAGTGCTAGGGCCAAATACAGTTTTTATAAGCAAAAAACAAAAAACATGAATGCAACAAAACTAAGCTCTTTAATAGCAATAAATCTTCAGTCCTAAAAAAAAATCTGCCTGTTCAACTGATACCCAAAAAGTTTAAAAATATTTCGGAAAAAGGAATGTTTTCTTTTAATAGTCTTCAACAATACCTGGCATATTATTACAAACTGTGAGAATATCTGTAGGTTAGTCAGCAAGGTATACATTTCAGCAATACATAAACAAGGACTCTTCAGTCTTTTGCCTCATGTTCTAATTGAAGTGCCCAGGCAAGCACACACCTATTAAAATTGAGGTTTATCTATACCTCCTGTTTTTAAAATTAAGCAAATTCTAGATGCTTGTTCTAGGTTCCAAAAGCCTTGACAAAATGAATGTTTGCAAATACAGGCTTTATATGCTTTGGTCTCTGAAATACAAACAAAAGGGTATGGAGGAAAGGTAGGAAAAACTGAAAGACATCCCTGCTCTTTCATCCCCTGCAGAGACGAAAGATTAACTGAGGCTTCCTAAGTAGGAATGAAGTTTTCCTTGTACTGAAGAACATCACAGTGCAAGAGTGCTGAACTACTTGTGACTGATTCAATCACTGAAGCAGGAAGGTGCATATGCTACTGGAACTGGAACAAGAGAAATCATGTGATTTTGGCAGTCACATCACTGTGAGTTAACCTAAGTGGGCTTCTAGATGGTGGAGCTGAAGACAACATGATTCTGGCTTCTGACAGAGGTCTGCACAAGCTGAACTGTACGGTACTTTCTAATTCCACAATAGTTCAAACTGACACTGTATTTGGACGTCATGATAGATTGTAGTTTGATTAAAACTAGTTTTTGGCCCACATCTACCAGACATATATAACAGAGTACCGTTCAATGAATCCTGACTAGTCCCCTGCTTGTGTTCTTTCCTGCCTTCTAGTGGAATCCCCAGGTGTTATCCTGTGTTGCTTGGCTCATGCCACAAGATATGATCAGTTGCAAGGAAAGGCAGGGCCAGTCAAACATCACTCCTACCCACAAAACTGATCTCTGACATCCCTCACTCCCTTTTCTCTTTTGACAACCACTCTTGCCCTCTCACCCAGCTGCTTCACTGCATTATTAAACTATATTCTGACACAGCTAGAACTTTTCTAGCCATCAAACACCTTCCCTTGTTCTCTTTTGCTGTTCTTGCCACATTCCTTAACCTCTGTGTTTCTTAGAAAGAAAGCAAATGCCCAGCATCGCCAGGTCACTCACTTGATCTCTGTTGGGACATAAATGGTGGGCAGAGAGCAATGGGATGAAGGGGACCTCTTTTCATGCCATGGAAGGTCTGGAAGTAAGCAGGAGTGAATGGCTTTTGATTGTAACAATATTTTGTATGACATTTCTTTTATGTACCGTATGTTGGCAATGAATAAAAGAAAGTGATTCAGCAAAAACCTTTTGTCCCACTGTCTTTCACATTTTCCCCTGGAAGAGGACGGAGCTTTGGGCAAGAAATCACTAGCGGGCAGGGGGAAGCAGAGCCTGTCCCAAGAAAGCATTATCAGTAATTGAATCCAAGAAGCTGAGAGGGGTGGTGCTGCTAAACAAGCTGGGATTTCTAGATTTGGACTTCAAACTACAAGTAGGAAATATGTCCAGATAAAAGCCAGTTTAGACAATTCCAGTTTCGCATCTGCCAACAAACCATAATGTGTTGAACAGCCTGCACTGATATTACACTAAAGCAAAGCTTAATCATACTGTGATTTATAAAGTGTAGTTTAATGCTTTTGTTTTTACTTGATGTTTGTGTACAGACTGATATGTAAAATTCAAACTTGACTGCTGTAAAATAATTCAAAGCTCTTACAGATGAAGGACTGCTTACTGTTTCTAACCTGTTCATCAGTATAATAATTATCAATACAATGTGGTAATATAATGTTTCCCTCACCTAGTGTCAAGAGATCCAGAATATGATCATTTCACTCAAACCAAAAGAGCACAAATAAATTGTAAAGATATCCCTTAAAATTATGTCATCTGACTTTAAAGTGACTATGTTAGAGATAAGAATTTTAACTTCATGTTCCTTTGAATTTGTTAAAAAAAATGACTAACAGCTACACCAGACCAATATCTTCCACTACATATTAGTTATCATAATGAGGGTAAAACCAAGGACAATTTCAGTTATCTGGTATGCTACAGACTCCTCAGAATGATGGCTTTAGATGTGAAAAACCACATTGTTCTACATTTTAATAAGGGTTTAAATATGGGTAATAAAAACTGTTCAGCATATTATAACCCAAGCTTTCAAACACATTATTAAGGAAGAAACACATCAGAAAATAGTGCAATGACACAATAAATCATACATTGTATCTTATATTGTAGGGTACCTTCTCAACCCCAAGAAGAAGTCTTTCTTTTTCTTGAAGCAGACACAATTCAGTAGTGCAAAAAGCATGGAGGCTAAATGACTGCAGATTTTGAATTGTGCTGTCTATTTTATAAACCAAACAGAATGTTTTATTTTTATTTAGTTACCATTTACCTCATTTATACCCCACGTTTCTTCCCAACAGGGACCCAAATGGTTGACATTGTTGTTCTCTCCTCCATTTCATCCTCACAACAACTTGGTGAGATAGGTTAGGCTGAGAGCATGTGACTGGCCCAAGGTCATCCAGCAGGCTTCTATGACAGAGCAGGGATTCGAATCTGCGTCTCCCAGTCTCACATAAAGAATACAAGTGGTTCTCCCCTCAAACATAGATTTAATACAGTCCAAAAAAGCCCCATAACTACATAAATACATCACAACATAAAATATATCATTTCGAAGAGTTAAAAGTGTCCTATATAATGGCTTCAAAATTCAACTGAAATACTAAAATATAGCAACTATGACACTTCCTGGGGCTGGCTATTCCATGGTTTCCTTATCTTCGAGGTCAACCAAGGAAATTTTGCTACCTTAAAAAAAACAAGTCGTTATGTCCATAAAATTCTCAGACTTGAGAAACATACAAATAAAACCTGTACATCACCTTTAAACTCACACCTCCTAAATTTGACCATTTAGACCTAAGCTTCTACGGCTTTGTTATAATATCTCTACACGATTTTTTAAAATGTACATATTCAAGATTCTCAGAGATAAGGAACAAAGATCAGGAAGTGAAGCTGGAAGATGGTACAGGACACAGATCTCACAGGACCATCTGTGAGTTACAGTGGAGAACACGCTCAGATTTGTTTACTAAAGCAGTGACACATTCATGATGATGCTCTCACTGTCTCCTTACACTGTCCCCCTTCCAGCATACTCAGGTCATTGATTATATACCAAAAGCCATCACAGCCTACAGTATCCTAATTGAAGCACCATACTATGCCCTGAAGGGCAGCAATCAAGGGACCAAACATACAGTTCAGGACAGAGCAGTAATAATCTAACAATTAAATACTTTCTCCCAGGAACTGAAATCATCCATCACAGACCTCTGTGCACTGTGCAGCAGTATATCATTGCTCAGCAAATTCATGATTAAAACTGGAGCAATACCGAAAGTACCTTAGCTACCAGGCTTTATTTGAAATTTGGTTCTCTTGTACTCTGTCACACACAACACAACCTTTATTAGGCATTTAAAATAGGCTCTAGAGCGCTGTACTCTGTCCATGGTTCTGACTCTGATTCTATTTGATCCTAGAACTGAATCCTTCACCAAAGGTGGTCTAATTAGCTTTAGTTGCTTGCAGATGGTAGCAGTTCATTCATGGGCTTTGCCTGGGAGACAGAAAAATATTGAACAAACATTTTTAAAACATACAATAGTAATTATTCATACCATGTCTTACCTGATTTAAGCCATTATATCTTGCGATGCCATCCACTAGTGCAGACATCAACTGTACTTCATGTGACTTCTTATTATTCATGAAGTCATCTGTTTTCATTTCTACATCTGATCAGGGGGAAAAATGGGACTAAACTCAGACTGCATGACCTTTAAGATTTCAAAAACAAATACATCACTAGCTACCTACCAATTCTCAAAAGGTGATTTTTTTCTGATCTCTCCCCCCCCCCAAAATAAAATATCCTTTTCCAGTAAAGCATCATATGGATGTTTGTTTTCAGTAAACATTCACATCAATTGACTACTGAATTATAAAAGAGAACCATGTACGTTACAGTCCCTCAAACAGCCCTGAAAAAGTTATAATGGAAATGTAATATTTTGTGGCATTTTACAAAGTATGTTGTCTCATTTACAAGATTTGGTCATGAACAGTTTTAAAATATGGAGCAGGTATTCCAACAGAACCTTTACTGAAGTGCGTGACTTATATCCTGTTACTTCACACTGCAAACTTTGAAGCCCTCCTCCAGCCTCTTTCCAACTTAAGTGACATTTTCACCAGGGGAAACTTTGCTGAGTGAAGTGGTAGAATATGTTTCTAAAAAGGCAAATGTCAGTATACTGAGGTGTAATAATTTTAATGTGTGTGTGTATGGGACTTTAAATTGACAGCTGGGTTGGAGAGAGAAAGGGGGTGAGAGGGGGATGAGAGAGTGACATGATTGATTCTACAGAGTGCATGTGGGAGGCTGTGCTGGGCAGAAGGCGTCAAAGAGTCAGAAAGGGCAGAAGGTGACAGGATTTCAAAGTGAAAAGACTTAGAGTGTAAAAACTCTAGTCAGAGATTTAAAGCTCTGTGTGGGAATGCCAGAATGTGTTAAAGTTTCTGAGTGAGAAGTCAGAGAGGGTCAAAGCTCTGTGAGAGAAGTAGTCAGTGTATAAGAGTGCATACAGAGAAAGTCAGAGCCTCAATAAACCGTCAGACAAATAATGACAGTGAGTCTGAGAGAACTATGAGAGACAGAGAGGGAAAGAAGCTGTCAGAAAGTGTCAAGAATGAATTTCTTAAAGTATTTGTTGCTTCATTTGCATTTTATTAGGTAAATATTTTGCATGAAACCTTGAAGTTACATATCAGTTATACCAAAATCTTGCTTTGAAAAAACTTTAGAATCCCACCCTATTTTCCTTAGGCCTTATAAGCTTGTGCACACTACCAAAAGGAGATAAAGCAGTTTTTTTGGAATTTATATTCCTGGTGGCAGCTATCCTATGGGGTAAAATTAAGGAAACAAATGTTAGTTGGCACTTATTACATATTTATTTACAAAGGAAAAAAAGAGTGGACATTGCATTTGGTGGCCACGGGTTGGATGATCATTGCATGGCTATTTTCTACAGTCCTTTTTTCTTTACATGGCTTGTATTTGAGATTTTATTGCCCCCCTCTAATTTTTTGTTAAACCAAATACTTGTCCAGATATGGATTCTATTTTTCAAAGAAATCTTGACTCCATGCACTTTAATTTCAGATTTTAAAATGAAAAATATACTTTTGAAAGTGTAACCTAGAAGTAGATGACATGCTTCTATGCTATTTTGGTTATTTCTAACACTAATTGCAAAGCTCTTCAAAGTAATCCTCCAGGACTATTTTTCTTTCATGAAAAGGAAAATCATGAAAAACACATAGAAGAATTCTCAACTCAGTATGGCCCTTTCCGCACGGGCCATTTACAGAGCCCTAGGGATCTCAAAAACGCTGTCCCTAGGGAGCTGTTTGCATGGGGGTGCAGCTGCATCGCAGCCGCGCCACCCTCGCTCCCCTCCCCCCAGCGACACAAAGCCGCTGTTTCCAAACCTCGCTCCCCGAGCGAGGTTTTCTGGAAACAGCGGCTGGATGGTACCATGTCCCCCCTTTCCCTGTGACCTTCTGGCACGTCGCCCAGGCCTGGGGACACGCCCCCCTGCCCTGCAACTCCAGAGCTCTCGCGCAGGGCAGGGGGGCATGTCCCCTGGCCTGGGCAACGCGCCGGGAGGTCGCAGGGAAGGTACATCGATCGTGCGAACGGTCCCGGCGGGGGGATGTCGGCGTTGAATACACCGACGCACCCCCCAGCGTGGCCGTGCAGAAATGGCCTATGTTTAAATGTTACAACATTCTTCGTTGTGTACAAGTTCCTTTAAAATGTGATTTGTTCAAGATTAGTTCTAAATTCTAAGTCCAGTAAAGTCCATGAGCAGTATAATCTAAAACTGCATAAATCAGAAAATTGTATACAGTTTTAGATTATACTGCAATTGTGTGTTTCATTTATAATGGATATTTACCAGGTAAGCCATCTAAGTTACAGTAGAAACTTGGCAGCTGTAAATCATCATCACCCCCGATGCCACCAAAAAGCTTAAAACTGAGTGAGAAACTCACATTATAAAGTACTTAAATACAACAACATGGTCACAATCCAGAACAACATGGCTAACTCTGCTGTTTCAGCCCTTCACTATACTACACAAAAAGCCATTTTAGCCACATTCAGGCATTCACAAGCCTGTTTGCTCATGATAGTCATGGAAACCACTTTCCTCTCTGTCCAAACACACACACCCCCTTACTCTATTGCATCCTGAGTACAATTGGAGGTATCTAAATCTGGGAGGCCTTTAATCAAACTTCAATTTTTAGTGACATGTACACATGCAGGAGCCTAGGTTACCTTGAGTTTCTTTACTTCCCCTAAACTGGGGTTCTGAGCTATAGTTTTGTGAAGAGGAAAAAAGTTCTAATTTGCTCCATTACCCACATTTGAATGGCATGGCACACAAGAGTTTCATTTAAGGATACCAAACCCAGAAACACTTTTAATATGCCCTGCATAGACTAGGAGTAGAGAATGTGGAATAGAGAAGGCACATGGGCACAAGAATAAGTTGTGTTTACACATACGAAACAAAAACAGAGATTTGTCATGGGAACTGAATGTAACCTTTTTCATGAAGAATTGGGGATAAGGTAGGAATGACAAATGGCTGCTTTTCAAAAAAACAAAATCAGAAGTTCTACAGGACTTACATGAAAACTCAGACAGCTAGTGTGGATAATGGAAATTAACAAGGCAAGAAGACAGAAGTAGTTGTCATTGCATTCAAGGAGTTCTGACTTGAATATTTAACTTTAGGTAAATTTGTAGATTACATATTTGCAGACTGCACAACCTAAGAAATGTAACAGTGACTATGAGAATTATCACAGTGCCAGGAAAGCAAGAATAAGTGAATATTAAATGTACACAGCCAGTCCTCTCCTCCCACTAAAGCAGCAGTGGTGTAGTGGTTAAGAGCAGGTGTATTCTAATCAGGAGGAACCGGGTTTGATTCCCTGCTCTGCCGCCTGAGCTGTGGAGGCTTATCTGGGGAATTCAGATTAGCCTGCACACTCCAACACTCACCAGTTGGGTGATCTTGGGCTAGTCACAGTTCTTCTGAGCTCTCTCAGCCCCACTGTGAAGGGTATTTGTTGTGAGGGGGGGGTAAGGAGTTTGTAAGCCCTTTGAGTCTCCTATAGGAGAGAAAGGGGGGATATAAATCCAAACTCCTCCTTCACTTCTTCCTCTTCTTCTTCTAGAAGTGTCATTAAAATATGGGACAAAGGACCTGCATATAAGAACAAGACAGTGCTCCACACAGAATAGATACCACTCAGAGAATTCTGGGATCCAAAACTGGTTGATGGCAACTGAACTTTTCCCTTGGCCTGAAAATGTGCTTGGCTAACTAATCTCCATAGTCTAACCCTAATGTGATGTAATCAGCGCTCCAAACAGACCTTTTACTTACCCTAATCTTTATCCACTCCAGTAATCATCTGTATCCATCCCAGCAATTAATCAGTATTCAGGACAACAGCCCAGACATTCTCTTGACAATCAGTCAAAACTCTACTATATTTTTGTTGAAACCCCAGAAAAGCAATCAATTCTTTGTCTCTGGCTTTCTGGCCAATTTACCTCAAACTGCCTCAGGACCCATTCTGGGGTATAACTATTGGTCTTTTGGCCATTCACAGTGTGTGTGTGTGTTCTGGGTCTATGCACACACCCCTCCCACTTGTGTGTGGCCTCTTTCTTTTGCTCCTGGAAACATTGGTTGTTTTCCTCTTCAGTCCGGCTTTTCCTGGACATCCCTTCAAGACTGATAATCATCACCCATCCCTGAAACCCTATAGAACATCTTCCTTTCACTCTTAGTCAGCCTTTGTATGCTTTGCAGGTGTGTGCTTATTGCTTAAAATATATTCCTTATTTTTTGTTATTTTATTAATAAAACTCAGTTGTTCAACTGCACAACTGCCTGCTTATTTAAGAGGTCTCACCTGGATAAACATGGTACACACAGGTTATTGATCCCAGTTACCCCCTGCTGCGCTGGATCTCCATAGCAGCTATTTCCCCCAACTAAAAAGTGGAGACTGCCTGCTTAGGGTTGCATAAGAAGAAAGCTGTAAAGGTATAAGCTTCTCTTGAGAATAGATTGCTGGAGAGGCAGCATACAAATTTTTTATATAAATAAAAAGATATTGGAATATATACAATATCTTTACAAAGCAAAGATTTTAAGTGTTGAAAAAATTACTTGCTAATTTATGCAAAAAACAGACTAATTTATTAAGCTATTTTCACTGTTTAAATCTGATGCTACATCTCGTTCAAACAAAGGTAATACAAGAATGAACAAAATATTGTTCCCTAAATTTTGTTGGCTAAAACAGGAAAAAATTCTACAAAATTTCCTGTGTAGATGACCTAGAGGTGATTCCATTTTATCTGTTTAATGCAATGAGCCTCCTCCAGAAATAGGAAGAAAATTAAAGTCAACACTGTTGAAATTTCAGGATTACAAATAAGAAAAGTATGAACTGGAAGACTAACCATACAAATAGGATTATACTTTAGCTAGGTTCTCCAGTTGATTTAAGGTTTTGTTCTGGTTAATTTAGGATACTCTTGCTTATATGTATATGTACTTGTACTGTACTGGAGGTTCTTTAAGATTTCCTCTCATGTTTAAGTTTAGAAATGTTATTTTAGATATCTGTATCTGTTGGAAAAGCAGCAGCTTGTAGCAGCTGATATTAAGGACCAAGGAAGCTAGCCTTGGAATTCAGTTTGGGCCAACACCCGGTAGATCTCTTTAGCAAAAACAAAGACCCCTTTGGATTTACAAATTGAATCTGATGACGGCACCCCAGGTATCCCAGCCGTTGAAGAACGTGCCAAGATCACCATTGGACCATTTGAACTTTCTTTTGTTGCAGGACTGAGGCGCGGGAGCCTCAGGACATAACTCAAGGAAGTAGTCCATCTGATAACCAGATTCCTGGGTGCGTTAAACAGGCTCACCCAGTTTTATGAATGGACACTCTCCACTCTCCATTTCAGCACTATCATAAAGTCTCGGGGGAAGACGCCTGACAGCGAGATCTCCCGGTCCCATTCACAAAGTTGTAATTGTACCTTTTCTTTTATGTGTTGATGTTTCTTTATTGTTGCATGGTAAGGGACCTGCCCCCTTACCCCTTTTGATGTGTGTGTATAAAGTTCTAGCGCTTGGCTACGAAAGCGCGATTCCCCTGCCTGAGCTTTAACAACCGCTTCCGAATAAAATACTTTGCTTTTGAAGAACATTGGCTTCCTGTGCCTCACTATGTTGCCTGAGCTGAAATCCGAGCTGAAATCCGATGGTGTTGCCAGAGCTGAAATCTGATGGTGTTACCCGAGCAGCTGCGGTAACACCATCATGAACAGCAAATATGATTCACCGGTACACAGATCACTAGAAAACTTTTTTATACTGTAGTCTTAATTAAATTATTACCCACCAGATCTTGATGACCGTTGGCTATTCAATGCTTCAAGCATCTCTTCTAAAAAGCTACACACTTCAAGATGTGGCATGGAGTAATACTTGGCAGCTAGAGCAAAAGCTTGTACATTGATCAACTTCTGAGAATGTTCACAGAAAATGCTGGAAAAATCACAGCCTTCTGGAAAGAAAGGGGACAGTTATTTATTAACAGTAACAAGAGTGTGACAAGGTTCAAGAGAACTATCACCAGTTTGTAATATATATGTAAAAAGGGCAGTACATTCCAATGTTGAACAGCCCTTACCGTCAGGAAGTTCTTCCTAAAGTTTAGGTGAAATCTCTTTTCCTGTACTTTGAACCCACTACTTCTTGTCCTAGTCTCTAGAGCAGCAGAAAACAAGCTTGCTCCATCTTCAACATAACATCCCATCAAATATTTAAACATGGCTATCATGTCACTTCTTAACTGTCTCTTCTCCAGACTAAACATACCTAGCTCGCTAAGCCACTCCTTAGGACATGGAATCCGGACCTTTAACAACTTTGGCCACCCTCCTCTTCACCCGTTCCAGCTTGTCAATATCCTTCTTGAATTGTGGCAGTATTTCACATGAGGTGTCACCAATGCAGAATAGGGAAGTATTATTAAATCCCTTGATTTAGACACTATACTCCTATTGATGAAGCCCAGAACTGCATTGGTTTTCATAGCAGCTCCATCAACCTGCTGTTTGTGGACTACTAAGACTCCCAGATCCCTTTCACATGTACTGTTGTCAAGCCAGGTGTCCACCATCCTATACATGTGTATTTCATTTTTCCTGCCTAAGTGCAGCATCTTACATTTGTCTCTGTTGAAATTCATTTTGTTAGTTTTGTCTCAGCTCTCTAATCTATCCGGGTCACTTTAAATTCTGACCCTGTCCTCCAGGGTATTAGCTACCCTCCTAATTTGGTGTCATCTGCAATTTTGATTAGCATTCCAGTCTATTTCATCATTCAAGTCATTGTTAAAAATACTGAATAGGACTGGGCCCAGGGCAGAACCCAGTGAAGCCCACTAGTCACTTCTTTCCAAGATGATGAGCCATTGGTACCCTTTGGGTTCAGTCAGTCAAACAATTACAAATCCATCTAACAGTAGCATTGTCAAGCCCACTTTTTACTGCCTTGCTTACAAGTTGGTCATGGGAGACCTTGTCAAAGGCCTTACTGAAATCAAGGCATGCTACACCCACAACACTCCCTTCATCTACTAAGCTTGTCATTCTATCAAAAAAAGAGATAAGCTTAGGTGCTGTGTGGTTTCCGGGCTGTGTGGCCGTGTTCTAGCAGCATTCTCTCCTGACGTTTCGCCTGCATCTGTGGCTGGCATCTTCAGAGGATCCTCTGAAGATGCCAGATGCAGGCGAAACGTCAGGAGAGAATGCTGCTAGAACATGGCCATACAGCCCGGAAACCACACAGCACCCAAGTGATTCCGGCCGTGAAAGCCTTCGACAATACAGAGATAAGCTTAGTCTGGCATTACTTGTTTTTTGAGAAACCTGTGATGACTTTTAGTGATCATGGCATTCCCATCTAAGTGCTTACAGACGGTCTGTTTAATGATCTGCTTCAGAATCTTTCCTGATATTGATGTCAGGCTCACTGGGTGTTAATTGTTTGGGTCCTCTTTTTTCCCCTTTTTGAAGATGGCAATAACATTAGCCCTCCTCCAGTCGGCTGGGACTTCTGTCCTCCAGGAGCTCTCAAAGCTTATTACAAGTGGTTCTGAGATTACTTTTGACAGTTCTTTTAATACCATGGGATGTAGTTCATCAGGCCCCAAAGATCTGAATTCATTTAAAGTAGCCAGGAATTCCTCTACTACCTTTTTATTTATTCTGTGCTGAATGTCCCCTTCTGCATCTTCTGTTCCATTTCCCCCTGGTTGAGCACTATTTTCCTTTTGGAAGAAGGGTGAGGCAAAGAAGGTGTTGAGTAGCTATGCCTTTCTCCATCCCATTAGCATTTTGCCATCTTCTCCATGCAGTGAGAAGCATATATAATAGCCACCACTATGAACATAGACTCTACTGACTTTGCACTTACTTTGCTGATCTAATACAGGGGCTGAACTTAAGGCCTTTGTCTTGGTGGGAACCATTATGTTGTTTATGTCTTTTTATCCTCCAAGGAATGTGAACCAATTAGATCCCCATCCCTCAGTTAGGAAAATCTTGACAGAAGATAGTGACTCTTCCTATTTCCAAAATTATACATGCATTTTTGTGAAAATATTTTTCCTAAGATATTTCATATTGTTCCCCCAAGGTGACATAATTTTTATTAGGTCATTAGATGAATATGTCCAGAGCTTTGGGACTGAATGCCATCCATATGCTGATGATACCCAGCCTCCAGAAACCGCTATCTCTGTGCTAAATGGAAGCTGAAACAGAACAAACAGAATCTTAATATGGGCAAGACGAAGGTCTAACAGAAACTGATTCTGGTAGATGGAAGTGACAAACTAGGGTTCGGGGTACCCTAGAACCTACCTCACTTATAGCAGAATAAGTTTATTTATGCAGCCTGGGGTCAACTTATCTGAGTGGCATCTCTCTCCACATCAAATCATCCAGTGGTGGCGAACCTTTGGCATTCCAGATGTTATGGACTACAATTCCCATCAGCCCCTGCCAGCATGGCCAATTGGCTGATGGCAGGAACTGATGGGAATTGTAGTTCATAACATCTGAGGTTTGCCACCACGGTAATATACCAACTACAGCCATTGCTTAAGTTTTTATTCACTGGAAGTATCTGCTGTATTTCAGCCTGAACCTGTGTTCTCTCAGTGGCTGCTCCAATGTTGTGCAGTGGTCCGTCCAAGGAGATCTTTTGGTTTTCTAGGAATACTTTATTCCAAAATGCTTTCGTTTATCTGTATGGCTCTCTGTATTATTTTCCTGAGAATCTGTCTATGGCAAGTCAAGTGAAGTTCCTCTCAGTTGATAATTGTAAACTTATTTACAAAACTTATTTACAAAAAACTCAACAGATGATTGTCAGCACCAGGCACAATCAAATCTTGGTTGCTTGAGTGTCATTAAGTCCTTATTGAACCCTCTAAAATGCCTGAATTGGTTTCTTTTATACTTTTAGAAATTCGATGTTTGACTTGCAGTTGAAATTCATGCCATTCATAATATACAGCACAAAAAGCAGGAAGTAAGGCTTAAATTCAAAGAGATTCATCAGTTATCTCAACAGAGTTCGACATAGAAGGTGAGACTGACATTACTATTCAGCTTCCTACTTTCAAACGCATGTAAGGATTTTTTAAAAGTATATCTTGAGCCACTTTGAGTGTCATCTATGATGCAAATGTTGGAATGGTTAAAACCGCTCCCTTCCTTCGTGGCCAAGGGCAGAATGGCTATTTATTCTACCAGAAAAATCTCTAGAGCGCCCCTTTCCCAAACTCGTCCCAGAGCTAACCGGCTTCAGACCCTTGAAAGACCCTTACCGGCGGCTTCCTCCAGAGGGCGCTGTGCAGGTGGCTCTTCCAGGAGTCGCTGAAGCCTCTCCCCGCTCAGCGCTTCCAACACTGTCTCCGGGGGAAGCGCCACCATTTTCTCCCACAGCCCGTGCGTAAAAAACTCCACCGTGTGCGCCTGGCATAGCGGCAGCACTCGTCGCAGAAACTGCGCCACAGCCCGCAAGCAAGTTCTGACTGCGTCTGCAGACGGCTGCAGGGGAAGCGGCTGGACGGCCTTGGCGGCAGCCGGCTTAAATGTTTCGTGGGCAGTCCGCGACATGGCTTATAGGAAGGAGCGTTTCCGTGCCAGTCCCAGAGATGCTGTTAATTCGGCGTTTGATTTAGATGGCCTCATCGTTATACTGCCAGTCCTCTAAACACGAAACATCTTTTTTCCTCTTTATCAGTGCGGCTTCTACCCAGACAAAAGGAATCAAACGCCGATAGACGATTTCCCGCCTCTCCCATCAGAGCGCACAGGCTAAGTGGGCGCGGATTTGATGACGTAGTCGGGCTGCGACTGAGGCAAAGCGTGAACACTTGATGGCCCCGAAAGTGAGGAACAAAGGGGCTCCGAGCCGAAAGGGGAACGCGGGAGCGCAGGATTCGCAAATTCGGCGTAACCGTAAACAACCATGGAGACGAGATCCACGTGCGGTGAGGGGGAGTGTCCAGGAAGGTAATACCCCGTCTCCGGAGGTTTCCTGACCTCTTTGAATTCGCACGGGGATTGGCCAGAATGGCCTATTGACATGCTTCCGTCCCTCCCGTTTAATGTGTACCCGTCGCTTAATCTGCGTCCTTTACAAGTTTTCGGACAGAAATGTGATCGCCAGACAGGCCGAGCCGCCGGTCCCCTCTTCGCCCGTCCTGCAGGAAGCAGGGCGGGCGCATCTCTCGCCCGCGGCCGGCCAGGCTGAGCCGCGGGCTTTACCTCTCGCCTGCGGCCAGCCAGGCAGAGCCGCGGGCTTTACCTCTTGCCCGCCCCGCTGATTGCGGGGTGGGTGCTTTCCCTGTGGCCGGCCAGGCCGAGCCGCCGGTCCCCTCTTCGCCCGCCCTGCAGGAAGTAGGGCGGGCATATTTCTCCCCCGTGGCTGGCCAGGCCGAGCCGCGGGCTTTACCTCTTGCCCGCCCCGCTGATTGCGGGGCGGGTGCTTTCCCGGCGGCCGAGCCACCGAGCCCATCTTTGCCCGTCCTGCAGGAAGCAGGGCGGGCGCATCTCTTGCCTGCGGCCGGCCACGCCGCGGGCTTTCCTCCCGCCCGCCTTGCTGGTTGCCGTGCAGGCGCGGGGTGCGGCAAGTCGGCGGGGAGCGGAGGGGGTGAGCGGGGGAGGGTGAGCCAAATGGCTCTTTGAGCGGAAAAGGTTCCCGACCCCTGAGCTAGAGGCTTGTATGTATAAAAGTAACAGAGTAGATCCAGAATGATGTTCGCTAAAGCTCAGGAACACATGCATACATGTGATTACTGCAGGCAGTAATTTTTGAAAAGAGCTATTTATAGGAGTAACTGTAGACAGGGTGGATTTGTTTTAAAGCATGGTTTTCTGTATAAAGACTCATTAATGCTGGCATAATCTTAATATATTTACAACTAGATGAAGGTTTGAGTTTTAGAATGATAACTTTAGAAATACATAGATGCATAATTATGAAATCATTGTGTGGTGAACTATTTCCATTTTAATTTGGACCACCAGGCCTTGCATTTCTTTGTTGCCATAAAAGGCCATAAAAGAGGTCTAGTTTGAGAATATTTTAATAAAGTTTATCTATCGATTGGTAAGGCAAGCATAGGTGCAAAATGCAAACATTGTAACAAAGAAATGCAAGGCCTGGTGGTCCAAATGAAACTGAAAGTAGCTCACCTTGTAATAATTTCATAAATATGTATCTATGTGTTTCTAATAGTATTTCTGTGTATTTTCAGTAGTATAACCAAATCACTATTTTTGATATAAGTGTAAAACTAATTATCAAAATTATTTTTCTACAAATGAAATTTTTATCTGATTTCAAATATTAAAATTATATTAGCAAGAATGAGTCATTATTTAGAAAACTATGGTTTAAATCTAATCTTACTGACTAGTGAGTTAAATCATGAATTACATTGATTTGGTTTATATCAAATGCACCCTGCTGAAAGATATTATTTCATAGTGCATTGACTTATTTTTCATGATTTCAGGACAAGGATTTGCTTTTTGGAGAAAGCAAAAGATTCAACGTGATTACAAGAAGTTATTGAAAAAGGAAAAAGATGCTAATTCCCAGAAGAGTGTTGGGTATACAGAGAATTATCCAGAACACTTGAAGCATCTTTATTTAGCTGAGGAAAAAATGCTCAAAGAACAACGTAAGCCTAAAAATAATAATCCGATTCTATTGGAAGAAATAAGTACCAGCACGATCAAGTAAGTTATTTCACTGTAATTCCTTTGGAAGTGTAAGGCAGGGGTTGCCTGGTTATAATTTTTCTATGCAGAGGAATGTTCTTAGAATTTTAAGTTTAGTTCAGTGGATAAGACAACATATAGCAAATAAAGGCCCCTTCTGTACATGCAAAATAATGTACTTTCAATCACACTTTCACAATTGCTTGCAAGTGGATTTTGGTCTTCTGCACAGTAAAATCCAGCTGCAAAGTGCATTGATAGTGGATTGAAAGTGCATTATTCTGCATTTGTGTAAGGGGCCAAAGATACTTGTTTGTGAACACCTAATAAATATATAAAGCTGTTTAAGCTATGCATTTGGGAGGAAAAAGTGCTAAGACTAATTCAGGACCTGGTGCAGGAAGTCAGTGTTGTTGAGCCGATAGGGAACAGCGACCACAATGCTGTCAGATTCAGTATCTCTGCATGCTTAACAAGTGACAACTACTAACGAGTTTACATCTGCTTCAGAAAGGGAAATTCTCAAAAGATGAGGGGATAGTGTGCAGGAAGCTGGAAAGGGAAAATCAAGAGAGTCAAACTGTCCAAGATGCTTGGAGGTTATTTAAAAACACAGTCTTAAAAGCTCAGCTGGAATGTGTTCCGCAGGTTAGGAAAGGCAGCACCCAGTCCAAAAGAAAGCCACCATGGTTAACAAGAGAGGTTGAGGAAATTATCAGAAAAAGAAAAATGTCTTTTTTAGAAATGGAAGTCCAGTTCTGACTGGATGAAGAATACTTGTGAGGGAACACAAATGGTAAGTAAAAAGAGGAAGCAAGTTAGCTGTAAGGGAGGCAAAAGGATTATGAGGAACGCATGGCTGGCGTAACATCAAGACCAGCAACAAACAGTTCTTCAAGTACATCAAAAGTAGGAAGCCAGCTAGGTAGGCCCGCCCAGATGCCAAAGGAGCAAAGGGGGTGCTAAATGACGACAGGGAGATTGCAGAGAAGTTTAAATTGAATTCTTTGCATCTGTCTTCACCCAAGAGGAGGTGAGGAAAATTCCTGCACCTGAACCATGCTTCTTGGGAGGCGAATCTGAGGAACTAGCGAAGATAGTGGTAGACAAGGAAGAAGTTCTGGCAGCCATTGATAAACTAAATGCTACCAAATCCCCTGGCCCAGATTGCATTCATCCAAGAGTTCTTAAAGAGCTCAAGCATGAAATTGCTGATGTTCTCACTTTAATATGCAACTTATCCCTGAAATCAGGCTCTATCCCTGAAGACTGGAAGATGGCCAATGTCACACCAATTTTTAAGAAAGGATCTAGGGGGGACCCGGGAAATTACAGGCCAGTCAGTTTGACATCTGTTCCTGGTAAATTAGTAGAATCTATCATTAAAGATAAAATTATAAAACATGTACAAAAGCAAGACCTGCTGAGAAAGAGTCAGCATGGCTTTTGCAGAGGCAAGTCCTGTCTTACAAACTTACTAGAGTTCTTTGAGGGTGTAAACAGGCATGTGGATAAGGGGGAACCAGTGGACATTGTCTACTTGGATTTCCAAAAGGCTTTTGACAAAGTTCCTCACCAGAGACTATTGAGAAAACTCAGCAATCAAGGAATAAGAGGGGAAGTCCTCCTATGGATTAAAAACTGGTTGAGAAACAGGAAGCAAAGAGTGGGTGTAATTGGGAAATTCTCACAATGGAGAGATGTCGGGAATGGTGTCCCCCAAGGATCCGTTTTGGGACCAGTGCTTTTTAACCTATTCATAAATGACCTGGAAGTAGGGGTGGGTAGCGTGGTGGCCAAGTTTGCAGATGATACCAAATTATGTAGGGTGGTGAGAACCACAAAGGATTGCGAAGAGCTCCAAGCGGACCTTGATAAATTAGGTGAGTGGGCTAAGAAATGGCAAATGCAGTTCAATGTAGCAAAATGCAAAGTGATGCACATAGGGGCAAAAAATCCAAACTTCACATACAAGCTACAAGGGTCAGTGCTATCAGTCACAGACCAGGAAAGGGATTTGGGCGTCTTAGTTGATAGTTCCATGGGAATGTCAACTCAATGCATGGCAGCTGTGAAAAAGGCAAACTCTATGCTGGGGATCATTAGGAAAGGATTTGAGAATAAAACTGCAAAGATTGTCATGCCCTTATATAAAGCCGTGGTGCGACCGCACTTGGAGTACTGTGTCCAGTTCTGGTCGCCGCATCTCAAAAAGGATATTGAGGAGATAGAAAAAGTGCAGAGAAGGGCAACAAGGATGATTGAGGGACTGGAGCACCTTCCCTATGAGGAGAGGCTGCAGCGTTTGGGACTCTTTAGTTTGGAGAGGAGACGGCTGAGGGGGATATGATTGAAGTCTATAAAATTATGCATGGGGTAGAAAATGTGGACAGAGAGAAATTTTTCTCTCTTTCTCACAATACTAGAACCAGGGGGCATTCATTGAAAATGCTGGGGGGAAGAATTAGGACTAATAAAAGGAAACACTTCTTCACGCAACGTGTGATTGGTGTTTGGAATATGCTGCCACAGGATGTGGTGATGGCCACTAACCTGGATAGCTTTAAAAGGGGCTTGGACAGATTGATGGAGGAGAAGTCGATTTATGGCTACCAATCTTGATCCTCTTTGATTTGAGATTGCAAATGCCTTAACAGACCAGGTGCTCGGGAGCAACAGCCGCAGAAGGCCATTGCTTTCACCTCCTGCATGTGAGCTCCCAAAGGCACCTGGTGGGCCACTGCGAGTAGCAGAGAGCTGGACTAGATGGACTCTGGTCTGATCCAGCTGGCTTGTTCTTATGTTCTTATGTTCATAGTGAATAGAGCTTTATTGTCATCACTTGGTCACACTGGATTTTTTTGCTCAGCTTACATAGCTTGCCTTATTCAGGGCTGCCCTTGAAGAGGAGAAAGGTGAGCTGAGCTCTTCTGAAAGCCAAATGAGTTATGAGGGACAGTCAATCCAAGTCTTTTAGCTAAGGTTTCATATTTGGAGGCAATAGGTTTACATCTTTTGTGACAAATAAAAAATTGAAAACTCTTGCTAATTAACAAAGATTTCATTCATTTTTCTTCTAGTTGTTTCACAACAGTTAATTAATTTCTCTGCTGATAAAAAGTTTATTTCACTGCTGTGAATTGAACTTAATAGTTAGATGAACACCTTTACCAAATCAACTCAAGCACAGTTGCTGCAAAAAATTAAATAAAGAATTTTGAAGAGTCAGTTTATCTCAAGCAATCTGTCAACCAACAGTCCATCTTTTTAGAATGAAACAAAAAACAGAGGATTCAAAAATAGTAATGATTGTGGTTAAGTCTGATATAATTATGCTTGCTCAGCAAATTACATTTATTTCAGTAGTATTTACTTTTAAGTAATGTGCTAGGAGTCCCTCCTAAGTTTGTCCTGCTAATCAAAATCTATCATGTTTTTCCCGATCAAGAGAAAGGCATTTTGAGTCTTATGTAACTCCGAATACACTTTGGTAATACAACTTTCATTTAAAGTATCAGTGAAGAAATACAAGACTTTCTGTAAGTCATTAACTTTCATTTGGAAAATTCTTGTCTATCCCAGGTTCAGCATCACAAAGAGAAAGCTTAAAGCAAAAACTTCAAACCAGAAAGCACAAGAAGAATATGAACAAATAAAGGCTAAGAGGGATATGAAAAAAGAGGTATGTAAATCTTATATCGAATCTTTAACATAAGTGCTGTGTCTCGATGATGTGTTAAGTGTTTTGTTTCTAATGCTTTATAATAAACTGTTTATAATGCTTTAAAAATAGGTGAGAATTAATCATCAGTGGCAGTTGTTTGTGGAATCAGCAGATGCCTTTTCGACTGCTGGTGTGAATTCTGGAACTGCACTATGACTTCTTAGCTCCCAAGAGCACACATTATGTCCATATTCTTCCCACATGAAGGCTATTTCAGAGGCTAGGGAGGGTCAACCCTGGCCAAGTATTTGAATACTAGGGTTGTGAGGAGAAAGCAGGGAATGGTAAACCACTTCTGAACATCTGTTCCCTTGAAAACCCCAGCAGGGGTCAGCTTGATGACAGGGAAAAAAAGTGCTGCTCTTACATGAAACTGCACAAAGCTGTACTTCTCATTTCTAAACATGAAGGAGCATGATGAAAATGAACACAGATATGCCACTAACTCAAGGATTAGGGTCTCATCACAGTTTCTCCCCTGATTTAAACCCAAATTTGTGGAAGTTTTAGGACTAAGAAATAATATCATCGTTAGGTTCTGAGTTGGTCCTGAAGCAGGTGGAGAAGCCTTTGGCATGAGAGTCAGCATGGTGTAGTGATTAAGAGTGACAGACTTTAATCTGGAGAACTGGATTTAATTCCCTACTTTTCTGCATGAAGCCTGCTGGGTGATCTTGGGCCAGTCCCAGTTCTCTCAGACTTTCCAACAAGGTGGCTGTTGTGGAGAGGAAGGAAATGTGATTGTAAACTGTTTTGAGACTCCTTAAGGTAGACAAAAATGGAATATAAACCCCTATTCTTCTTCTTTAAAAGGGTTAAAAAATGATAGGGGCAAACTGACCCTGGCTGCAGAAAGCAAGTGGACTAAAGGTTTTTGTGTGTAACAGGGAGGAATGGGAGGGTCAGAGCAACAATGTATTTAATTATATTCTGATACCAGCACAAGTATGTAATGTTTGAGTATGCTTTTTCTTTCACCATCAGTTGACTTTGTTTCTGCATCTCCTAATGTTCTTGCATCTTGATCAAATGCATTCACACCTACTGATCTAAAGTTATGTTATCCACAGAAGGATACACAATTCAATGAAACCACTTCAACAGAAGCATTTCTTTTAAGAATATTTAAAACATTTTTGTCATATTTGATCAGCAGTAACTCCCAAACCTTGGCCCCTCACTCTCAATCTTTAGGTGGCGGCTAATTTATAATGGTTTTATGTATTTTTACGTGTTGTATTATATTATTTATGTTGTTAACTGCCTTGAGTTCCAATAAGATAGAAAGGCAGCTAATAAATGAAATGAAATGAAAGGAGACCTTTAATGGCGTATCTGTTATCTGTTTAGACATGCAGCATAAAAAAACTAAAATATTAAACTGTTGAATTAAAATTGGCAAGCATTTGAGAACATATCACAATGACATCGCACAGAAATCTAGCAGTTGGTTCAAGAGTGCTAGTAGAGTTGCTGTCCAACAGGAACAAGCTAATAAATGTTTTAATTAAATAAATGTAACAGGCTTACAGGACCTATTTCAATTTTTTAGATGTATGACAGATGGGGTCAGTTTAGGAAAATGAGTGTCTTAATGGTCTTATTGAAAGACATGAAGCAGTAATTCCAATGAAACATTTTTAACTGCGTAACAAACAGTATGTTTATCCTTCTTTAACTGCTTTTTGAATCTGATCTTATTTTAATGAAATTGTATCTGTTTTAATGATAATATAGATTAGCTTTTTATTAACCCTCTTGGGTGCTTGGGTAGGTATCATTCACTGAACAAATAGGATCAAAAGTCATTTTGTTAGATGATAATGTATGCATCAGCTGAGCATGCATCATCAGTATTTAATTTTATCTGCCCTTAGCTTCTGTGCCTTCATGCTCTGTCCTCTTTATCTTCAGTAGATTTGGGCACAAGCAATATGAAAGTATTAGGGATGCATTTTTTCAAGCTAAACAGTTACTTTCTGTTTGTAAAAGGGTCTGCAATTTGTATGTTTTCAGTTGAAGCCATTAGAGTCATTAGTTTGGATCCAGCAATGTACAAGTAGAAACATAAATAGATTTGTGCATTGTAGTGCCCATAAAGTGGTTGTGCAAATGCAAACACAAGTGCAGGTGTGGTGTAGTGGTTAAGAGCAGGTGCAGTCTAATAAGGAGAAGCGGGCTTGATTTCCAGCTCTGCCACTTGAGCTTATTTGGGGAACTAGATTAGCCTGTGCACTCCAACACATGCCAGGTGGGTGACCTTGGGCTAGTCACAGGTCTTTGGAGCTCTCTCAGCCCCACCCACCTCACAGGGTGTTTGTTGGGGCAGGGGAGGAGATTGTAAGCCCCTTTGAATCTCCTTACAGGAGCGAAGGGGGAGTATAAATCCAAACCCCTCTTCTTCTTCAGGTCTGATAACAGACATAGTGCAAGCTGCTGTCATGATATTTTTCTCGCAACTACAGTGAGAGCTGTAGTTTAAGCAGAAATTTTGCAAAATTATGTGGAATAGGAAGTTGTGCTTCTTTTAATTTATTCACACATTTTTATTTCAGGCTGCCAGAAAAAGGAAGGAAGAGAGAGAGAATGCTCAGAAGCTTTACAAACAAAAGAAAATGGAAGCATATAAAATATTAAGTAAGAGGACTAGAAAAGGACAGCCAGATCTGAATTTGCAGATAGAATACCTACTTCAGAAGATACAGCAAAAACCATGAACAATTATGTTTACGATGGGTTCTAATAAAAATACTCCTTGCAATTATTTTGTCACTGCCTCAAGGATAATCAGTCCTCTCCAGTTTTTAATACAGATTGTTCCCAGGAAAAATGAGAGACCTGCTCTGAAAGTGCCTGTAGTTGTCTAAATAGATGAATTATTATTGCAATGTCCACCCTGGCATTGTGGGTTTTTTCACTACATTTTATTTGTAGCTTCGCACTACTTCACTGGCATGCGCAGTTATTCTGACATCTCATATTGCAGGATTTATTTGTGTGGTCAAAACCTTGCAATGCATCTATTTGCTAACCAGTTACAAAAAAATTATTGTAATGGCTGTCAGTCTTATGTGCAGGATAGAAATGATAGAGAACTGGTTGTTCAGTGAACACCCAGGTCAAAATCTACATGCTGTGTAAGGACCCTGTCTTCTGTAACCAAGACCCATCAGAAAGAAGGTTTCCCCCCCTTTTTTTGGACTTGTTAAAAATAGGCATCCCCTTTTAGAGCCTCAGTGCCGAGGGATTTAAAACTTGAGGAGTCTCAGAAAGGCACTGAAATTCAGCAATGACACTAAAGAGTTCTAGGGAAAAGGTAGGGTGTTAATTTGTAAGTGCAATCTCCCCATCTTTGTGGTGTGCCTTTCTCACAAACAAAAGAGTTTTCAATTACGAGGACATCAGCCAATGTCCTTGCATACCTGGAGGTGTCTTCTGACTGCAAAGCCAGTAACTCAATCAAGGGAGACCCTTAAATCGTTCATTTGCCCTGAATCCTTATCTTTGCCTCTCCTGGGATTTTTTGCTACCAAAGTATGACAGCAGTTAACTTTAACCCTGCTGGTATGATTCAAACGTATTTACCCAGTCTAAAGTCAAGACAGCTGAGCCCCTGCCAGGGCCCTGGACCTTGTGTCCATCAAAGAGGGACCCAAAGCCCCAGAAAACTGTTCCTCAGATCTCTGCTGTCAGAACTCTGGCTTCCTTCTGAGAACCCCTGCTGGATCCTGCTGACTTTTCTCCCTACTTTGCCAGCTCCTTGCTCTGTTCCTCAAACCTCTGCTGCACCAACTCCCAGATCTCTTTAAACCACAAGACCACTTCTCTAAGGTTGTGAATCTTCCCAGTTTCCTCTTTTTCTCCCTCTAATAAGGTGCACTCTCTTGCTTGTGTTTGTGACTGCTTGGGGAATCAGTTCTCATGTGTAGGTTCTTTGTTTTTTTAAAAAAAATTACTTTTTTCTATACAATAAATTTATTTTATGTGTTTACAATCACTTCCTCTTTCCTCAAGTTCTATTTTGTGGTATCAGTACTGATATCCTGGTATACCCACACTACAAGATTGTGCGTTATCCTTTTCTGGAACCCCTTCTATTGTTAATTTATCTCCATAGGGACCAGTTCAGGTAACAACTGCATGGTAAGCTATTCTTAAAAAAGGAAAACATATGGACATACCTAGTGCATTGATAGTAAGATTATATAATTTGAATTAATCGCCTGCAACGTGGTATATGACATAGGATAGTGGATTGTACAGCTTTTGGCAGAGTAACAGTAGGAGCTTCAGGATACATACCTGAAAATATCTTGGGCTTCAAAATTGTTCAGATGCTTCAGTATGGGCTGTTTTTATAGTCTCCTAAATATTGGACTTATGAAATACATGTCTGTACATTCACCAACATTACGCATGACTTTTTAGTGAATATTCTGAAGAGCGTAGAAATTTACAGACTGACTTGTTCAGAAAAGGGCAAATGTTTGCTTGCCCTAAATGTGTGGATTAGAAACTGAAGGGTCCCGCTTTAATGTATTGTCAAAGGCTTTCACGGCCGGATTCAACTGGTTCTGGTGGGGCTGTAAAACTGGGAAGGCTAGCAATGAAAGAGCTTGAAAGATTCTTAAGTGTAAGAATGTGAAACTGCCAACCAAAATCAAATTCATTTCATAGCATTCTCCATTATTATGTAAGGGTGTGAAATTTGAATAAAGAAAAAAACTGACAAAGTTTCTTTTGCAATGTAATCTTTAGGAATACCGTGGACTGCCCACTCCCCACCCCCCGGTGCAAAAAACCCCCAGCTAGTCCTAGATCAAATAAAGCCTGAACTGTCCCTAGAAGCTACAATGGTCTATTCTGCACAGCACAAATAAGGCATCCTGAGAACGCAAAAAAGGCATCTTGGGGAGGAACTCTACATAGCTTTTTCCCCAAGACATCTTCAGGACATCTTATTTCCACCTAAGTTGACTTATTGAAGGTGGACATTTCCCCCTCAAGTCATCTGCAAGGCATCAGCTGCCTGGCTGTGCAGAGTTCCGGAGGCATCTTATTTTTCCTGCACTACCATTAAGCATTCTGGTCAGTTTCCTCCTCAGCTTGCATCTGACATTTTGTGTGCTGGTGAAGGGATTCTTCCTGCCTCCATTTGCTGAAGGTTGCCCCATTTACTCTGCAGGTTCCAATCCTGGGCACCTTTTCAGCCCGAACAGTACATATTTGCACTCAGCTTCTGCCGGTTCTGTCAATATGTAGTTTTCCTCAAGTTTCCCAGCGCAGACACATTATGAGAATCTTAGTTGCTCAGAGGACTGGTCTCTGCCCATTGAGAAGTATTGGATAGATCTGTCCTACGTGGTCCCAAGGCTTTTCAATGGGAGATAGACCAGTCCTCCAAGCAGCTAAGGCCGTTTCCGCACGGCCTAATTATGGCGCCCTGGGAACGGTAAAAACGCCGTTCCCAGGGAGCCATTCGCACAGGCGGCGCTCCCCCTCCCCCAGGGCGGCGTCAGGCCGCCCTGAAAAACAACCCTTTAAAGGGTTGTTTTTCCCCCGACAGCGTGTTCCCGGCGGCTGTTTCCCTTCCCCGTCCCACTCACCTTGTCCCCGTCGTCGGCCTGCTGGCTGTCGAAGCCCCGCCCACGCTGTCCTCCGACCCCTGGGACCCCCGACCCCTGGGACCCCCGACGACGGGGACAAGGTGAGTGGGACGGGGAAGGGGGAAGAGGCGGCTCCATGCGGAGCCGCCTGCCGTCTGCCAGCCTCTCCGGAGGCCGTCCGCATGCTTGCATGCGAACGGCCTCCGCCTCCACGCCGGCAAAATTCTTGCTGGCGTGGAGGCGCATGGACGGCCGTGAGGAAACAGCCTAAGATTCTTATAGCATGCTTTGCAGATACCTCATTGAAAAAAAATTAAAAAGAAAAACTATATGGAGCTGAAAAAAATCTTCATGAGCCAAGGATTGTTAAAAGGCCTGTTAGTCAAAATGTATTTATACTTCTAAGATCGGACTGCAAAGATAGATGGGAAGTTAACTTCAGCCCAGCCTATTAGAACCATAGGAAACAGCAAAAGTCTTGCTTAGTGTAGAGATTAGGGTAAACTGTTTGAAAAATAAATTATCAATGGCACTTGAAATCAGCTAAAATTTCAGTAGAGTTTGCTGGAAGTGTGGTATAGAGAAGGGACTTTGCCACTCATGGTGGTTGTGCACATTGTTACAAAAATTTCAGAACGGAGTTACATAATAGAGAAATAGAAATTCTGATTCATATGTTTGATGTAATGCTGAGGATTTAATTTTTAGGTGAAATCCCATTTAGAAAGGGAAAGCTTCAGGGAATCCTACTTCAGCAATTAGTTATTGTTCTCTATTTTCAGTGATCTAAACACATCAGTTTCTTGTCAGATCATCAAAAGACATAAAGATATCACTTTCTTGAAGATCAGGAAATTGTACTTATAGTGCGCCTATCTTCTCTTCAGTGGAGCGAAGTAATCCAGGCTGGTTAGATCAGTATCCCACTCTTCAGGCAGGGCTATGCATGTTTTTGCTACTCTCCTGGACTGTAAGGGGCTGGCCCTTCCAGGAGTACCGTAGCCATGCTCCACTAGTCGTATTGCACTAAAAAAAATTTTTTTTGTATATACATCCCACGTCATCATTAATCCTTCCAAAGGCAGCCTTAGCTGAAGTGTGCTGGTCTAGTCTGTAACGGTGCACAAATGTAGAAAAGAAAGGTAATGTTGCGGTCTGGCATATCTTTGCCACCAGAGCCCTTGAAGTGAAAGCAGCTGATATCACTATGGCCCTGGTGGAATATGCAGTCACGTGTCCTGGTGCCTGCAAACCTTGTAGGCTACCTGGATACATTGCTTTACCCATTTGGCAATGATCATTTTTGAAACCTGTTTTCCTTTATTCCGCTTAACATAAGCCACAAATATAGCCTCCATAAACCAAAAGGATCGTGTTCTGTCAGTGTAGAATTTTAAAGCCTTCCTGACTTTGAGAGTATGTCATTGCTTTTGCTTTGGATGAACCAGCCTCAGACAAAAGGATGGTGACACCATCAGCTGACTCAAATGAAACTCAGATTTTACTTTAAGAACAAATTTAGATATCAGTGCTATCTCTATATCTATTCAGGCTGTACTATTAGAGGATAATAATATCAGCTGTACCATCTCTGGAAGAGTGTTTCAGGAGGTCTAGTGATCTACACAAGGATGAGTAAAGTGGGGAAGTTCCACAAGCAGAGCTTCACTTCTGGTTTATTGACCATGGGGGACCACAACCTTGTGGGAAAGTGGCTTGTATGCTATTCTGGGTGTATATACATTTAACTAGTAAATATGCTAATGTGGGCCAAAATCATTTGTTGATAAACTTTGTCATAACACCTCTTCAACTAATAGCTGTTTCTTATTAATGTTATTAAGTACGTGTTCCAGCCATATTCTACACATCAGAAGATCCAGACTGGATTTCTACTGAACAAATCTTTATACTTGTTTGGAGCCAGCAATCATAACAAAATTATTAAACCTGTCATTAACTAATTTGCTAAATCACCTTTCACACTCATAAGGTGCCTGCCAAGGAAGGTAACCTGTACCTGTAACTTCAAAACTCTTTTCTAATTTATAGGGGGGTTCTTCAACAGAAATATCTCATGCTTTTCTAAGTTTTTTCCCCTCTTTTTATTTCTTATCAAGGAGCCCCACTGGGTGGAGGTATGGAGCTGAATTTCAGCAGGAATCATGCACTTCATAGTGCAACACAACACATGCAACAGCAATTCAAGAGACTCAGTGCTATTTTAAACCATGTCAGAGTTCAAAGAGCTTGCCAATTCAGCAAGAACCTATATTTTCAAGCACTGAGTATGCATGTATCAAGAATTTTAAATTTAGTTCTTGTATACCCTTTGCCTGTTTATGAAATAATGACTGGATCATATGATTTTCAGTATAATAACAACAGCAGATTATAGACTATTGGGCTACAATCACAGTGTTGATTCAGGAAAGCAGTTTGCTTCATCACTGGACCAAAGTCTCACCCTGGTGTCAGTAATATACTGCCACAGTCTAAGCCTCCACATGATACATATGTACCACAAAAGAAGGTGAATTCTACTGCCTCATCCTTATTGGCTCAGCAGTAATAGCAAGTGGTTTATAGGGCTTTTAAACACCAGCATGGCTGAACGGTCATCATGGAAGTTTGGACCATTCCAAATGGATGTATTTTTAGAGATGAAGTTGATATGCTGGATACGATGAGCCCTGTTCTGTTCCTCAAGTAAAATATCTTAGGTGCCCTTTACTTGACCAGAACAGAGTGGGAGACTCACAAGAAGGTATAACAGTTTTTTTTTTAAAAAAAGCTTTTATTGCTTAGCAGAATTAAGACCTGAACTCCTCCCAGGGTTTGACCAAAATAAAATACTTGCTTGACTGGAACAACTTGAAGATTGAGACTTTTATCCTTTCCTGACTCCTTCCAGGAAAGTCCACTTTGTCTGGGCTTCCTCTTGGTTCCTTCAGTGTCCTTTTTCTGGATTCAAGTTTCTGTCAACACCTTAACTTTTATACTCCTTATACACCGTAGACTATACACCATAGACATAAGAGATTTTGCAGCCCTCCAACTCCACTGGCACCTTAGACCAAACTAAATAAACAGGGACAGTACTGGGTAATGAAAGGAAGACTGCCTCTAGGGGATTTCTTAAAGGGATTGGACTGTTAAACACAGGGTAGGTTTGTGACACAGGCACACTCAACCACCAAACAAAATCTAGGAAGTTCCAAGGTTAACCTGGAAAAACACTATGCCAAAATATTAGACCAGAGTTGAGATCACAAGGAAAGCTGAGATTCAGAAATTTGGAGAATCAAACATACAGTCTGATTGCCAGGACCAAGCAATATGATTCTTTCTTTCTTGAAATGTCAGTTGCATTATTTATGTAAGTGCTTCTGTCCACTTAATTACAGTGCCAGCATCTTGGCAATAACTAATTTTACACTAGGTGGATTGTCTTTAAACCTTTAAACCCTTTATCAGCTTACCAATGACAAAAATATGTTATTTTCATTTCTTATAAATTAATATCAGATATTAATATTATTCCTAAGGACTAGAAAAGTGCTCCACCCAGCATGAATATTACATCGTTTTCTTAGGTATATTAATTGTTTGATCAAGCAGGATCAGAAGTTAAGTCATTCTTCAGAATTTATTTATTTATTTTATTCTATTTGTTGGCCACTCTTCCCTTTGTGAGCTCAGGGTGGCTTCTAACATATGATAAATACAATAAAATTAGACATAACACATCCAGAGGGTGGTTAAAAACTCACATAAGTAAAATTAACAATAAAATTGCCTATCATTGTAAACAGAAAAATAGAGGGAAGGGAGTGGGTGAGAGACAGGGAGGCTGTTGGATGGTAAACAATTGCTCCCTCAATCACAGGGCTGGTGGAACACTCTGTCTTATAGGCCCTGCAGAATTGCATCAAGTCCTACAGGGGTCATGTCTCATCTGACAGAACATTCCACAAAACTGGAAAAGGTACTTAACAAGGTACATTTGGATATTTTACCATTAGAAATATTGGAAGAGCAATACAATAGGACCCCATATAATGAAAGAGACTCTTTGTATGATTGTGGACATACTGAAAATGTGACCAGTGTGATGCTCTGATATCCTAGATATATGAAAGAACAAGTTCCTTGGGACAATTTTATCATGACTCTTAGGGAAACCATGACAAGTTAAATTAATGTTTCTTTTGGTGGATAGAGATAAATGTGTTTCAGCTAGGTTGGGAAGATTTGTTGCCTCCTTTGTCATAATGGCCTCCTATTATGTTAACTATCTCACTCTGGGTCACTGATATTTATGCTGTCAAATGTGTCTAAGGAGTAGTTTGCTATTAGTGATATTAATATTATTAAATGTGATTGTGCATATGTGTTATTTAAAACTGAAATTAAGATGTCACACTTATCATGGACAGGTCAGAGGCGGCCAACTCCTGCCACCCAGCTTGGCCCTCTCCACTGCCTCCGCACCCTCACCCCGTGTGCCCAAGCACTTGTGGAAGTCGGCGGGCAGTTGCCAGTGGGGCTTGGCCAGGTGGCACAAGTCGGCCTCCTTGGCCTGTCCATGAGGGAGACGCGGGAGACAGCCAGAGGCCCGGCTAACTGCCTTCCCTCCTCATATACGGCTCCATCCACCTGATGACCTCCGCCGTGCTCCTGCTGCACCTGGCCTACCTCACCTTGATTTTCCACCCCACCCCCATGGCTTACACTTGGGACATGTGACCTCACTTGTCCCCATGGGCGTTACACCTCTAGTGGGAGGAGTTGAAGAAATGGAGCGGATAAATAATGAAGGGATGGAAAGATTTTCTAATCATAAACATTTTTTTCAGGGATGCGGCTATTAAAATTAGGGTTGAGAAATAGTTTAACCATTATTAATGGCCTAGCTGGTATTGACAATTCTGGAGATTTCATGTGTATTAATTCAAGATGACTAGCATTATTGACTATATAATAATCAATGAGGATACACTCCAACTTCTGTCAGCTTTTTTTGGTACATGAGGTTTGCGGGAATGACCATCTGTTGCTGGACATACAGCTCAGACTTATGTGCCCTTCCAAAACCTCCTTGTCATAGGGAAACATTAAAATAAAAGTGAAACCCTAGATATTAAACAGGTAAGACAAAAGAACAGAAAATTCCATAAACATGATCTTAAACAGGATCAAGTAGAACTTATAGGCCTATTTCTTAAAACTGCTGTTCCTATTATTTTGTGAAAGTTTAACACTTCCCGTTGTTTTTTGTTAGTTTGTTTTAATTTTTTTTAAGATTCACGTTTTTCTGCAAAGCTGAGGTTTTTCTCAGTTTCTTTAAAAATCTGTTCACAGTTCACTTTCCAGATTTAAGTATCCATAGATTTGGCCATGTGAAGAATTAGATATATTGATTATAATAGCAGCTTTCATGTCAGTCACTAAAGTCTAAGTATATATCTTTAGAAAGAAGAAAACAAAGAGCTTGGGGGTTTTGTCCAACAGAACACAAGCAAAGTTTAGCAAATTCATTTTTAGCCTCTTGATTTGTGTCATTACCATCTTCAAATGACTGCAGGCAAATCACATTTCATCAGTTAGTAATTTCATAAATTGTGTGTGTGTGCTCTAGAGTCACAGTAGGCTTAAATTAGTGGCTGACTAAAAGCATCACAACATTCAGCAGTCACCTTCCCTCTGATTCTGAAGAGTGGGAAAAAAGGCATCATTCCTGTTTCAAGTAAACCCGGAGCCACATTTCTGAATGAAAAAGTGCATCTGCTAAATGATGTGCTTTTATGGGGTACATGAAAACCGTTTCACAGAACACAAAATGTATATCCCAGACTACAACATCATTCAAGTTTGGAAAGAAAAACCATTGCGTGCAGATATGCGGAGGTTCGCTCCATTAACCACAGACACCTTTGATTAGTTGGAATATGAAATCGGCCGCAGCCCATTTATTATAACAATATATGTATATATATATGTATATAACTGCAACCTAGGAAGCTGGGCGAGCATAACAGAGCACATCCTGGCCCCCAGGCACCATTCTGAACCTGGTTCACAGGGCAGCCCCAGCTGACCCCTCAGGCCCTTCGGACAGCCCCGGCTGTCCGGCACATCCCCCAAGGGACTTGGAACAGAAAGTTACTAGGTGCCACTTCAGTGCATACCCATTTAGTGACACCCCTTCCTGCCGGGTAGCGAGCTCTCCACATGGTCCTAAGGCAGCAGTGGCAAACCTATGGCAAACCACAACTGGCCTGGGCACGATCCTTTACCTGGGAGTAAGCGCAGCTGCTGGCAATGGGGCTTGCTTCTGAGTAAACCTTCCTAGGGTCATGATTCACCCATTTGAAGCATTGCATGGTTGCTTCACCAAGCTTACTCCCGAGTAACATGCACCTTGGAGCCAACCATTTTTTCTAAACTAAAACCTCAGTATTCAGGTTAAATTGCCGTGTTGGCACTTTGCGATAAATAAGTGGGTTTTGGGTTGCAATTTGGGCACTCGGCCTCGAAAAGGTTCGCCATCACTGTCCTAAGGCATGCACTATCGAGCTTTCCACTATTTCAGACCTCTTATTGAGGCCCCCAATGCAGGAAGGTCCAGCATGCAAGCTCTGTCTTCCTGAAAAGGATGTGCTCCTGTGCCCCGACTACCAAAGAGCCGCAACAAAGAACATTATATGAACATCAACTGACAAATCCAAGAAAACTTAAACATTTCCTCTCAAAATCTGACCTCGAAAGAGGCCTTCCCACGGCTGGGCACTGCTTTTATGAGCTTGCCCGGCCCCTGTCATGTGACGGTTCTTGGCCATGTGACAGGCTCCCAATTGGTGCGACAGGGAGGAGAGCAGTCATTCCCTCCTCTCCTGCCGCAACGATGCCCCAGGTTAATTCCTGGGGCGCGTTCTCTTGTGGCATGGATGTAGGTAAGGGGGGGTTCTCGGGTTTGAACCCCCCATTCATGTCCGAAGCTCCACCCACCCGTTTGTGGGTTTTTAAAACATTTTAATGCTTTTTCGGTTTTTGGCCTGCAGGGGGCGCATTGTTTGGGCTAGCAGCACCAAGCTTTCAGGTATCCTGATGATACCACCCAGGTTTGGTGAAGTTTGGTTCAGGGGGTCCAAAGTTATGGACTCCCAAAGGGGTGCCCCCATCCTCCATTGTTTCCAATGGGAGCTAATAGAAGATGGGGGCTACACATTTGAGGGTCCATAACTTTGGACCCCCTGAACCAAACTTCACCAAACCTGGGATGTATTATCAGGAGAGTCTCTTATTGATACCACCCAGATTTTGTGAAGTTTGGTCCAGGGGGTCCAAAGCTATGGACTCCCAAAGGGAGTTCCCCATCCTCCATTGTTTTCAATGGGAGCTAATAGAAGATGAAGGCTACATCTTTGAGGGTCCATAACTTTGGACATCCTGAACCAAACTTCACCAAACCTGGGATGTACTATCAGGAGAGTCTCTTATTGATACCACCCAGGTTTTGCTCCCTCACAACAAACACCCTGTGAGGTGGGTGGGGCTGAGAGAGCTCCGAAAAGCTGTGACTAGCCCAGGGGTAGGGAACCTGCGGCTCTCCAGATGTTCAGGAACTACAATTCCCATCAGCCCCTACCAGCATGGCCAATTGGCCATGCTGGTAGGGGCTGATGGGAATTGTAGTTCCTGAACATCTGGAGAGCCGCAGGTTCCCTACCCCTGGACTAGCCCAAGGTCACCCAGCTGGCATGTGTGGGAGTGCACAGAGCAGGGAATCAAACCCGGTTCCTCCAGATTAGAATGCATCTGCTCTTAACCACTACGCCACATTGAAAGTGATGCTGTTTCAGGGTGGGGGATAATCCACCCCAAAACAGCATCACTTTCAATGTTGTTTAACTGGGGACCCCAGATTCTCCCGTTCATGTGGATTCAAAAGGAGAATTTGGGCTCTCTAGTTTAAACACCATTGAAAGTGATGCTGTTTGGGGGTGGATTCCAGCATCACAGCGGCTGCCCAGGGGAGGGTGGCGCAAAACTCAGATTTTGCACCAGGCTCCATTTTCCCTCTATGCCTCTGCCCAGAGGGGAGGGGCGGGGAGGGCAGGGCAGGGCAGGGGAGTCTGCCATCCCCGACCTCGGAGAGCTGCTTTTATAAGCGTTAGGCCAGGGGCGGGGCTTGGGGAGGCATGGCCATGCCCTAGAGGTGGGTGGGGGTGTGGCCCCACCCCCGAACCCCCCCATAAAAAATCTATACCTACGTCCCTGTCTTGTGGTTTGGACCTTTAAGCTTAATCATTTCAGCTTCAAACCCTCAACTATCTTGAAAATAAAGCAAATATAAATATGAGAGACTCATAAATGACATTTAATGCAAGCTTCTTATCAATTTCTAACTGTCCACTAAAGCATATTTCAGGAATGACTGAGGTGGTAGATATTGCTGACATTTCTGGATGTTATATAATTGAAGGCTTAAGATGTCTGCCTTATTTTAACACACTACCTGAAAATTATTGCTGTATCCGGTTGTGAAATGCACACAGATATTTGCACAGATTCTTGGTTATTAAAAACATTAAAAGACTAGGCTCATGTTTTTTCACAGCAGGAAGCACACGTTCAAAGAAAAGAAATGTAAATGAAAAAGAGATGTGACATGGGGCACAGGGGAAGACATAACCCAAGACTTTAATTAATGCGGCGGGTGGGGGAGAGATCTACTACTACTACTACTACTACTACTACTACTACTACTACTACTACTACTACTACTACTACTACTACTAAGAACAACAATATCTGCCCACATTTTTTTACAAGTACATCACTTTGAGAAATTGAGGTGGAGAGTTATGGCTGAAAAATCTGATTACTATAAATTAATTCCCTATAACACAGATGAAAATAAACCACACCACACAGGCAACAGCAAAGTAAGTGATGATATATGAGGCCATTGAATTCCAGCAGTTGTGTTCTCTGTTACCATGGAGAAAGATAATTTGTAAACTTTGGAATGTTCTGCTGCTTGTGATGTATTTTGAGTAGGAGGCTTTAGAAAAATTTCTAAGAAAATTGTAGAAAGCATGACAAAAGCAACTTCATGACAATGGTTCACCAGATGAAATTCTTACAGTGCTTCTATATTTTTTGCCATTGAACACATAATGTCATACACCTGTGGGGATCACAATTACAAGAGGCTTTGGTACAATTTAGTTCTGCTAAAACCAAAAGACACTGACAATTACATTAAATGTAATGTGAATTCACTTATACCAAATTTCCACCATCTGTGGAGGATTCATACTGATTCAGTATTATCACTGATACCACAGACTAGTATTTGTCAGATTAGCTGTTTTTGTCAGATTTCTTCAGTCCTATATTAATACAAATGGTGTCTACATATTGGCATACTGCCAATGGGGACAGGTGGGGTCACATGTTCCCAGGCACAGGCCATTTAATCGTGGGGGAAAATCACCTCCCACATGGCCCCATCCCTCTGTGCCCCGGGCTCCATTTCCCTTGATACACCTCTGCAAGCAGGTCTCGCACGGCTGCTGACCGACCAACCCATGGCCACAGGCTGGTCAGTGCAGGACTGGCTTATTCTATGCTTCCTGTTGAAGGTACATCAAGTTCAAAGACAATTACTCCCCACCCATCCCCAAGTAACTAGTGTGCGAAATTCCAGCCTTCAGTAAGTTTGCTGAGAATCTCGCTCTACCCCACTCCCTGGGATGTTGGTGTGATGGACTGCACCCCTTTGATGACTCCCTTTAAACTTATAATGACTGAAATATGATAAAACGAATAGAGATTTGGATTATAAGGTTTTCTATGAATTTGACTTGGGATTTTGTTGCAGCATGGGGTTTTGTCACAACTGAATAAAACCTGGAAAAAAGCCAAATCAGGGTTTTTCAGGCTTTCTTTCTTTTTTTGCTGATTTGGTTTTACCAAATCAACATTTCTATTCCTCACTCTGCCACATAAGTGGTGGATTCTAATCTGGTGAATGAGGTTTATTCCTCCACTCCTACACATGTATCTTGCTGGGTGACCTTAGACTTCTTACAGTACTTCAGAACTCGATCAGCCCCACCTACGTCACACGTTGTCTGTTGTGTGGAGGGGAAGAAAAAGAGTTTGTAAGCCACTTTGAGACTCCTTACAGCTCAGAAAAGTGGGGTATAAATCCAAACTCTTCCTCCTGTTGTCCTCCTCCTCCTCCTTCATAGACTAGCCATCTCCAGAATTTCTTGAGCCTGAATTGCACAGTGTTCAGTTTGCTGTTGAATTCATTTCAGTGATTTAAATATAGAATTCTCCTTTGAAAAATTTTGCATGAATTTACAAGTTCTGGGAGTTTGAACTCCTCCACTAGATCTAATGCCATTCTTAATATTTGCTTTGTATCCATACATTTATGGCCAATGTAAATGCAGTACATTGTCAGCAGATGGTAGGATATATCACATTAGAAGATGTGTGAGGAAGTGAATGCTTGGTATACAAACACTATTTCTTTGTATTCACTGTGCATGCAGAGAATACAGCTGCCGGTGGACAGCTGGATGCATACAGCTGTCCATGGAGAACCACTTCAGAAATCTTTTGAAGTTGCCTATAAAAGTTTGTGACACAATAAATGTGTTAGTCTTTAAGTTTCTGTGAGTTCATAATGATTTTAACAAATTTATACAAATTATAAAATTATGCATGCTAGTGGTACTGGCTTTCAAACAGAAAAGAGGGCAAATTTTGTAACAGATTAGTTAACAAAGGTGTACTTTCAGTAGATTTCTCAATGTTGTTGCCCGTAAGTACATCTGGGTGTTACTGGGTGGCACGTATGAGAAACCAGGTATTGCCTTTAAATCAAATGCAATTGATTGCTGAGATGTGAGAGCCATTGTCTGTTAGTAATCTGGAGCTCTCTGTGAGCTCTTGCCAGTTCTTTGTTGCTGAGCAACAGCATTTTGTCCCTTCCAGTTAAGCATTTGTAGAATGTATGTATGGATTAAAAATAAGAATGACAAGGAATGAAAACTGCTTCACTAATTGTTCTTAACTGTTTACTAACCAATCAAATTGCTTGTTCTAGTAGGAGATAATAGGTAACAAGGAACAACCTTAAACCAAGGCTGAAAGTTCAGTCCATGCAAACTGGGTGATTTGGAAGTCAAGTAATTTAAAATCCAAATCCTTTGTTTTCTCTGGCAGATTCCGCATGGGCCAAAAACAGGTCTGTGAAAATGGTGTGAAAATGGTAACCCTTTTACACCATTTTAAACCATTTTACACCATTTTCACACTGCTGTTTTTAGCTCATGTGGAATCTGCCTCTGTCTCACAGATTCCCTGTTACAGAATCATTTAGAGTGCCATGTTAATGTTTATGCTTTATTTCAGATCTGTATCAGATTTCTGCTTGGTTCCAGAATTCTGCAGTCCAAATTCTACTGCATTATTGGATGCCCCATCCTGATTGTATTGACTTAACACTGTATAATCTGCCTTGAGTCAGAGTGAAAAATTGGACTGTAAATAACATAAATGTTAGGATTTTTTCCCTCTTGAGGTGGGGCTGTGACTCAGTGGTGAGCATCTGCTCTCAATGCACACTGTCCCATGGTTGTTCCCCATCATCTCCAGTTAAAAAAAGACCAGGTAGCAGGTAATATGCAAGACCTTGGTCTGAAAGTTGCTACAAGTCATGGAAGATAGTACAGACATGGATAAATCAGTTTTCTTACTCACTCTAAGACAGATTCATATGTTAAGTATATTTCCACTGGAAGTTTTGAATTCAAAGAATGGTGCTATTTTATAGTCATCTTTATAATCATATACAGTGTGCTTCTATGCATATTTATTGAGATGTGAGTCCCCACTGTGGAACTTTCCTGCCAGTTAGTGTGTAGTGTTAATAAGAATGACTGTATGTTAGTACAATTATAACAGCAGTGTTGTATTTGCCTAGGGACAAGGGGTACCCCATGTCCCCAGGCGCCCCCATTGGTCACGAGGGGGGGCGCCAAAGTTTCAGGATCCTTTGTGTTTTTCCCCCATTTTTTAGTGTTTTTCACATTTTGGCCTGCAGGGGGCACATTTTTAAAATTAGCGGCATCAAAATTTCAGGGTATCATCCGGAGACTGTCCTGATGATACCACCCAAGTTTGGTTAAGTTTGGTTTAGGCGGGTCCAAAGTTATGGACCCCTAAAGGGGGTGCCCCATCCCCCATTGTTTCCAATGGGAGCTAACAGGAGATGGGGGCTACCCATTTGAGTGTCCATAACTCTGGCCCCCCTGAACCTAACTTCACCAAACTTGGGTGACATCATAAGAATAGTTAACAGGTGATACCCTGAAATTTTGGTGTCACTAGATTTAAAAATACACCTCTAACAGGCACCCCAAGAAATCTTCCCAAGATTCTTTGTTTTGCAATGCCTTGGCTTCATTGTAGCCAATGGGGAATTTCTGAGTGTGTGAGCAGGCTGCACATTTTTGAAGATAGCACCAGACTTTCAAGATGGCTCAGAAGGCTCTCCTAGTAATAGCATCCAGGATTGGAGACCTTTGCTTCTGGGGATTCAATTTTATGCCCCCCCAAAAGGCTTATTTTGTTTCCCCGCTCCTGCCCATAAAGATTGCTGACTGAGTTCATCAAGCTTGGATGCTATTACCAGGAGACCTCTTGGAGCCACCTTGAAAGTCTGGAGCCTCTATCTTTAAAAATGTGCAGCCAATGCTTACACACTCACAAAAATTCCCCAGAATCTGCCAGGCTCTTTAGCAAGTTCTGTGGTGGGAAAAATTACTTTTCCCATCATAGACTTCAGTGGGGCTTTCTGTTATGCCCAGCTGGCTCTGTGGTATAGAGGTTTCAATGGGAGACACTGGGGTAGGGGTCTTGCTCTGGGTGGGGGCATTTCCTGTAGGGCTGCTGGTGTGAGTCTCCTGAAAAGAGCCAGCCAAATTTGCTAAAATGTCTGTGGGAGAGGAAAATGCTCTGAGCACCCAGTTGAAGATTTTGTCCAAATCTGGTATTTGTTTCCTCCAAATCTCCAACCCTAGAAAGTGATGCTTTTTCGGGGGGGGGGGGGGGCCATCCCCAAACAGCATCACTTTCAATTTTTTTTAACCGAGGACCCCAGATTCTCCCTTTAAGGTAAATTTAGAAGAAGAATCTGAGCTCCCTGGTTTAAACACCATTAAAAGTGATGCTATTTGGGGGTGGATTCCACTGGAGGTGTTTTGCGAAAGATGATGCTGACATTTGTTTGGTAAATGTTTTGCTGGGGGTGATTTGTGAGAGATTTACATGCTTAATACCCACTTGCACTGGCTTGGTACTGTTTACTGGCTAACAACCTACCTCAAAGGGTTGGTGTGAGGACAAAATGAGGAAAGAGTTGGCGGGGGAGAACATGTATGTTTTGCTGGGGGTGATTTGTGAGAGATTTACATGCTTAATATCCACTTTCTCAGGCTAACAACCTACCTCATAGGGTTGGTGTGAGAACAAAATTAGGAAAGAGAGTTGGTGGGGAGAGAGCCATGTATGTTTTGCTGGGGGTGGAAGGTGTTTTGTGAGCTGGTACAAAAAATCATTGTTTGGTCATGGTGGGGGAGGGTGACCACCCATAGGGGGGGGGGCAGCTCAAGTTTTGTCCCTGGGCTCCAGTTTGCCTAGATTCACCTCTGTATAGCAGTAGTATTCTATGAGAGGACAAATAATAAAAAGAAAACCCTAAAAAGGCAATTGGTACAAAAAGATAGACATTAAAGCAGGGTTAAACAATCTCCATAGGAAAATAATCTTATTAAAACACAAAAATATATTCTTGTGGTCTAGAGAACCACACAGTGATATATGTATGCTTTCCTTCTTAAGAGTAAAAAAATAAACTACTATCCCTTCTAATGCTGCATTTCAGGATGTTTTTAAAATGATCCCGCTACAAGAAAATTTCAGGTGTGTGTGTGTGGACAAATGAATAGAATGTTTGCATAGAATGTTCATAATGGAACCTAGAATACACTAATGGTATGAAAAATATATTGAAAAGAGCAATTAGTAGTCTTTCTCTTATTTGGTGAGGTTAATGCACAATGAGAAGGGACGTTTTACAGATCAAATACTATAAAACTATTTGGTCTGTTACAAGTGTAGGGACTAATAACGAAAGCCTCAGCTTGCTGTTCAAAATCCCAAAGAAATCGCTTTTACTTCTAGAGTTTAGCCAATACCAGCAGTCTTCAATTAAAAATAAAGCAGGAAGATCCAAGAATGGTCATGGTACAGAGCAGTAAAAGGCAGATGAATGAATACAAGCATTCTGTAGGCTGACATCATCTCGGGATATGATTTATTTATTCATTCATTCTGCAAAGCTTTAGACCTATCAACTGTCCTGTTTAAACAATAAATAGATTAAAGATGAACAGGATGAGAGGATGTTTTTTTAAAAAAAATCACAAAGAATAGCTTTACAGGGTAAACAGCTAAAGTCATGCAAACATGTATCTCAAGGTCAGAGCTGAAATCATTCCACTGTTTTTAGTGAAAATAGCAGCAACAGCATCCAGCTTCCACTGCAGCAACTACAAGGTTTGCAAAGCAAAGAACCAGCAAATCAGTCAACCCTGGATTTTAATATAATTAAACAGAAAAATGTTATTGTCAGAACCGAAGCTTGAATTATACTCTGTATTCAAATATCTTGTTTGATGCTGGTTGATTGATATGCGTACTGATTGATATGTAGAAGGGGCTCTTCCTTTCCTTCCTGTATCTCTCTCTTTGATGTTTACTGCTTCACACCTAGGAGCGACCCTGAAAAGCCTCTTGGCCATGGACAACAGAATGTCCATTGAACCAAGGGGGGAGGCTTAGCAGGTGGCATCTCTCTCTCTCTCTCTCTTGCAATCTTGAGGTGCCTATGCCTCCAGAAAACAAGTCTTTTCACACTTTTGCTGAGAAAGTGGTGGTGGGGTGGGGGGGTTGAGTGGAGATATAACAACCTAGAAAAGCCCAATTCCCCCAGAACTGGCTTTCTCAACCTAGGGACTTGCAGCCTTCAAGAAACACTTCTGATCAAGCATCCAGAGTCTGTTTATTGGTCTAAAGTCCGAGACCTAACAGTTATGCAGATGCTGAAGTACCTTTCTAGGGAGAGAGCAACACAGATATCCTGGGAAATAGAATCATCATACATAGGGTGTCTGATTTGTCTGACACAAGTGTTCTAATTCAATGGATTTCATGTTGACTATTCTTTCAAGTCATAGCAATGGAGTCTATCAATATCCTAACTAGAGAATTACAATAAATATGGAAAATAAAATAATGACTCACAAACTTGGAAACACTCTATTTACATTCCAATTCCCATAAAGAAGACATCAAAGATTGCAGCAACTATTAGACCTTTGCAATAACTTTTCACACATGTAAAGTGATATTCAAAATGTTACAGCAAAAACAGAATGAGAAATACCTGATGTTTAATTTGGATTTAGAAAAGGAAAAAGTACTAGAAATCAAATTGAAAATTTACTTTAGTTATAGGAGCATACGAGAGAATTTCAGAAGAAAATCAGCTTATGCTTTAAAAGTTATGGTTTGGGGTTTTTTTTAAAAAAAGAGGTGTGTTACAGCATCAGATTGGTTTGATATACAAACTATTCTCTGGATAAGAAGATACTGTTAGGAGAAGCAGAATAATTGCTAATTGGCAAAGGTGTCAGACAAGGATGTATTTTATTTCCCTATTGGTTCAATCTGCATGCAGAACATATCATAAAGAAGCTGAATTAACTCTGGGTGAAGCTGGAGTGAAAATTGCTGGGAGGAACATTAACAGTTTGAGATATGCTGATGACATCACATTACTGGCAGAAAATAGCAAAGACTTGAAATGACTACTAATGAAGGTTAGAACAGAAAGTCCCAATAGCAGGATTACAGGTTGAACATTCAAAAACTTTAAGGGTGAGTGTGAAGAAATTGAAATTGTTCCTGGTTTTCCAATCCTTGATGATGGAGCCATCATCAACTACAAGGGAAACATCAAAAGGAAGTAATAAGGCAATTGAGACTGGGAAGTCCAGTCATGAAGGAGCTAAAACTGTTCTTAAGTGGAAGGATTTGTCACTGGTGGCACTGGTGGAAGGATTTATCACTGACCAAAATCAAAGTTAATTCATGCCATAGCATTCCCTCTTACTACTTATAGGTGTGAAAGCTGGACAAGCACCAAAGCTTGCTTATGTTCTCTCTCACCCTCTTTTTGTTTTTCTGAATGCTGTGCTGAACCCCCCCCCTCTGAAAGGCATGCTGAATCCCATGTGGTCATTCTCATGCTCTCTCTCTCTCTCTCTCTCTCTCTCTCTCTCTCTCTCTCTCTCTCTCTCTCTCTGAACAGTGCCCAAACTAGCTTTCTCAGCAACTTCCTGGGAACAGTTCAAACAGCTGTGCCAAGCCTTCCCCTTGGATCCTCTCTCTCAGCCACAGGCAGAAACACCATGGTCTCTGCTGGTAGCTGCCACTGACTGCCTGGGGGGGAATTTGCCCTCAATATTTTTAAATTTCAGATTTTTCTCCATATCTAAGAAACCCTGCAGGTTTGCAGAAATATCTGTTTGGGGTGAACCTGCATCCTATCTGCAGATGTAAGTATCTACTGGCAGGGGACACATGAGATAATTAAATATATAGATATAGAAATGGTATAAAAATAATCAGTAAATAAAGTATGAGATCCTTTCCATGCATATTCATTGAACATACCACTAGGCCAGGTTTCCTATATGGTGTGTTTTTGTATCCCTGCAAACAATTACTGATTCATGCAGTGATTATTGGTGAATGATATAGCATTATTAACAAATATTATTAACAATCAATGTGTCCGTCTCAGATAGTGTATTCTGTAATGCACTTTACATGGGGCTATCACGGCAAACCCCTAGAAACCTGTCAGAGCAGTACAGTACTGGACAAGGACAGAGGGAGCCTGAGCAACATTCCCTGTTCTGCTGTGAAGCTCAATAGGTGGCCTTGGACTAATCTCTCTCCCTCAAGTTTACTTCACCTTAAAAGGTTATTGTGAGGGTAAAATACACAGAGGAAAACTATGCATGCCACCCAGTTATAAATCTTAAAGATGCTGTTTCACTGGCTTTAAAATGAAATTCAATTTACTACCCTTTTATGTTTGGCTTTGTAATTGTAGTTATATTTTAAGGTTTTTCATTGTGTTGCTCTGTTTTGATTTTGTACAGTTTTGCAATCTTTGTATGGCCTTTTAATACTTTTTTTATCAACCAGGATATAATTGAATATATCACAAATCATCATAGCAGGTGATCCAATCTGCATGTATTATGCTGAAAGAGAGTTTTATATTGGTGGTGGGTTTCACACATTTCTTCTTAGCCCAATCAGATACAAGAGAGCTTTGCCCCCTCTTTTGGAATGACACAGCAAGATGACCGGCAATTGTCTGCAGATGGTCATTCACACCTGGACATCAGGAAGGGAGACACCACTTTGAAATGTGGAGCAGTTTGCCTGCCTGAACAGGTCTGGGCAAGCATCATGCAAGAAACCACAGGAAGACCCAGACAAAGAAAGGGTCTTCTTGACAATCATGAAAGACATCTCACACTAAGGTGTCACTTCTGATTGGTGGGTACTTATGTAAAAGACTGTTTCAGGTAAGCAGTTCATGAGAAGAAAGAAGTCGATGACAAGGAAAAGATTTGCACCCACAATTTCAAAGCCATGTCAATAAAATGTATGATCTGAGCAACACAGAACTCAAGACTTGACAGATACTGAATATTTTAAATGTCTAGCAAATACAAAACTTTATTTTTGCTGAATTATATGCACATCAACCAGAGAGGAGACTACTCACAATTCATACCATCACAGAGTTATTCACAATTTGTTTTATATTGTTTCAAATATCAATATCCTGGTTTTCTGCCATGAAGGGACCCACGGCAAAATTAATCCCACGATTGCTGGTCCATATGCAGTGGCTTCATTTGGAAAGACAATGGAGAAATGTCGAATCATTTCTTTGCCAGATGTTTGTCTTTTCAAAGTGTTACTACCGCAGAAGGCAGCAGGCAGGCTTACCCAACTCCTGACGGGACGGACAGGGAATATCGAGAGGCAAGAGGCTTGAGAGTCATTCAGGAAATTTTATTGAAACTGACAGCACCTCCAGTAGCAAGTATAGGGGATCAATGAATTGGCGAAAAGCAGGGGGGGGTTTATAGGAAAAAGCATGGGAAGGAGTGTCTCCAAAACAATTCAAAACATTCAAACATTAATACATCAATTTACAAAGGATTGGTATCTTTGGCAAAGTTTAGCATTTCAACATCTGTTTCCTCAGACTGCACCTAGACATCCTGGTTCTTAACATAAGAACATAAGAAAGAGCCTGCTGGATCAAACCAGAGTCTATCTAGTCCAGCACTCTGCTACTCGCAGTGGCCCACCAGATACCTTTGGGAGTTCACATGCAGGATTTGAAAGCAACGGCCTTCTGCTGCTGCTGCACATCTAATGATCTAGCTCAGGGGTAGGGAACCTGCGGCTCTCCAGATGTTCAGGAACTACAATTCCCATCAGCCCCTACCAGCATGGCCAATTGGCCATGCTGACAGAGGCTGATGGGAATTGTAGTTTCTGAACATCTGGAGAGCCGCAGGTTCCCTACCCCTGATCTAGCTAATACAACGAAAGTTGTCCAGAATGTTATGTCCAGTTAGAATGGACTAAAAACCTCCACCCACAATACAATACTATCAACCACACCTTTGCATACAAGTTCCACCCAAACACTTACTGATTGGTTCCCCACCCTGGGACATGGACAATATATACCCCACTAAAAACATTCCCTTCTCACTGGACACAGTATGTAACAGACTTCCCTCTGTGATACATCTCTGAAGATGCCAGCCACAGATGCAGGCGAAATGTTAGAAACAAGATCTACCAGACCACAACCACACAACCCAGAAAACCCACAACAACTAGTTGAATCCAGCCATGAAAGCCTTTGACAATACATCTTCCTTTAGCTCTCCTGCAATTTACTTTTGTTAAATGGACCGTGATCCACAGTGCTGGGAATAACAGTTATGTACATAGCACCATAGGTTTGGATTTGCTTCACAAAGTGTATCTTATTCATTCTCATAATAATATTAAATGTTTACATTCCTCTTTTACAGAAGAGAAACAAAGTGTTAGAGACAGTTTATTTAGGATGATCTGGTGAAAGCTGAAAATCTTTCTAGCCTTGCTCTCTCCAGTCCATGATATAGTAGCACTCAAACAGGTGCACACCCTCCCTCCCCCATCTGAATCTCTGACTGGGTAGAACCCCCAACAGGACTTTCTATAAGTTTACTTTTTATGCGTAGATTAGTTTTTAAACATCATGTTTTTCCAAAGAGGCAATTAATTCATTCAGCTGGGAACATTTGACGTAAGCAATGAGACATGGAATGGTGTTCACACAAGTGTGAGTCATGGTTCAAATCTCCAAGGATGTGTCTTTGGTGGATGCTGTTCACTTGAGCTGCACTTGCTTAATTCTTCAAGACTAATCTAGACAAACAGGTCAATGTGTAATAACACTGTTTGGGAGCTGTACCAATTCTGACTACATGCAATAAAATCCTATACATAGAAACGACCAGTCAATATTGGCAAACAGAGCTCTGAAATGACTGCTGTGTGGAATGTAAAAATGTATGAACCTTACCACACTGAAGACCAGTGGAAACTTCATGTAGCAGAATCTTAATACACATGCTGAGAAGATCAAGGAATCTTTTTTGATTATGCTCTGTCTCCTTCCCTACCCAAATAAAGAACAAAGCGAACTCTACCAATGCACAGAACAAAACTCTAATGCAGGTTTTTCCCACCCCTGTCTTCTTGCAGTTCTTCTTTGTTAGAACTCAGCAGAATCAGACTAGGATTTATATTCTATTTCCTGCAGGAAGCTTCCAGTTGGAATCATGTTCTCAGCACTATACACAGCTAGTAGCTTGACACCTGAACTGTTTCACAGCTTTACTTGTAAACCTAGCAATGACAGACAGTTGTCTAACGTTCCCATAAGCAAGTGATGTCATTCCTAGGAGGAGAGAGGAAACCAAAGCTATCTTTGCAACACACTCCTTAGTAAATGTTGCTAAGTAACAGACTTAGTCCCTCTGGGGAAGCCACAGAAAATTGCATGTGTACTTCGGTGGTGCTTAATGAAACTCCAAGGAAACACCCAGAGACCTTTGGATCTCATTGAGATCTTTGTGAGAAAACTACTACTCTGCAATAAATACATAACTGTCTCAACATGCAGGTCTGGCATAACTTGAGAAGCACTGCTTCAGAAAGCACTGAAATTATTGTTTTCCTCCACGTATTCACAGCTATGGCTTCTTTAGTTATTAATGTATTTCATCATACACTGACGCTTGTCTAACAAGCTGGAAAGTCTGTGCTGTAGAGCTAAATCTTCGGAAACCTCCCGTAACTTCAAGAATCAGGGCTGCCAAAACACACCTCATTTATTTCAGAATGTTCTTAAGTAGAGCCACAGGATTCACTGGAAATGTGATGGAGTGGATTCTGAAGCATCTCAGGTATGGTGGACATTACGAGTTACACAGGTACAACACAACTCTTGTTCATCAGAATGACATTTGAGTTGCATTGATAAAGTTAAAGGAAACAGTAGACTTGACAAAGGAATAAAGTAATGCACTGTCCCAGAGGAGAGAAGTGTTACTTTGCTTGGGGCAACAAAATACTACAAACATAGAGATTTGTGGAAGAAATTGCTCTAGCTCAGTGGTTCTCAACCTGGGGGTCGGGACCCCTTTGGGTGGGTCAAATGACCCTTTCACAGGGGTCGCCTAAGACTCTCTGCATCAGTGTTCTCCATCTGTAAAATAGATAAATGTTAGGGTTGTTGGTCACCACAACATGAGGAACTGTATTAAAGGATCACGGCATTAGGAAGGTTTGAGAACTACTGCTCTAGCTATACATACAAAGAAAGGATAAAAGTAATCTGGTTAGTGACTGGAAAGAGGAAATTCTAGAATTTGACCACAGCATAAAAACAGGCACAAAGGAGTGAAGAAATGGATCTGAGAATGCCTATCTGGATGAAACTATACAAAATGATACTGATAAAGAGCTTCTAGGTTGCCATAATGTTTTATCCTGATGCTATGAGATTAGCAGCCATATGTTAACATATTTAATGCAACAGGAAGATATGTTCCTTATGTTACAAATGTGTCCTGTTGGGCAGACAGAACTTTTTTAAAAGGAGATTTTTCAAAATTAACTTGCTTACTTGAAGTAGTTTAGCAATTGTTTCCAGACTGTCCTCAGAAATCACCCTTAATAAATGAAGTCAAACTCAATGGCTTGATTTTCTATAAAGTTCTTTCCATTCACACAGAATTTGTTTTTTTATATAGATTCAGTAAAGTTGTTCATATCCTTTGTATCTATTAATGGAAGAAACACCTGATGTATTCTTATTGATGAATCTCAGTGTCAACTGGAATGTGTATGAGACTTCTTGTAGAAATGGATAGTTCATGATATTTTATTCATAAAAGAGGTTTTGGGGAAATTATGATGCAGTGGGATAAAGCATTTTAGGCTCAAAGCAATCAGGGGCAATCCTTAATAGACAAGATCACAATGAAACACTTTTAAATCTATGTACACATCTCTAATAAGTTGCTATTTTATAAATATATTTTCTTGACAGCAACCTTAAAATAATTTTCTCATTTTGCTTGATCTTTTTCAGTTTCCTGACACCCTAAAAGCTCTGTTTGCTTTGCACTGGAGGAAAAATTTCAGACACTGTTCAGACACTTAACACCATTAATTAAGCAATAACACATATGCCCATGAACATTAGAATTGAATAAATGCATCCTCCCCTTTTTAATTATCTGAAAAGACAAAACTGCAGTTTAGAGCTGGGAGATAAATTCACTTGTCAGTGGGCCTTGTTGTTTTCACTAATTAGGCATTGTAACACCAATTAAAAACATACTGCCTAAATCAACCAAAATATACATTGTGGATTAGAGTGTAATCACCTTTCTTTAAAATTAGAGCCACTGGAATTTGTGGATATTTAAATACAAAGACTGATGCCAGGAGCAGACAAAATATATTTCTACAAACTTTAAAAAGTCCCAGGTTTGCAGAAAAATCTAAGATGCCATGTCTAATTTCTCCACCTTTCTTCCTCAATTATTTCCCTTTGATGTCAAGAAATACACTCCAGTTCTGAGGGAAACAGGGTGAAGAAGGAGCTATAAGGGAAAAGAAAAACGTAAGAGAAGGATACATTCCTCCTTTTTACTACTTCACTGCAAACCACCCTTATTGACCTGCAGCTGTTCAGTATATTTTAATAGAGTTTAGAAACATTCTTCATGTTCCCCAAATAACTGTGTTTATCAATCATCAATCAATTTATGGAGGAGAAGTCGATCTATGGCTACCAATCTTGATCCTCCTTGATCTCAGATTGCAAATGCCTTAGCAGACCAGGTGCTCGGGAGTAGCAGCAGCAGAAGGCCATTGCTTTCACCTCCTGCATGTGAGCTCCCAAAGGCACCTGGTGGGCCACTGTGAGTAGCAGAGTGCTGGACTAGATGGACTCTGATCCAGAAGGCTAGTTCTTATGTTCTTATGTTCTTAATCAATCATCAATACAGCTAATTCTCAACTCACCTAAATATTTAAATCCAGAGATTGGAGCTGTGAACTAGAAAATACAAGCAAAAGTATCCATATGATGGCCCACACCTATATGACCAGAGATCTAAAATCTACCACGTGAGTGATAGCTTGGGTTAAATATGTGAACCATTTTGAAACTTTATCATATTTTAAGGCAGTAAGAACCATGTGATTATCTGAAATGTTAACAATCAGCCAAACACTATCTATGCTGAACTTTGAGAGTAACTTCATATTTGTATATAGAATTGCTTCTTTCCTTAGTACCAATATTCCTTCCTATCATATTTCTCTGAAGTATTGTCAAAGGCTTTCATAGCCGGAATCACTGGAGTGTTGTGGGGTTTCCGGACTGTATGGCCGTGTTCCAGAGAAACACTTTCTCTGAAGTGTTTAATAAAATTTTACTATTTATTTGTCGAACTTGAAAAAACTTCTTGCAAGGTTATCTGAGGTAAAACAGAAAGAGAGAGAGAGAGAGAGAGAGAGAGAGAGAGAGAGAGATGGGGAATGATCTCAATTCCTTAAGTTGCTCAGATATATATTTATTTTAAAGAGGTACAGGTTAAGGCAACTTAAGAGAACCCCCAGGAGATTTTATAAGTATATACATGTGGAGTGTTTGTGAGTGCGTGTACAACGGCAAAGTTCAGAAGAAAAGGTCTTAGGAGAATTAGAGAACATTATTTGCCTTTGGGTATAAGAAAGGAGGGAGTTCTACCTCTTGTGATCCCCTGCCTTCACACCAGCTGTGATGGATCTAGCAGCAGGCAAAGACAGAAGTGCCAGAAGGATAAACCCTCACAAAGCCTGAGAGTATGAGTGATAAGCTGGGAGAGGGCAGAGTTTTAGAAGCACTTAGAGCTTCAGATAGGATGTGAGAGGAGTTGAACTCTGAGTTCCAGAGAGAGCAGACGAGTTTTAATGTCTAGAAGAGACCTGTGATTTTTACAGAAAGAGAGTCCTGGTGGGGAGAGAGAGTCTCAAATTCTAGCCGGGGTGTGTGTGTGTGTGTGTGTGTGTGTGTGTGTTACTTCTAGATAGATAATTCCTAGCCCAGGTTCTTGGAACAGAGCAAATCAGACTTCTGGTCAAAGTAGGTGGAATTGAGGGAATCGACAGAAAAAGAGCTTGTGTCAAAGAGGTACCAATTCTGTTGTCAGGAGGGTAAATCATGCTGCATGTTTGAGATTTCCCATTCCTAGTTCTGTAGTAGGGTTTACTTCAAACACTGTCAGGTCATTTTAAGGTTTGAAGGTCTGAAGGGGAAGTGAGTTAGGTAATCCTCCTTTCCATATAGTTAAGAGGCACCAGAGTTACCATATGAACCTGGGTGTAGGCTTGAATATATTCTCTGAAACAATTTGCAAGTCTATCATATTTTACAAGTCTGAGAACTCTGTGATAATCTGATATCTTTTCTAAAAGCCAATTACCATATGTTCTGAACTTTGTAAACACCTTGATATCTGTAAATAAAAACTGCCTCTTTCTATGCTAACAATTCCTAACCTAATCCCCTGAAGTTGTTAATAAAATTCTATAATTTATTTGTTAAACTTTTAAAGAGTTTTCCTGCATGGTTATCTGAGGTAAAACAAAGAGAAAGGGGATCATCTCAATTCCCAAAGCTGATTCCATTAAACATTTATTTTTGAGGTGGAACAGGGTGAGACAACTAAAGAGAACATCCATAGATGTGTGTGTGTGTGTGTGTGTGTGTGTGTGTGTGTGTGTGTGTGTGAACATACATACACATGTACACATACTGAAAAGATGACCAGCAACAACAAAAAATATCTGAGGAGATTTAGGGAACATTCATTGCCTTTGAGTATTGGGAGGTGGGAGAGTTTCCCCTTGTGATCCTTGGTCTTCACACCAGCTTTCAAGTCTTCATTTCTGTCAGTAAAAGACTGGAGGCGGCGGGCCCCTTTTCAGGGCTGTTTTGACCTTTGAGAGAAGTCTCATGGGGCCAGACCTGGCAGCAAATAGCAGACACTCCATAAAGCCAGTGCTGTGTAGTGGTTGGCATTTCAGTGTAGGAGCTGGGAGATCCAGGTTTGAATCACACTCTGCTATGGAAGCTTACTAGCTGACCTTGGGCCTGTTAGATATTCTCAACCTAACATTCCCACAGGGGAGCTGTAAGGATAAAATGGAAGTGGATAATGTAAGCTGCTTTGGGTCCCATTGTGGAGAAAGTAGGGATATAAACTCAGTCAATAAATAATAGATACAGCAGAAGATGGGGGACAGATTAAAGAAGAAAAGGAAACAGGGAAAGGTTGGCAGGAGGTGGGAAAGAAATAAGCACAACTGGGCTTAGCCTAGTAGCTAGCACTGCACAACTGGCCACTTTGGAAGGTGAACTCTATGGCATTATGCCCCACTGAAGTTCCTCCCCTCCCCAAACCCTGCCATTCTCAGACTGCACCCCCAAAACATCCAAATATTTTCCAGAACTGGAAATACTGCACAAAGCAAGATAGCAGTGGAATATTGAACTATTGCACACAGCAAGATAGCAGATAGTAGTCCATGTGATAAAGTAATTATCAACATTGTCTCTGTAATAGGGTGTACTCACCAGAGGAAGCTGCTATGAGATAAATGTAATGTGTACAGCAGCATTTAAAATAGGGTTGCCAACTCCTTCTTTCAAAATACTTAGATATTTGGGAGTGAAGGTGAAGTCTGAGAAGAGTGGGATTTGGAGAGGAGAAGAGCCTCTGCAGGGCATACCACAGAGTCCACTCTCCAAAGCAGGTTTTTCTCCAAGAGAACTGATATCTGACATTTGAAGTTCAGTTTTAATCACAGGAGATCTCCAACATCCACCTGGAGATTGGCATCCCTATCTTAAAAGCAGGAAACTGATGCACCTTATAACCTGCTACCCAAAGATAGCTATATCACACAATTCCATGAAGTGTGCCTCCCGCACCCCTGCCCTGTGTTTATGTGGAAAAAGCGCTACATTCTTTTGTAGCAAGTTTAAGGAACAATTCCCATTCTGTTGAAATGCAATTCACTTTCTGTGGAAGTCAATGGCAAGACTAATGCCATTAATGGCTCAGTGAAAGCTTAGGTTGCAAAAGCCTGTTAACCTTTTGTGCAACAAACTGCCTACCAGTTTCACAGAGAATGAAATGTGTGCTGATTGCTAAAAACAGTCGCTGTTTGCTCTTCTGGCTCCAGCCAAGGATTCTGAAAGCTGCTGTCAAAACAACTGGGGATAGCTTGTGCTGACTATCTTTACATTTTCTGCACAGTAAATAACCTGTTTCTGACTAGTGTAGATTAGTATGATTACTTTTAACTGGTTAATAAATTAAGGTTCAAATGATTTAAGGTTCAAATGAAATTAAGGTTCAAAAGAGACACAACACCAGGGTTGTTTATTAAGACTTTTTTTGAAGTTTGTTTCTGCGATTTCAGTTATTTCAGCTTGGCAGCAAATAAAGTTGAAGCCACAAAATTCAAATTGAAAAATAAATAAAGTTTTAATGCGATCAAACAGGGTTTCATTTAGTAAGAAGTGAATTCAGCATCTTGGTCAGCACCAAGCAAGGCGCATGGCGAAAACCACCCTGAACACAGAAAAGTACAGACTTATAGTAAATTTTAGAGGTTACATTGTAGATTGAATTATACAATGACAATACGGGGTCATTAAGATCCATTCTTCCGAGACATCCAGGTCTTATATTTGGTAAGGAAACACCTCTGGATAGTTGTCCTGGATTTGTGTGACAATTACTTGGGGCTATGTAAAAATGCAGAAGAGGTTTGCCTGATTCATTTACTGTCTGCATCCTGTTTCTATGGGTCTACCTTTAGGATAATCTAATATTTTTGTTTCAGCAAGCTTGTGACTTAGTAATGCATTTTGCAGCAGGAAGGAAAACTTTACAGAAAATCAAAATAAAACCTACATTCTACTAACACAGGGGTCAGCAACCTTTACCACCCAAAGAGCCATTTGGACCTGTTTTCCATAACCCCAAAGATCTACGGAGCCACCTCCGGTTAGGCCCCTCTACTCCCCTTTCTTTCCAGCGCTGGGAGGCTGAGGCGCCAGGCAGGAAAATCCCCTCTGACCAATGGAGCAGGCAGTTGCCTGTGCTGTGGGGCACAGGGGGGATGGCATCTGCGGCCTGCCCAGTGCCGCCATCTCTCGTGCTGCGGGAGGGAGCGGCACCAGGCAGGGAAACCCACTCTGCTCCGTGGGCCAGAGGGGGGGATGGCGGCCATGACCTGACTAGTGCCTCTGCCTCTCGTGCTGCGGGAGGCAGCAGCACCAGGCAGGGAAACCCGCTCTGCTCCATGGAGCAGGCAGTCACCTGCTCCGTGGGGCAGAGGGGGGATGGCGGCTGCTCTGGAGGGACATGCCCACGCTACCTTCCAATCTCCTGGGGTTGGAGGGTAATGTGGGCCTGTCCCTACATCCCTCCAGAGCAGTGCTGGAAGAAGAGGTGATTGGAGGGGACACGAAAAGCAGCGCCCTCATGCATGGAGCTGCCTCTGGTTCGGCCCCTCGACTCACCTTTCCTTCCAGCGCTGCTCTGGAAGGACACGCCCACGCTACTCTCCGACCTCCAGGCCACGTGGAGCCGCAGTATAAGGCTGAAAGAGCCGCAGGTTGCAGACCCCTGTACTAACATTATATGTCTATCAAAACTATATTAAAAACAAAATAATTATTATCTGTCCCTCTGGTTACGTTTCCTTTTTGCATCCCTGAGGCATACGTCTGTGCTATGCTGGTGTAAAATGAATTTTGATAGTTTAAGGTTGCATCAACCCATTCATTACAACCAGTGGCAGGGGGGATGAGTCCAGGACACCAGGTATTGCAAACGCTTTCTGTGAAGGCGAGAGTCTAGGATGGTTCTACCTCATGGTGCAGTTTGCCTCCCACTCAGAGTGGATGTGGAAGATCTCTTCAGGGGTGCCACTCATCTGGGAGTGGTGCTTTCTTCAACAGATTGTAATGAAACACAGGGTGAACTTTTCGCAAATTCTGAGGGAGGTCTAGTTCCACAGTCACTTCATTGATCTTATGGGTGATTTTAAAAGCTCCGATATATTTCTGGCCCAACTAACTACAACCTTGGACTCCCCATAAGTTTTTTGTAGCCAAATAAACCCATTCACCCACCCCCAGAGTTACTGGCTTTTATTTCTTGTTAGCCTGTGCCTTTTGAGAGTCTTTGGCATGCTGAAGTATCTTTTGGATTGAGCCCCAGGCCTGTTTAATTGAATAAATCCACTCTTTGAGGTCTGGGGGTCCTGTCACCTTGTGCCCCAGAAAAGGGAAAGGTTTAGTGGTTTGCCCATATACTATTTCAAAGGGGCTTTTGCTTGTGCTGCTGTGCACTGCATTATTATACGCATATTCCGCAAAGGGGAGAAGGTTAGCCCAATCATCTTGGTGGTAGTTAATGCAGCATTGCAAGTAGTGTTCCAGGGTAGCATTGGTTTGTTCACTCTGACCATCGGTTGCCACATGGTAAGCGGAAGAAAGAGCCTGCTCAACTCCCAATAACTTCAAAAAATGTCTCCAGAACTGTGAAATAAATTGGCTTCCTCGATCTGAAATGATTTTGTCCGGGATTGAGTGCAACTGATAAATATGCATTACAAATAGTCACGCCAATTTAGCAGCTGAAGGGAGAGAGCTACCTGGGATGAAATGGGCCTGTTTAGAGAATGTCCACAACCACCTAAATCACCATCTTCCCCCAACTGGAGAGAAGATCCATAATAAAATCCATTGACTTGCCAGGGTGCTGGGGCCTTCCACTGCCCTTATCCTGACCAGCCACAAGAAGGGGGGAGGCCTTAAGGGAAGTGGAATGTCAGGCTGGAGCCTGGCAACCAGCAGAGAGGCCCCAAGGGGGAAGGGAGCTCCACAGAGTTGTCCAAAACACTTTTGTTTTCCAGAGAAGAGGCTCTTGTAGCTAAATATTTTATCTCATTCTTCTGACCTTGGGTTTATCCTGCATTCCTGCTTTTCATGCCTTCTGTAGTGTGGGATAGTATTACGAGCTAGGAAGGGTGGGGGAGGAGGAATGGAGTTTGATATACCAGGGTTGTTCAAAGGTTCTGGCAGAACCAGCTTTTCCCCTCTTACCCATGTATCTACCAATAAAGGCTTCCTAAGCTTCAAGTTACAGAGTCTGATTTGGAACATAGATCCAGGGTTTGACAATTATTCCACTCACAAATTTGTGAAGATCAATTATGGATGTTTGAAGAATTTATTCTTGATTTCATGAAGATAAAAGATGGTGAAAGTGGGATATTTTGAGACAAGATATAGCAGGTGAGGTAAACTGATTATACAAAATGTCAAATGAGCTTTTAACTTTACCAAAGGAGAATCTTAATGTTCAACTTGGCTCGAGTTTTCAAACCTTTGAATTCTCAGTAGTTTTCTGCTAGCAGGTCTCACCAATCATGTTTTGTTTCAGTTATGTCTAAGTGGTATCAAGAGAATGGCTTTCTCATTTTAAATGAATTAATGATCCACATTTAATGAGAAAATAATTGATTGTTACTTAAGGGGTGAAATAGTTAAATTTATCATCTCTGTTCTTAAATACATTGCAAAGTCAATTGTATAGATTCCTAGCAGTACAGGGAATTATGATTCCTTGCTATAGCTTTTTGGTCTTAAAAATGTGATTTCTCTAGTTACTCTGGAGCAGATTTGGGGACCTGTCTTAAGTGGAGCTACTCAGAAGTAAATCCTATTTTGTGCTATGGGGTTGCTCCCAGGAAATATTCTTAAGATGGCTCTATAGTCCGTCTTGGAGTGCAACCCTTTCTTCTGCAGCACAGCTGGTAGGGAAGGGAGATTGGGTCATCACCCTTTTCTTGACACAACTTCAAACAGCAATCCAACAAAGTTGTTGTCTCCATGCCAATTGTCTTTCTGCAGATCATTTACTGAGATGTCTGACCAAATGGGAATAAGCGCTATGAAAGCATGTGCACTCATAAATGGCTGATCTGGCCTTCTGCTTAATGAGCAATACTGACTTCCTTCCTCTAGCAGCTCTTGTGTATAACTGGGTGGACAACCTGTTTCCTTGCCCAGAATGTCCCTTCAAGGATTTTATCTATTTTATCTTAATAAATTTCATCTATTTTCCACTTTACGAGTGCTGCTTCTTTTCTCTCAGTAAGATTTTGGAATCCTGGATGGGATTGTGTTGAGTTATCAATGTTTTAAGAAGTCACTTGAGGGTACTGAAAGTTTTGTGTGGGTGTGCTTTATTATGTGTTCTGCCAAGATGTGATATTTCCTGGAGACAGAGATGGATAGAGGAAAAATTCATGGTGGAAGATGTCCAAGCCATGTAAGGAGAAAAGAGGTCAGATGATGGTGTTTTCCCCTTTGATAAATCATAACCCAACCAAGGACACAATCATCATCATCATATTACATGCTATTAAGCCTACATATGATGTTAATGAATGCCAGACTGGGCCACTGCAAAACAATCAACTGCCAAATTTTACTCCTGGACGAGAAAGCCAGTTTGGCTTGTATAAGTGACAGTTGGGCCTTCAGTGCTGCACAGATGGAAGTGGGAGAGACACTAGTCTTTAGGAGTTATACGTCTGTGACCCATTCCAGGGAATCCTATCAGACTCTGGGTTTCTATTGTCTCTTCCCAGTATTGGATACTAAAAACTGAAAGGACTGAAAAAGAATTCTGTTGAACTACCAGCCCTTTACCTATTTGAATATTTCCTTAAGCCTTCTCAGAACCTTTGGTTAAAAAGAAGTTTGACTTGATTGTACTGTGTGTTGCTCACCTCTGTCATTATACTGTTGTCTTAAGACAATATTGTTGGCTACCTCGTTTTCATGTTTCATTAATTAATGTTCCCACATCATGCTGAATGTAGTTCCCCAGTCATGTATTGTAGCTTATTGTACGATTCTTGATACCCTCTGCTGCTTTTGCAAATTTAGACAAGGAACAAAGACAGAATCCTTGCTGGGCTATCACATGTAGCCAGTAGGCTATACTGTGCTCAGTAGGTCACTGGGAGAATTCTACAGTGACCAGATAAAAACAAGGTTGAACTCATGAGCTGCAGGCATTTTTACTTCGGTGCAAAAAAATGCATCTTTTCACAACCTTGGGTGGCAAGATGCACTTGCCAAATTTGCATTTCCACCCAGCTGTAATAGGTATACCATTCTGCTTGGTCACTCTTGCTTTTTTCCCATTCTTGTCATTTTTTGCTGATAAGGGAAGAAGCCATCAATCTTATAGGAGACAGTGGGGTAGTATTCTGTTTTAAAAAAGGAAGTCATACCTTCAGCCATACCGTGTTCCTTATTAGCTTGGAGTATCTAGCTGGCTTCCCAAGTTATCCTAAACACTGCCCCTGCAACCCAGAATAAAGACATAAGACCTCAAGGTAGGGATTAAACCAGAGTTTATTAAGAATTGGTTTGTACACTGTTAGATATTGACATCAAAGGTCCCCAGCTAATCTTTTATTATTTTGGTTATGGTGAATAGAGCAGCCACTGCACAATAAGCCTTCAGGAGGGGAGGCAGAGGTAGCTTCCACAAACTGGCTGAGCTGCATTTGACATTTGCCTTTATGGGATGGGACCTGCTCTCATGAAACCCCCTACTTCACCCTTATGGGACCATGGGCAAAAATATTTTCTGCACCCAATAGTGATTTTTGGTGTCTTCCTTATGTTTAATCATTATGTCTAATCGTTATCCAAATCAAAGTATTTTTATAACTCAATCTGTTTTTATTCTGAAAAAACCTATTGTTATTATACCTTACTAGTGGGGCCCAGCCACGCGTTGCTGTGGCAATTGTCTTTCTCATCACAGTCCGCAACCCACAGATGTCCATGTAGGTCCAATGATCCGCAGCATAGCCTTTTGGGGTGGTCAAATGGAATCCCTCTTTCCCTTTTCAATTCACATTGTTATATGGTGGTGTCTTTTTTTATTATAAAGTAACCCTTTCCATTCCAGATGGAACTGTCCAGAGTGCGAATCCCGCTGTCCATGAGGCTAGTTGACACGCAGAGTCCTGGCTTGGATAAGGCAGAACTGGGGCAAGGAAACTATCCCAGTCAGGCAGCAGAGGCAGGGTGGTGAGGCGCTCAGATCGAGGCCAGCTCTCTGGGTTCTTAAAGGGCCATGTGCAAAAGAAGCAGAACCAGTAGTGTTGGTTCGCCCTCACCGCATGGATTTTCTTAGAAGAAAAAGGCAAACTCCAGATTGCTTTTAGTAAAAGAGAGCTGTGGTGAATATGGGTGAGGAAGTGGGTAAGTGGTGGTTGGATGTGAGGGACAGCAGAGTGAGGTGTGTGAGGATGAGCTGGATGTGTATTGTGTGGTAGCAGTGGGTGAGGCACAGAGAGTGAAAGTTACCTGAGTGTGAGGTGGGGGGGAACCCCACCGGACGTCTCACATGGCAAAGTGTGTATGTGTTTCACTTCCATTCGTATTACCTACCAGTATTACCTATGTACTGTTTTCACTGCTCATCTCTGCCCATCTGTACAAACATTCTAAGCCCTCATACCAAGCCCTCAGGCCACAGACAGACAGGCTGCACGAACATTCTAAGGGTGACAGTTAAACACAGCCAGCTTCATGGCCTGGTGCGCCAGGAAAAAGATGTTTTACCTGGCTCAGGTATGGACTTTCGGCAATTTGAAGGTCCAATTACCTGCCCAGAACAGGGAGGAACGTCATGTGAAAATTTGGGGGCGATCTGTCCATCCGTTTCGGCATTAGGGTGTGACTAACAAAATCACTGTTAGCTTTTTATATATATAGATTGTGATTTACATTAATAAGGTTCTTCACAATTTGATTTATTTAGTTCAGCATTAGCCAATACTAACAGCTTGTGATCAGGGTATGAACTAAGGGGCTATTATCCTTCTTGCATCTTAAGCTCAAACTTATAAATGAAGCCTCACCTGCTGAACCTGCTGAATGCAATAAGTACAGTTTTAATGTGCATGTTTGTAACTGTGGACTTTTGTCAAGCAGGAGTCTTATGAAACACGGGGATGTGTAATGATTTGTCTCATTTCAAAAGTAATCAATGCATATTTAGCTCATTATTACTACTGATAAACAGGCAAATTAAACAAAAGTTGTTGTCAGAGAAAAAGGGTTTGATTTGAACCAACATATTTCCTGCAAAAGAAAGCAATGTATTGCCTGAAGGAGATTGTTTCAGATATTTCTGTTTTTTCTAATGGAAAATTCAACTGTTTTGAAGCTCCCTCTCCCTCTCTCTTTGCATTCCCCAGTTGGCCAGTCATTGCTATGATTGCTCTGCCTAGTCACATCAGTCAGATTGTGCATTGACTTACATGGGCACAATGTGTCACACTGCTAAAAACATCAGCCTTAAGAAAGGAAAACCCCCAACAAGCTGGCAGAATTTCCAATGGCACAATATCTTCTAGTCTATATTTAGTCTATAAAGAACACTTTTAGAGAAACAGAAACAAAAAAAGCATGAGAGTAAGGAGGTACAGAGAGAGACATTGTGCTTGCAACAGTGATTAGGGTTGCTAACCTCCAGGTGGTGGCTGGAGATCTTCTGGAATTATAACTGAAAATTGTAATTGTTCAATTATAACAGAGATCAGTTTCTCTGGAGGAAATGGTTGCTTTAGAGGTTTATCTCTATGGCATTAGACCTTGCTGAAGCCACTCTCCTCCCACCATTCTCCCCAGGGTCTATCCCCCAAATCTCCAGCAGAGGTCTTATAACTGCTTCTTTTAAGGGAGTGGGAACAACACACTGTCCCAAGGATGCATTCACCACTGCCTCTACTGACTCAGCCAGTATCCTCTGGCTTTTGTCATCCATGATGGGCAAGGATCCAATCTGCATGTGGCAGGTCTCACCTCTTCAAGAATACTGTCCACATCCTCATGCTGTACAAGCTGAAAATTATCCAACAAAATTGGGCAAGTGGGAGCTGTTGCCGTGTCAATTGGTTTTGTATTAAGTGTGAAGTCCAAGTCACAATGGACATGAGCAATTTTTTCTGCAAAATATCTTGCAACTAACTCACAGTGGACCATGCTATAGTCTTCTGAGACATGCACAGTATCAGTGTTCAGTAGGCCCCTAACCACATAAAAAAGACTTGCTGGGTGATTTTACACAAATGTAATGGAGGCAAAGAAGTATTATTTCTTTGCCACCATGTTTGCCCTGAAATGTGCCTTTTCATGGGCCTTAACCTATATTCATTCCAAGTCTTCCACCAGCATCACTCCAGCCATCCACCCATGCATTTCATCACCATCAGCTCCTTAAGATATCAAACACAATTTCCTTGCACCAGAGGCTGACCAGGACTTCAACAGGACTGGCTGAAGCTGTGGCAGAAAACTCCCTAAATGGGCCTCAGAAAACCATAAGGATCCATCATCCACCTGGGGAATACCATCCCTAAAGTTTGGGGAGGCCGATAATCTAAACCTGATCATGAAGTGATCTATTCATGTCAAGGGGACTGATGAATAGTCCCCAACCCCCAGATCACCACCATCCCATCCCACAGTAAAGACTAAGTCAAGAGTATGTCCAGCTGAATGGATGGGGCCAGAATTAACAAGGGACAGGGCCAAGGTTGTCATGGCTGTCATAAAGTCCTGAGTGGTTCCTGAGTGTGCAGACTCAGCATGGATATTGAAGTCCCCCAGCATAACTAGCCTGGGGGAGTCCAGCACCCTGGTAGAGACCATTGCAGTCAACTCAGGAAGGGATAATGTCGGGCAGTGTGGTGGATGGTACACCAGCAGTATCCCTATTCACCCACCCTCAGGTAAAGACATTCAAAACTAAGCAACTGCTGAATAGGGAACCTTCGCAATATTATCCTTATAGTGAAATGCCACCCCTCCTCCCTGTACTTCTGCCTAAATCTGCTGCTATACAGAATAACCTGGTGGACACAGTTATTAACAATTCCCACCTCATTCAACCATGCCTCTATAATACAAGACATGAGATTTATCAGCAAATTATAACATTTTCTAGCATTTCCCAAAAAGTTAAACATTCCTGTTGCATTCACAGATTTGCTAATGAATAACTTAACAGCAACATAAAGTCTAGTACTAAAGGTGTTCAATTCTTAACATAACTAACAGTACAATCCTAAACAGTTACACCATTCTAATCTCACTGGCTGTTTGGATTGTCTTGTAAATAGTTTATTACCACTGTGCCTATACTTGCAGGGTTTTTTAATATAAATGTCACAAGCAAGGCTTTACTTACTTTTCATAAATTTTTCCTTTCCTTTCAGTATACAGTATATAAAATCTTTCAAACCAAGGATTTGCTTGACTACATCTGATGAAATTGAACAAACGCTTATGCTGCCATACATTTATGAGATGTCAATGCAGGCTTATTCTTTGATTTTAACTTCAACATATCCACCCATAACTCTAGACAACGTCCAAAATTTTGTGATCATCGCTACTCATATATGAATGTGAGCTGGAGAATCCCAGATGCCCAGCTCTTCAGATATAATTAATGTGCTTAGATCAGTATCTAAATTGAATGCTCAACTGTATGTTATGGTATTGTCGAAGGCTTTCACGGCCAGATTCAACTGGGTTTTCCAGGCTGTGCGGCTGTGATCTGGTGGAACTTGTTCCTAACGTTTTGTTTGCATCTGTGGCTGGCAATGGACTCCAACCAAACACAGGATTTGCATTCACCAATACTGCTGCTGCTGCAGGGAATGCAAATGTGAATCACTCCCTGAACTGAAAAGCCCCACCTGCAATACTATACTATCAACCTCACCTTTGCATAGCAAGTTCCACCCAAACACTTACTGAATGGTTCCCCACCCTGGGACATGGACAATATATACTATACTATCAACCTCACCTTTGCATAGCAAGTTCCACCCAAACACTTACTGAATGGTTCCCCACCCTGGGACATGGACAATATATACCCCACTAAAAACATTCCTTACTCACTGGTCACAATGTGTAACAAACTTCCCTCTGTGATACACCGAAGATGCCAGCCACAGATGCAAGCAAAACATTAGGAACAAGATCCACCAGATCATGGCCACACAGCCCGGAAAACCCACCACAACCAGTGTATGTTATGGTTTCATCTATATTTATTTAAACACTTTTTCTTCTTTTAGGACTGCTTAATCAAGGAGGAGAAGTGCATGGGTAGAGCGAAAAACTTTAATCCTTCCTCCCTTGCTGTTTTCTTACCAAGGAAAAGAACACCTGAAGTTGGTTTTATCCCTGCTGCATAAAACTTACTCATATGTACATGGACAGGGGAAGAAAAAACTGTGATGTGTAGTTAAGCCCAGTCTCCCACACTATTTAAAAGATTCATCTTTGGAAATGGCATCTGTATTCATTTCAGCGTGGCTGGATTAGTTCATCCAGCTGCACCTACAGGCATTTAAAGCAATTTAGTTATGCATGGGAATCCAGCTGCATGAAAATAGCAATGACCTTGGAGACTGCTGGTTTTATTTTTATCAGTGTTTGTAGAGCTATTAAAAAAGGAGTCAACCATTGCCCTCTGCTTCTTGCATGACTTGTGTAAGCATAAAAATACTTGTGAGGAAATGCTGAATTTCTAGTTCCATGCAGTGTTGCAATCAATAGGTTTCTGGATTTTGAAGGCAGGTATTGCCCAACATATATTCCCAGAAAACTATTAAATACTGTGAAGAGGCTAAAAGGGCCAGGACATGAAACAAAAAGTACCAATGTGCTATTTAATGTATAAGATAGCTCATACCACCCTGGGTTATAGGAATAACAATGATTCTTTTCAGAACTCTATATACATAGAACTCCATATACAACATTATAGAAGAATGTACCAAATGTTTTGTTACCATCTAGTCAGTAGCAATTACATGATCATAATGAATAAAGCAGGCAATCATGTATCATAATCAACACAAATTGCAACCCAAACAGTACAGCCAGCTTTACACTATTTTGCTCTTAATAGCTTCATCAGTTTTCAAAAAGAACTTATTGTAGTCAGTCTCTAAAGGAACTCTCACCTTGGCAGATCTTTTACTTGCTATTGAGAAGACTCCTTTAGACTGCAACAAGATATATAGCTGCCTGCAGTCCCATTTTTTCAGCAGTGATATTAGCTTGCTAACTGGAGAACATTTCTTGAATTCAGCAATAGCTACAACCACTTTAAATGAAAAATGCTGAATTTAGGAAAACAATCATGTCATATAGTGCGTGGCTGGAATACCCAGTCCATCATAATGTTACAATGGACTAAATGTAACCTGCTAAGAATCATTGTTGTTCTTATAACACAGGATGGCCAGTAATGTGACAGGATTCATTTAACTGTAGTTATGAAATGACAACACTCAGCCGTACTGAGTCATTTGGTTAGTGTGACTGACCTGGTCTGTCTTTGACAGCAGAGGCGTAAGGGGGGAAAATGGCACCCAGAGACAACTCCTGCTCAGGGGCGGGACTTAGGGGTTTGGCCCCCCTACCCACCACCCACCACCCCCACGGCTCCCTGCAGCCCAACTGCATCTCTCCCTGGAGCCTCGGGAGCCTCGGGAGAGCAGTTACCGACCTCCAGCGATGTGCTTTTAAAACCACAGAGGCCTGGGTGCGGGGCGAGGCCTATGGTGGGGCTTAGAGGCAGAGCACCACCCCAAGCCCCCACCCCCACCCCCCGTGCTTTTAAAAGCATAGAGACCAGGGGCAGGGCTTGGGGTGGAGCCCCACCCCATGCCACGCCCCTGACCACAGTGCTTTTAAAAGCACATCACTGGAGGCCAGCAACTGCTCTCCCCAGGCTCTGGGGAGAGCAGCAGCTGGGCTGCAGGGAGCCGAGGAGCGGGGAGAGGTGGGAGAGGGGACAGGGCATGGGGCAGAGCAGAGCTCCTCCCATGCATCCCTGGAGGCCAGCTCCTGAAGAAGCCGGCCTGCAGGGAGGCTAGGAGGGAAGGTGGGGTATCAGATGCAGGCTCATGTCTGTGGTCACATGGGGTGGGGGCCCCCTGCACACCCCACAGACTGAAAGGCTTGCTCCCAGGGACATGGGTATCCCCACATCCCTAGGTCAGTACGCCTCTGTTTGACAGTGACCAGATTCAGGTATTGTTGAAAGTTCTCAGTAGTGAAATAGTTTAATTTTAGGGAAGAGAGTTGACTCTGGCAGACTTATTGCCCCAAGTTGACCTTTATGGGGTGGAGCTTGCATTCAGGGGGAAGGCAACATCCTTAGCCAACCCAGGATGGTGTGGGATTAGTTATACATTAAATAGCACAGTGGTGCTTTTTGTTTATGCCCTGGATCTTTTAGCCATGGGTTTTGGTAGTTTTCTGTAAGCATCCTCTATCTGTGTTGTCCTCTAGTTTTCACACAGTACATATTCCCAGCATCAGATACCTGTAACTGAATATTAGTAGAGTCAATGAAATCTGATCCAAAACAATTTTAAAGTCTCTTTGCTCATACATCTTCATGATAGTACTGTTTTTGGTGCTGCCTTCATCAGGAGATAAAAGAACTATTCTTCAAACACTTCTTTGTAAGTAATTTGCATACAAAGGTATTATTTAATTTGTTGTACATTTTTATCCCACCATTTATCTAGAAAGCTCCTTCTCCATTTGATCCTCACAATACAGTGACATAGGTTAGACTGAGAGAAAATTGTCTAAAGTCACCCAGAATGGGGATCTGAAGCAGTGTTTTCACAGTCCCAATCTGATACTCTACACCAGTGTTGGTGAACCTTTTTGAGACCGAGTGCCCAAATTGCAACCCAAACCCCACTTATTTATCGCAAAGTGCCAACCCAGCAATTTAACCTGAATGCTGAGGTCTCAGTTTAGAAAAAACCGGTTGGCTCCCTCTTCCTCTGCCCCACCCACTAGAGCAGGGGCCAGCCTGCTATAGTCTCCAGCAAGTTCAGTGCGCACCGCTCTGTGCCTCTCTAGCATCTCTGCCTCCTCTGCGCCCCCCCCCCCAACTTGGGCAGCAGCCACCCAGAGCACAGGCAACAGGCCTGCCTGCTCACCGCAGTGCACGCACGTCGTGCTCAGTGGCCCAGGCCAGTCTAGATGTGTGTGCGAGTGCCCACAGAGAGGGCTCCGAGTGCCACCTCTGGCACCTGTGCCATAGGTTCGCCATCACTGCTCTACACTATACTGGTCCAGGGCAACATACTATTTGAGTGTACAGCATTATTATTTTTATAAAAATAAACAAATGGAATTTATTCTGGAATACTGAATAAATATGTTTATATCACATTAACTCCCTCATAAAAAATTAGACTCGTGATTGACTCAGGCTTGGATGTAGTTCTTGGGTATTTTCCATGCAAATTTGCCTAGGGAGCTACAGAAAACAGGTGTTTGTCTCTTTTTGGATTCTTTCTATCCCTGCCTAAGTATGGGAATGCTAATTATTCTCATTTCAAATGCATGGCTTCAGGATGAAGCAGGCAGGCTTACTGGCTTAATAAGCATTTGTCTACACATTTTAACAAGGTTAATTAGCCTATGTTTACATAATACAGTTTAATTAACTCATATTAAGCCCTGAGAATCTTAGGAGGCTCATTTTGGAAGGTTTACACTATTTCTGGTGCCTAGGTTCACTAGTGATGCAAGAGATATCCACTGGATAAAAGTCAAACAGAAAGTTCTAATTATATAAAATAACTTAATATCTCAGATTCTTTTTAAGGGTGAACAGAACAGATGGGCAGAAGAAAATGGGCAGCCCAACTCTAAGAATGCTATCTTAGAAGCAAATCCACTCAATTGTATAGCGTTATCAGGGGCAAAACAGACACGCTGGAACCTGTGAAGCCCTTGCCTGTGCAGACATTCCACACTGGATCATGACTCTGTGGGTAAACACTTGCTTCTACTCCTGGAATATCAAGCTGAAGACTATGACAGCCATGGCCCCTCAGAATGCGTATTACAGAAGTAGATGGATTGATGATCTGATTTAATGTAAAACAGCTTTATGCATGCATGGATTCCTGCTGCACATAAACATGCTTACTGCACCATTGTATGTAGAATTAGTATACAGGATCAGTTTAGTTTGTTGGGCCACTGGTGTGCTAACTCACTGGTGTGCTAACACAGTTATCCTATCTCACTCACAAGTGAGCCTTTGCATAGTATTTTGGGGTTTTACTAGAGTTCTTGCAATAAATAGTTAGAATCCCTTGATGTTTTCCAAATGCTCTCCTCAGGCTGGAGGCAGGGATAGTTCCTCAGGAAACACACATGTGGGTTCAAGTGCTCTGCAACCTTCAGGGACTAATTCATCTTATTCTGATGGAGAACTACCATTTAAGCTGGCTGGTAACTGTCAAAAGAAAATTACAAGAGTATGACTTCTCCCAACCTTGTTATATCTAGACTTCCAGAAAGCCAAAGAAATAATTAAGCAAAAATTTTATCTAACTGTGCTGCTGGCAGGCAGGGCTTGGGATGCTGTGAGAGTGTGGTCAGGCCCAGCTCTGCAGGGCAAAACAGGTGGCAGGCAGCAGCATAGTTGGAAGTTAGTCCAATGGTTCAAGGCAGGCGACAGACACAAGCGTAGTCAGAAAACAGTCCAGTGGGTCAGGGCAGGCAGCTGGCAAAAGTGTAGTCAAGAGTCAGTCCACAGGTCACGGTACAGGAGATCCAATAAACAGGTTGGGAATCAGCAGTAGACCAGGCATGCAGGGGCAACAAGTAACACACTCATTGCACCCAGGCAGAACCAAGCTCAAGGTAAGGCTCATATACAAAGCCTTGCCCACGGGGCTGGGATTTTGCAAGGAGTTAATCCTCATCAGGTGCAGACACTTCTATCTTCCCATATCTTGCTGCAAGATGAGCATTCCTCCTTTGCTCCTGCAGCAGCTGCAGCTGCTTCAGCCTTCTGTGCACAACTGGCTCATCACTGGTTCCTTATGAAGATCTGCAGCCTCTTCTACCTGCATAGCATCAGGCAGGAAAGGGCTGGGAGTTGGCTCTGCTGCCTGGTCTTCCTCATGAGCTCTGGCTATACCATGTTGTCAGGTTCTGCACTGCATGTTGTCAGGTTCTGCAAGAGTTCTCTTAGTTCTGGTAAGCACCCAGAGGCTGGCTCATGACACTAACAAGACCTGGTTACAGCAATACCCAACTCCACCGTGCTAAGAATTTTTTGCCAGTATGCTATCTCACCAGCGGAGAGAAAGTTGTAGGTGCAAGAAAGATGGCAAGGGTCAAGTAGCACTTCCCCACCGTGCACCCCTCCACACACGCCTCTCTGGCTGACTGTAGCCTTGGAGAACCACTGCCCAGTCAGAACAGACAATTCTATAACACAGTGGTTCTCAACCTTCCCAATGCCGTGACCTTTAATACAGTTCCTCATGTTGTGGTAACCCCCAACCCTAACATTTATCCATTTTACAGATGGAGAACACTGATGCAGAGAGTCTTAGGCGATCCCTGTGAAAGGGTCATTTGACCCCCAAAGGGGTCCCGACCCCCAGGCTGAGAACCACTGCTCTAACAGATGTCAGAGCCTGTCTGAAGAAAAATGATCTTAGTCAGGAGATAAACCATGACTGAATGGAAGGTTTAGCCCCGTGGTGGCGAACCTTTGGCACTCCAGATGTTATGAACTACAATTCCCATCAGATGTTATGGACTACATTCCCAATTGGCCATGCTGGAAGGGGCTGATGGGAATTGTAGTCCATAACATCTGGAGTACCAAAGGTTCGCCACCACTGCTTTAGCCCTTTGTGTCCATATAGTCCTTTCAGTCATTAAATCAAATCCACCACTGCCCATATGCTGCTGTCACATAGTTTAAGCCTGTGACTCAAATATGAAGAAAAAATAGCTTAATGTGAATAATGCATAATCTGTTTGATTTGCTTGAAATCATGCACTTGCATTAAGTAAAGATTAATTAACTGAGAGCTTAATTCACTCACAGTGAAAATAGTCATCTCATGCCACTGAGCAAATGCTTGATAATTGGATGCCTGAGTTGCTGGTGCTGTGTTCCTATTGGTCCAGACTCTGCTAGGGAAAGAGAATCCTGCCCATGCTAATGCTACTGAGGCATGGGATAACTGAAATCCTGATTGTCCAAGTTAGATATATCTAGCATAAACACTTATTTTCTGAAACAGCAGAGTTTCAAGTATGGTAAAAATATACCACCTCAATTATATAGCTGATGCAGATGTCAAATCTCATGAAGTTGCCTCCAGTTCTTGAACTCCTTGATAGATTAAAAATGAATGTTCCACAGAACCTTTGATTGTTTTTGCTATAAGATATGCACATGACCAATTCTCTAGAATTCAAAAATTCCAAGTTAAAATGAAGACTATCAGAACAGTTAAAAGCCATTTGATACAATGCCATATGGTCAATAACTATTATTGGGGTTGTATTACATTGTTATACTTGTCGCAGTTCACTGGGCGGTAGGGCATAAGAGCACATCCTATTTGGGGAAGGCAGTAGCTTGCATGCCGGACCTTCCCACCTCAGGGACCTCCATATGAGGTCCGTGGTGGCGATAGAGCTCTGGAAAGAAAGTGAGAGGCCTAAAAGAAATAAATAAAATATTTTATCATATTCAATTAAAAAGCCTCATTCTCAATCAAGAGACTGGCACCTATGAATTTACACTACCTAGTTAAATAGACTCCATGCTTACAAACTGGTGATCGGGCATAAGTGTATGGCAGGACCAGCACACTCATGCCTGCTCCCCCTCTTTGCATGTTGATTTCAAAGCACATAATGTTATCTGCCAACTAATTTCTTTCCTAGGCAGAAAACCTAGCCTCACATTGACTTGAATACTTTTACATGATTGGCTAATTAAACCCATGACTGGGCAGGCGTAAACTTTTTGTGCAACTGATGAAGCAGTTTTGAGCTGCGAAACAAGAAAGAACAGCCGGATCGTTCCATCCTCTCACAGTTGAGCATTGCCAATCTTTGTACACCTACCCTGCAGTGTTGTTCCTTTGAACTTACTGGACTTTACTGTTCTCCTGCAGTTTTTTGTGCATTCCGGTTAGTGGCCTTGTATGCTGTTATTATATTCCCTTTGCCTTCTGTAGTGCTGTTATTTCGGATCTTTGTGTTTCCTCTGACTGCTACGTACATGTTGATGCAGTAGCCATTTGTTTTTTTCTTATCTGTTGTTTATAGCCTCTTTATTGCCACCATACCTTTCCCTTTGTTTTGTTTCTTCAAGACAGAAAGAAGTCATCCTTCTTTCTGTGCAATCATTGGGACTACTGCACTACCTTTTTCAGTAGCACTAACTAAAATCTACATTTTGTTTTGGGTTGGCATTTTGCTGCCCTGTTCACCAAACAGGGTATACTCACCATTTTTTAAATTTCCTCACACATCCTTTAAGAACAATTTCTCTATTGTAGGTATGTCTCATTTGTCTGCAAGGCAGACAATCTTGCTCATGTTTGTAAATGAACAGAAGAATGTGATTATGTACACTGATGTAATACATTTTATTACGTCTTCCTCCTTTTTTCTGTTTGGACACACGCCATATGAACCAGCTGTACATTCATTCAGAGAACATAAAAATGTACGAAAAGAACTGCCTTGTTATAGCAGATCAATGATCATCTAGTGCAGTGCTTTGTCTCCAACTGTGGTGAACCAAATGCCTCTGAGAAACTTGTTAAAAGGACATGAAAGAGAGAGCCAGCCCCTGTTATATGGCTCCAGCAGTTAGTAATCCTAGGTATACCATTGGGCAAAAATGCTCAGTTTAAAAATACTTAACACTACTTTTTTCATCATTCCTATTACCCATCTCCTCCCACTTATGACTGTATGACTATAGCCTGTGCTGACATTTTATTTTATTTTATTTTATGATTTTATTTTATGATTTTACATTTTATGTTTTCATTACTACTGATTGTTTCCTGATTGCTTACTAGACCTATATGACAATCATTAAGTGCTGTACCTTATGATTCTTGACAAATGTATTTTTCTTTTATGTACACTGAGAGCATATGCACCGGAGACAAATTCCTTGTGTGTCCAATCACACTTGGCCAATAAAGATTCTATTCTATTCTATTCTATTCTAAATACAGAAAAACTAGCAGATCACCCAGGAATGTATATAATATATTTTAAAATGCCATCTGTTTCATTCACTACCACTACAATTTCCAAAAGCATTGAGTTAAGAATGGTATGAAGAAGTGCTTCCTTTTAACTACTGCTTGCCAGTGGATTTTATTGTGTGGCTCAGAGTTCCAACATTTGGAGATTCAGAAAATGTCTCTCTTTCAACAGTGTTGGTATTTTCAGAATGTTTTCCCTTGTACTCCAAAGTCACCATCTCTACAGCATTTATCTGACACTCTTGGTGGTTTAAATTTAATTTAAATTTAACTCATGTGTACATTTCTTCCTTTATAATGTCATTTTGGGCTCACATATTGCAAATGGGCATGCCATTGGTTTTACTATGTTATAGATATGTAGTATAGTTGAGTAGCTTGGCATTCTAGGACCAGGATTCAAATTTCCACTCAGCGAGGATGCTAACTTACTTTGGACCAGTCATTTGGCAAACTCTACCACAGGTTTTTGTTAGGGTAAAAGGATTGGGCGTGGGAAGCATAACCATGCATAATGATATAAGCTCATTAGAGAAAGTGTAGTATAAAAATACAATAAACAAGTGGGGGACCCCAAGCATTCCAAGGGGGAATATTCTTTCCCAAGCTATCTCCAACTTCTATCACCTTGCCACAGTTACAGCTTCCCTCCTGCTTACATCTTTTTCTTCCTCCTACCCGTCTTCCAGCTCCATCTGCCACTGTCCCTCCAGTCCTTCCTTTTCCCCTTGAAGCTTATCCTCTTTCCCTACTTTCCCCCTCCCTTGATCCATCTTTTGCTACATTTTTCATTCCTTCCTCTTTCACAGACCCATCTTCCTTTCCTGCATGCCTATTTCTTCTTTCCACAGCATACCTTCAGTGACTATGTGAAGCTATACCCAAGGACATAGGTAAGGGGAGGGGGGTTTCTCAGGTTCAACCCCCCCATTACATGTTCGAAACTCCGTCCCCCGTTTGTGGGGTTTTTGTATGTTTTAGGTTTTTTTCAGTTTTTGGCCTGCAGGGGGTGCAGTTTTTAGACTAGCAGCACCAAACTTTCAGGGATTTGTTGGGAGACTTTCCTGATGATACCAACCAACTTTGGTGAAGTTTGGTACAGGGGGTCCAAGGTTATGGACTCCCAAAGGGGGTGCCCCATCCCCCATTGTTTCAAGTGGGAGCTAATAGAAGATGGGGGCTACACATTTGAAGGTCCATAACTTTGGACCCCCTGAACCAAACTTCGCCAAACCTCAGTGGTATCATCAGGAGAAACTCCTAAAGATACCCTGAAATTTTGGTGCTGCTAGCTTAACAATTGCACCCATGACAGCAGGCACCCCCCAAAATTTCCCCAGATTCTCCTTTTAAATCCACCCCCTTCATCATGGATTTAAAGGGAGAATCTGAGGTTCCCAATTTAAACATTGAAAGTGATGTTGTTTCAGGGTGGGGGATTACCCCAAGACAGCATCACTTTCAATGTTAACTGGGGACCCCAGATTCTCCCTTTAAGGTGAATTTAAAAGAAGAATCTGGGCTCCCTAGTTTAAACACCATTGAAAGTGATGCTGTTTGGAGTGGATTCCAGCATCACAGCAGTTGCCCATGGGTGTGTGTGTGTAAACCTCAGATTTTGCACTGGGCTCTATTTTCCCTAGCTACGCCACTGCCCGGAGGAGAGGGCAGAAGGGACTGCCGACTGCCAGCTGGGAGCCCAGCTGGGGGGGGCAGGCAGGGCAGGGGAGTCTGCTGTCCCTGGCTTGCAGATATGCTTTTAGAAACACTGAGGCCGGGGGTGGCACTTGGGGAGGTGTGGCCATGCCCCAGGAGCAGGTGGGGGCGTGGCACAACCCCCAAACCCCCCATAAAAAATCTAGTTATAGCAGACATTTTGTGAGCTGCATAAATAATCTAGAAAATATGTTGTGATCTTCATGAAATCTTGGCAATTTAAAACTTTTGTATTTTCTTTGACCTACCCCGCCCCCCAGTTATTTGTTGTAGTTGCTGTTGTTATATGATTTTTCTGCAAACTAGAGGATTCTTACAGGTCCCTGAAACTTCTCTCCTGTGTCCCTGTTCCCAATTGTGCAGATTTTTTAATCCACAATCTAGGACGAGGCTCAAATTAGATACTGAAGATATTATTTCACTGTTTCCAAACAAACATTTGTGGCTTGAATTATGCTGAACTTAGGAACCTAATAAGTTAAAATGATGCGTCTTGCTTACATTTTACTCATGGACATTAGGTAAACTGAGGTTTGTTAAATGGTAGACCTCCTCCCTAAGGGTATGTCTCAATATACAGTTCCACTGAATATATTAGCTTGGATCCAACAGCGAGCAAGCAGAAAAATAAACAGATTTAGTGCTGTTTGGTTTGTGCAAGACCTCCTGCATTTCAAAATACAAGTGGGGACACAATAATTCACAATTAGCAAAATTGGCACCTGTGTTGTTTTTCTTGCATTTCTGCTTGATCAAAAGCTCTAGAAGAGTGAAAAAATTGCACTGGATCCAGTCCAATATGTATATATGTGTGGTCTTTATAATCCACATTATTTCAGTGCTTTTCATCACTTGCCAGCAGTGGCAAAGCCACCAGGAGGCGGGGTGTGTGCGACGCACCAGGAGCACGATTTCTAGTCATGTGGGGGGTGGAAAAATGCCCCTCCCCATGGTCCCCCCATGGCACCTCCCCACGGTGTCCCCCCCTGTGGTGCACCACCCCACTTACTTTTAGGAATGGAGCAGGCCAGAAGCCTGCCTGTGCTGCCTGGGCCTGGTGGGAACTACATTTCCCAGGGGCTCCTGGGAAATGTAGTTCCCACCAGGCCCAGGCAACGCAGGCAGGCTTCTGGCCTTCTTCTCCAGCCTGCTCCTTTCCTAAAAGTAAGTAGGGTGGGGGGCGCGGGGGGCGCCGTGGGAAGGCAGGGGGCACCGCAGGGGGCAGGGGGCGCCACGGGGGGCACAAAAGCCAGAGTGTGCACCGGGCACACTCTAGTCTAGCTACGGCTCTGCTTGCCACATAGAATACTGTGAGGCAGAAGTGGAGTGTGGGGTACTGAAATATTCCAAAGCCTAGTATGGAAAAATATATTGAATCACTTCATATATAGATAACATTCTCTTCTGAAATTGTGTTCCAAACAATTGTATTCATTACAGAGAACTTGTTTCTCCAGAAAGCAATCCTAAAATGCTGGGCTAATCGGGTGTTCTTATACATTTAAAATTAGGGCACTTTTCTGCCAGTTGTGGGACATTTCATGGTACTTGAGTTACTCGGAGTGGGTTGCTAATGAGGTAGCAAATGAAATTATCCTCTTGATTTAGGATTTGATTGGTTTACAGGACATGTAAGGAACCCTATGGAATGGAAGGTAATTGTAAGGAACCCTATGGAATGGAAGGTAATTGTCCCACAACTTAACAGTGGCTTCATATTGGTATGCCCATTAGGAAATGGGTTAACTATTAATCATAATGGCCCACAAAAAACTCCCAAGTATAGCAGCAAAATATCCTGTATGTCAGTTGCTGGGGGAGGAAAACAATAGGGAGGCTTCAGGCTCCAAGTCTCTGTTTAAAGAGCATTCTGTTGGCCACAGAGTGCTGGACTAGTTGAACCACTGGTCTCATCCAGCAGAGCTCTTACAATTTTATCACATGAGGAAAATTTGTTGTATTTCAAATGAATCATTACATTCAATGAACAGGGTTTCATATTTGTGTGGGAAGGAAAGTCATCCTCTGTTCAAAGGATGTAATTCTAACCCCAAAGCATTGCAAGGATTTTATGAGACAATTCAATATCAATATATTCTTCCTCTACAATGAGACTGCAAATTGAAGTCAAGTGTCATAATGGTTCTAAAAGTACCTTGAAAGATACTGTGCACACTACATTCAGCTTAGTGTTATGAGTATGCAGTGCCATGACAACTGTACAAGTATTAGAAACATGTAATATAAAATGCATGTCCTGTCCTTCACCTGGTAGACTTTTTTTTGTCAAAATTCAAGGTATATAAGTAAAAACTGACAAAATACAGACAATATCCCCATTACAATACTTCTTTTTTGGAGGGCAGGCTCACTGGAACTCTGAAGACGAGTGTTATAGGGCCATGATGGCGAACCTATGGCACTCCAGATGTTCATGGACTACAATTCCCATCAGCCCCTGCCAGCATGACCAATTGGCTTTTTATCACATTGCTTTTTCTACTTCTTCTTTTGGTCCTGTTTTCATTTGCTTTTCACAGGTTTGACTCATTGATAAGTGTGGGATAAACTCTCCTGTTTTGTGAATTTATGATGAAGAATTATAGATCCTGAGCTAATCCCATTTTAATAATTTTTGAAGTCAACTGGGTTGACTTTTTGGAGGCTCTGGTGGACTATTATTTATAATATTGAATACATGTTACTCAACTACACATGTGTGCCATAATTTCTTTAAGACTAAAAAGCTATGCAATGCAGTTTTGATACTATCAAAATTAGGAAAAGTGTGTCTATGTTTATAGCATCCATTGAATTAGAGTGTATGTTTTCATTCATTTACTTGACAGGATAACAAGTGACCTTCTAGGTTCTTTGAACAGCACAACCAATATTTTAAGATTAGAATCAGTTTTGATTAGAACTCCCTCTTGGAGGAAAATTCATGTCATATTCCCTTAGACCCTGACAGTGTCAAGATGACAATTTTTATAATGTGATTCAGAAGATATTTTCTCTTTCATATCCCATTTGGCAACATAAGTAACCCATAAATCCTCCCAAGGAAAGGACTGTGATTCCTGCAAAGCCTAAAGGATATACAGTTGATAAGGGTGACAGTTCTGTTTACTGTAGTCAGAAGAAAACTATACAAAGACTAAGTAAAAAATACTGAAGTTAGCAAAAAAAATGTATACAGAAAGATTAACAATAAATTTTATCAAATGTCTTGTTTTCTGTTTATAGCTCTTAACCAAAAAACTGAATTAAAGGATATAAACTAGATTGCTTCCATTATATCTTACTTATTTTTACATCAAAGGGAGCTTACAATCATCATATTTATTATTTATTTGTTCAATTTTAATCATAAATCCATTAAAATAAAGCAAATTGGATAAGAATAGATACTTGAATCTTATTTTAAAACAATGCATCTGCTAAAAATTGCTGAACTGTAACCATAACAGTAAACCATTAGTTTCCTAGATACAAATTTACATTTATTCCTCAAATTTATATTTTGTTCACCTGTTTTCATATGTTCTGTTGCTATAGCAACCCTCTACTCATACTACAAATACATATACCATTGCCAGACTACACGAAGTATGCAACAATATTCCTGATGAACCTGTTGACATACACCATTTCCTTCTTCCTGTGCAGCTGCCAAGTCATAGTCTACCCCTTAGCGATGTCCACATTACTCAGTTTTAAGAGTTCCACTATTGCTTGCCATTTCTCCATGGAATCAGATCTGAATCCACTGTAACAATCTGCCAGGGTTTACAGAACATTGCTCTTTATTATATCTATTACATCAGTCTGCTCAGTCAGTCAACAGCTGTAGTCAAATTGTGGGGGCAGGAGATTTAAGGAGTCTGATTGCTAGCCTGAAAATTAGTTCATTTAGTTTCACTGTTTCAGCTAGTTTCCTATGGAAGATTATCCAATGTAGCTGAACTGTAGTAGTCCAGAGATGGCATCCTTGCCCTTACCATCTTGGCTGGAGACTGTCCAGCCAATAGAGCTATCTGGAAACATGTGAAGGCCTAAGCTGGGCTCACAGGATCCTGTAGATGTGGCAACAGCAAAGGAAGCAGGATAGGACCAGGTCTGATACAGGGAAGGACCGAAAAGGGGAGAAAGATCAAGGGAAAGCATTTGGAAGGTGGAAAAGGGAACAAGCAGTTCCAGCATCACTAGGGCAGGTTGGAAGCAAGCTCCTTTAGAGGAAGATGGTGGGGGGAAACAGAATCTGCCCAAACTCTGGGTGAAACCTCACTGGCTCTGGCTCCTAGCCCCTGGACTGGAAGTAGAAGGAATACCAGAGATGCCCAATCCCCAAGGATCTCTTTAAAAAGTGGTCCAGAAGGAGCCAATGAAGAAGTCTTAGGCCACTCCCTAGGTGACAAGGAAGTGGACCAAGATATCCTATGACAAAAGAATTTGATAACCGTTATATAACACATGGTTTATATTTCATACTAATTCATTTAGAATAACTAAAAAACCCAGAATCCATATTTACAATTATTAAAAAAGAATAGAATCTGCACTGTTAACTCACTAAAGTATATTGAACAGTTTGAGACAAGTCATTCATTTAACAATTTTGACTTTGGGTATGAGAAGCTGACTTCAATTCATTCCAAAAGTGTATCCATCAGCCATTTTGCCAACTGAAAATGTTTGTCACTTCCATATTCTCTTCCCCCATATAAACCAGGGGAAAAAAAACACTTTTGGAAATTCTGTTCTTTTCCATTCTGCACATTTCAAATAAATTATCTGGTAACCTTGTTCTTGTGGTGTCATCATTTTGATCAGCTGTCTTCTTGAATTCTCATCCTCTTTGCTGTTATTTTGTTAGCTGTGGGAAGGGTGATTCATAGCTTTGTTCTTTGTATTAATATTTTCTGCTGTTGAATTTTAACAAATGGAAAATTCAGTACAAGTGGGGATTTTCAAGATATACTGCACAGAAAAATAGTACTCTGTAGGTATGATTGAAGGATATGCAGTAAAGTTTTAAGTTGAGGAAAGGTGATGCATCTCAGTGGTTCAGTGTATCTCTTTTTTTAAAAAATTAAAACTGAAGAAATACAAAAAGAAGAAACAAACAAATCAAAAACCAAACAAACAAAAAGTACACAAAATACGTAAAAATCACATTACAAGGGAAGCGGGAAGACTCTACTCCCACCCCAAAGATCAAATACAGGATGTAGCTTGCTTGGTGTGTGGGACCTGACACAACTAGAGAGAGTCCCAGTGTAGCCATTTATTTTTTTAATTTTTTAAATTTATTGGCCACCCTCCCTCAAAGGGCTCAGGCTCAGCCATGGTAGACACTAGGTTCACAGCCTGAATGGAAGCGGAATCCTCAGCATGGCAACTGAGCATCATGCTGCCGTATGGCTCCCTAGCACCACCATAAGTGTCTCTACACTGGTGTAAATGCCCCTTACAGCAGTGGAAGTGGCATTTATGCCAGCACTGGGGTCACACCACTTTCTGATGGGTTTCATGTCAAGGATTACACTGAAAGATAAATTCTTCACCTAACAATTTGTGGGGCAAGCACTTTAGATCCTTTTTTATCTTATTTTAAGTTTTGGCTATTGCAGGTTTTCTGGGCTATGTGGACACGGTTTGGTGATTTTTGCTCCTATCATTCAAGTTGATTGCTTCACTTATTAGCATATACCTTATATATATATATACACTATATATATATATATATAGTATAAGTCTACTTTTTCAGCACATTTTTGGTGAGCGGGTGGGGGGAACAGGTGGTGAGCGAAAAAAGCTGGGAGCTGAGGGTGTTTTTCTGCACCTACTCCCTGCTATGTGGACACAAAGGCAGCTGCCAGGTAAGCCTTGGGCTGTTGCTTCGCTGCACTACAGGTGGCCAGTAGCTTCATTCACAGTGAATATTCAGTGAATAGTTGTGAATATTAAATATTAAATTTATGTGTTACAGAATTTTTGTTCAGGGCAGGAAGCTCCATTAATCCTAGGGAACCATACTCATTGGGAAATCTGTACCATTGGAGCCCATGGTGGCAGGAATCCCCCATAAACACAGTGTGCCTTGGGGTGCAGCCACTGCCAGCACCTTTCTCGCCCCCCACCCAGTCTTTTTGGAAAGCAGGTGGGACTTCAGTCCAGCTGAGCTTGCAGACCTACAAAAAAGACTTACTTTGGGGCAGCAGCAGCCATCACCACGCAAGTATCTTCACTGTGTGACACTCCTTCCATATTGAAGGAGAACCTGTAGGGACTTTTTAAAGGGGGGATCTTGTTGAGCATCTTCCCTAAGGCCCCTTCCGCACACGCAAAATAATGCATTTTCAAACCACTTTCACAACTGTTTGCAAGTGGATTTTGCCATTCTGCACAGCTTCAAAGAGTACTGAAAGCAGTTTGAAAGTGCATTATTCTTCATGTGCGGAATGAGCCTAAGAAACTCTGAAGAGATACTGTCTGTGAGAGTTATATATTCCACTTCAGAACTTTTAGTTATATATTCCACTTCAGAACTGTTTTTCTTTGAAATATTTAAAAACATTTTTATTGGTATGTATTTTTATTTTTGAAATTTACCAGTAGCTGCTGCATTTCCCACCCTAGATTTATACATGAGTCAATAAGCTTTCCCAGGCTAAAACAAGAGCCACAGATATTTTTTAAAAAGATTTTTATTATATCAGACTAAAGGCTCATTCAGCGAGGAGGCAAAGAGGACACTGATCAAGGGAAAACCAGCCCTTTGTATAGGGTTTTTCATGGGAAAGGAAGTTTAGAACAATACATAAAGGACTCATAAAGTTTACATACATCAGTGACACTTTTTGTCATTAAACACTCTTATCACTTGAATGTATCAGACATTTCGATCATGATGAATGCAAACAGCAAACAATGCTGACCTCATTGGTAACGATGCATTAAAATGCAGCTGTTGGTACATAGGTTCTCATAGCAGGATAATTTACCCCGTCAATTGGTTGCTAAATTCTCTTACTTAGGCTGTATTCATAATTGACTAATGTTATCTTTCATTCAAGGATGTTTGGGTCAAAACAACTTTTCAGTATATGAGCATTCAGTACAGCGTTGATACAGTTCTCATTGTGAAATAATCTTTTAGCTAATACAGGTACAAATAATCTGAGAAGTCTTATATGCATATAGAAAGGGAAGAAAATTATGAAAACATCAAGCCTTATACTTGGGCCTACATTTACATAGATTAAAAAAAATATAAGTAACGATCAGGATAGTAATACAAGAAATTATATAAAGAAGACTAATTCATTATTACTAAAACTATATAAAAACTAAACCATTATTACTGGCTACAAGAACCCTATTGGGTTGCCATAAATCAGCTGCATCTTGATGGCACTTCATGCACATATTTTAGAGGGAAGCAAATATATGTTTTATTTCATTTGCTTTTGAGCTGGGTATTCTAATATGTGGTTTTATATTGTAACACACCCACAGCAAATGGGATGAGATTCAGTTATACAGAGTCAGTGAAACTGATCAATTGAACTTAGAATCTGTCCCTATTTAATGTGTTAAAGGAGAATTTCTCATTGGTTAGGTCCTTTTTCCCTAGCAGTTAACACAAATAGAATCTAGAACTCAAAAGAAGGAAAATCACTTTGAACATTGTAATGAAGTAATTAAAAATCCCATGCTGTTTTGCAATTTGCAATGTTACCTTCGCATGCAAAGTGAGTAAGTAAATTAAGTAGGTAAAGGTATCTCTGGCATTCAGAATCCTCACTCATGTCTAATTGCAGGTGGGAATGGCATATTTGTTTATTTATTATCTTACTTTTCAGTCAAAATTAGTTCCCAATGCAATTCACATGAACAAAAAGCTAGGAAAAATGTCATTAAAATCCAATATTAATGTGGTAGGGGATTCTTTGCTGAGATGAATCTAGACATGATGGAAGGGCCCCTGCATGTTTTCTAACTTTTGAATCCATTAAGTCTCCTTATAGAAGCAGACTATGGGTCCATCAGAGCCAGTATTGTCTCCTCCTCTGACATCACCTGCTACAGTTCAGGGACTGAACTTGTGACCTTCTGCTTAACAAGCAGGTACTCTGCTACAAAATCAACCCCTCCCCACAATTTCTCATATGTTTCATTTATTATAGTTGGAGATGGGTTATCTGGAGGGGTCCAGGGTTTGAGAAAAACCTTAACAATAAAGATACCAGTAATTCAGGATCTGATCCAGCATGGCAAACAAGTAGCTCTCCCAGGATCTTGGGAAGGGGGCATCTGGCGGTTCTGGTGTTATAGGCTCAACAGCAGGCTCTTCTACAGCTAATGGTTCAGAATACAATAATACAGAGGTCTCCCTGACTTTGCTACTAGGTGACACTCCTAGTTTCTCAGGCTCCTTTTCTGAAAATTTTGAGTCTATGGACCATCCAGCAGAAGTCAGGACAATTCCCACAAACTCCATTTCTTGACTTGTTCAGTTTTAGAAATACAGTTGTATCATATACTTCGGGTAGTTCTACACTCAGTCCAGGATTTGATTTTCAGAGGAACAAAGCAAGACAACTAGGTCTACCCTAGAAAACAGCAAAAACAAGGAGAGATTTGTGGCTGACATTAACAGTGCCTCCCTATGTAGAGTTACATCTTTCCAAGCCAATATTCAGTGGCAGGATGTGGTACTTAGGATTACACTTTAAAAAGGTTAACTGAAGAATGGGCATGGAGACTTTATCACACACATACACTGCCATTACTAATTCCCTCTGCACTGTAATCTTGACTAGAGAGACATTAGCAAATGCCACTTTGCTGTAAACATGTCAACATCCTTCCTTGCAGGAGTTGCTGTGACTGCTGCCTCTACCTCTCTAATGACAAGTTCAGCTTTCAGGTATTTAATGATATTGCTACTCTGCTGACCGACTGATGGGACCACAGCACTCTTCACTGTGAAGCCTGCCAGCCATTAGCACCATTCACTATTTACTTCCTCTACTCTTTGACTTCCTTTTCTCTCTTCCCCTTTCTTTCTCTCCCTCACACTTTTTCTTTTTCTCATACCCTCTTCTTCATTCATCCTCAGCTCTATAGCTGGTATCTCTGACAGCTAGCCAGCCCACTGTTTCACTACCAAAAGCCAGGCATAAAGGAATGGCTTTGCCTTATAGAAACAACCCAAGTTCCCCTCTGACTGGCTATGATGCCAAGACAGCCACCCCAATTCTCACCATTTTTAATATTCTGTGTCTTCATCTTTTCATAGAAGACATGACAAATTTGGCTCTTGAAGCCAGTCAAACAAAATCTGGATTTCTGCATTCAGATATCTCAACAGGCCATAAGCCGAGCACAAACAATGGTTTAGAATTCCAGTTCTATATACACTAAAAATCTACAGATCATTGGGCAGACTGCATTCATATATGACATCAAACGGGTTTAATCAGAACCATTTGTCAATTTGACTTGCAGTGATTCCTAAATGCAACCATATCTTTTTTACAATTCTAGTGGAAAGGTGCTGTTTTTCATTCACAGAAATGTTTTGTACATTCTGTTTTTGTTGGATAAAATTTTCTTTCCCCCCCCCCACTTTGAACTTTTCTTCCCCAGTTTCAACCTGCCTTGCAACTGATTTCTCCCATGCTCAGTGACCCTAGCTTGCTAAATAGCAAGGAAGCCTGTTTATGAATGCTCCATGTGCCATCTTTATTTTTCATTCAGCAGCAAGGATATTATGAATACTAGACAGTACGTAATCTGCTAGGATGCAAGCTAGTGGCATCAAGCAGACTTTGTGGGTTTTTTAAAAAATTGTGTCGATCTATCTTAACATCAAAAGTATGTTTTTGATAAGTTGCTTCAGGACATGGGACTGGATATATTATTTTCCTTTGCTGTGTTCTTAGTTTGTCTCTCTGTGTGTTTCCTACCCATTTGATACATGGGATAATAGTTAGGCAAGAGTAATAAATAATAAATAAATTCTTTTGAAATATTCTTATAGCCCGACTCCAAGCTACTAATTTCAGTGGCACATGTGTATATATGATTAGTGCCAACACTGGCTATCAATGGTTGTTCCTTCATACTTCTCTATTTAGGAAAAGAATTATGGGTTGCAGAAGATATGCACAATCTCTAAATTCAATTTCTGGTGTCTCTTTTTGAAGAAACTCAAGCAGCAAACATTAGAAATAGCTCTTTTTCCACTTGAGATCCTGGACTATTAGTCAGTGTAGACAATACTGAGCCAGATGGACCAACAACTAGATTTGAGACTAGTAGCACCTTAGAGAGCAATAAGGTTTTCTAGGTATGAGTGTTCAAGAATGAAAACTCTTCTCATCAACTACCAGTAGGTGGGTCAATAGGTTCCCTTGGAATAAGGCAATGTCATACGTTTACATTAGTCTGGGTTCAAGATGAACAAGGGGGATGAGCAGCCACACACTCTTTTTGATGAGAGTTGTCCACTGGGCCAAAAACAAGGAAAGGAAAGGAGACACTTTGAGATTGGTCTTTACCCCAAAGAGTCTTGATTGAAACTGGATCATGTTAGTACTTGCCACTTGAAGAATGGTCTAATACTGGATCATATGGCAGACAGCAGAGCTAGGAAAGGTTGCAGCTATCTCAGTTATATACCAATGAGTATCGAAGGGTTGCCCCCAGAACCTTGAAATCCTTTTCCTAGATCAAAAGTAGTCTCCGTGCTAATTTTATCAGAAATTTCATTTGTTTAGGAAACACACATGAGGAGTCCAAACAGTCTCAGCAGTCAGTTGTTCTCTGAAAGTGAAATTTCAAAGAAGCTGTGTATGCTAGATGGTGCATCCCATAATTTTCCCGGTAGTTAACCCTTTCCTAACATGTTACCATACTGTAAGTCCTGATTTGGAGGTAATACATGGCTTCATTTTTATTTCTTAAGGTCTGTTGTTTTCGCCTTAAGTTTGGGAGAAGAGAACTTTAAGAAACAACCAACTTTCCTTCCTGAATCTTTTGTATCTCTTGTTTTTCAAGTCCACATTAATAGTGCATAATATTCTCACAGGGATGGTTTGTTGCATGAAATATTTAAAACTTCCTGTCCTTTATGGTCCATTTCATCTTTTTTTTTGGCTCCCTTGGGTACCCTAATAAATCTTTGCATTATTGCACTGAGTAATCTGTAACAAATTTAAAGGACAATTGACAATGATTTGCTGCCATAGAATCAACTTTAATGAACTGCCAGAAAAGAGTCCTTAAGAAGGTACTTTGATGTTACTGTGCACAAGAAGAAAAACAGAATCCAGTTTCTTATCAACTCTGCATTTCAATATTTCCACTTAAAGAAATGTGTCATTATAATAGGACGTCGCCTTTTATTTAACAAAATATGGCCTTTAATATAGTTTTTCATGTCAAATAATATAATTTCTGAAAGAGTGAGCAGAATATATAAAAGGAAGTGTGGTTACTCATCCTCAATCCCTTTGCAAAATATATGTGTTTTTCTATTGGGGGGAAAAGTGTGAATTTATAGAAAGGAAAAGGTTTCCCCTTTTTACGTTAGCAGGTTCTGTCCATTTGATGACTAGAGTTTTATATTCTCCTAGAAAATACATTCCAAACATAATTTTAGAGTGGTTGAATGATGTCAGTCAAATCAGTCATGCAAACATACTAAATTATTTTCTTCTGAAGATTCATAAATAAATCTTTAAAATGTATGGCAGAGTGATGCTCAGGTCAAAGGAGTTCGACGATACATACAGGAATATATTTATTTGTTAACTTCATGCTCTTTGAGACTCAAGGTGGATTACCAAATTACCAAATTTATTCAGCCAGATAAAATGACCAATAAATGATGCCATAGGACTAGGATTGTGTGTGTGTGTAAAGTGCTGTCAAGTAGAAGTTGATTTATGGCAACCTCTTATTGGATTTTCAAAGCAAGAGATCAACAGAGGTGGTTTGCCATTGCCTGCCTACATAGCAACCCTGGACTTCTTTGGTGGTCTCCCATCCAAGTATTAACCAGGGCTGACCCTGCTTAGCTTCTGAGATTTGACATAATTGAGCTACCCTGGGACAACCATGTTAAGGCCCAGCTAGGATAACACAACTGGAAAACAATTTTAAAAACCCTGTCTAGGGTACGATAAACTAGTGGACTACAAAGGTAGAAGACAATGATGCAAAAGCAAGAGCTCCACAAGACACTCTTCAAACATGGGGAATGAGCATTGAAATGACAAATATGATTCAATGCAAACAAGTATAAAGTGGTACACACTGGGGCAAATAATCTGAGCTGGCAGTAACAGACAAATATAGGGACCTTGGGGTGACGGTGGATAGCTCAACGAAAATGTTGATCCATTGTGCAGCTGCTCTGAAAAATGCATATTCCATGCAGGGCAAGGTGGGAGACGTAGAGTATGAACATTCATTCATTCATTCATTCATTCATTCATATAAACATGTATGGGCTTTTGTTGATCTTACACATTTATGTGGGGGCACACTCAGAAGGCTTTGTTCAGATGAATGAAACTCACATGGCAGAACATAGCATGATAGGCAGTCATGCTTAACTGGGGGTCCAAAACCATTAAGACTTTTGTATTGTCGAAGGCTTTCACAGCCGGAATCACTTGGGTGCTGTGTGGTTTCCGGGCTGTATGGCCGTGTTCTAGCAGCATTCTCTCCTGACGTTTCGCCTGCATCTGTGGCTGGCATCTTCAGAGGATCTGATGTTGGAAAAGCAAGTGGAGTATATATCTGTCCAGGGTGTGTGGGGAGTGTCCAGGGTGGGTGGGGAAACCTTGTCTGTGAGTAACAAAGGCGGCAACCAGGTCAATAGTTGAGGGCATCTGAATAGAAGTATGAGTAACAATGAAGACTATAGCCTGGGAATAACCCTGTAGATAGCAAGGTCACTGGTGGGAGCATCTGAATAGAAGTATCCTGGCCTTTGTTTCTTTTGTCTATGGTCATCCTGTGTTTGTATGGAGCTGGTTTGACACAGTCTTGACCCTAATATTTTTCAACACTGGCAGCCAAGTTCTGTTCATTTTCAGAGTTTCTTCCTTCCTGTTAAAATTGTCCATGTGCTTATGGATTTCAATTGCTTCTCTGTGTAGTCTGACGTAGTGGCTTTCAGAGTGGTCCAGAATTTCTGTTTTTTTCAAATAATATTCTATGTCCAGGTTGGTTTATCATGTGTTCTGCTATTGCTGATTTTTCTGGCTGAAATAGTCTGCAGTGCCTTTCGTGTTCTTTGATACGTGTCTGTGCGCTGCGTTTGGTGGTTCCTATGTAGACTTGTCCACAGCTGCATGGTATGCGATAGACTCCTGCAGTAGCTAGAGGATCCCTCTTATCCTTTGCTGAACGTAGCATCTGTTGAATTTTCTTAGTGGGTCTGTAGATTGTTTGTAGGTTGTGCTTCTTCATCAGTTTTCCTATGCGATCAGTGGTTCCCTTGATGTATGGTAAGAACACCTTCCCTCTAGGATGGCTCTTTTATCTTTGTTCATGTGGCTTGTTCTTGGTCTTGCAGCCCTTCTGATTTCTGTATTAGAGTAACCATTAGCCTGTAGAGCCCTGTTTAGGTGATTCAATTCATCTTGTAGGAGGTGAGGTTCACAGATTCTGTTTGCGCGATGTACCAAGGTTTTTATGGTGCTCCTTTTTTGCCCTGGATGGTGATTGGAGTTTTTGTGTAGATATCTGTCTGTGTGAGTAGGTTTTCTGTATACTGTGTGTCCCAATTGCTGGTTTGGTTTGCGGATGACTAAAACATCTAAAAATGGTAGTTTTCCTTCATTTTCTTTCTCCATAGTAAATTGGATGTTTGGGTGGATCTTGTTGATATGGTCCAGGAACTTGTTTAGTTCTTCTTCTCCGTGGCTCCAAATGGTGAATGTGTCATCCACATAACGGAACCATATGGTGGGCTTTTTTTGGTGCTGTTTTCAGGGCTTGCTTCTCAAAATGTTCCATATAAAAATTAGCTATTACAGGGCTAAGAGGGCTACCCATGGCTACCCCATCTTTCTGTTCATAGTATTCATTATCCCACTGGAAGTAGCTGGTAGTGAGACAATGTTGAAACAGGGCTGTGATGTCTTTTGGGAATTTCTGGTTAATGAGTGTCATGGTGTCTGCTATGGGGACCTTGGTGAATAGGGACACCACATCAAAACTGATCAGTTTGTCATTGGGGTTGAGTTTGAGTTTGCTGATTTTAGTTTGCTGATTTTAGTTTGAGTTTGCTGATTTTAAAATCAGCAAACTCAAACTCAACCCCAATGACATAATCCATAAGCACATGGACAATTTTAACAGGAAGGAAGAAACTCTGAAAATGAACAGAACTTGGCTGCCAGTGTTGAAAAATATTAGGGTCAAGACTGTGTCAAACCAGCTCCATACAAACACAGGATGACCATAGACAAAAGAAACAAAGGCCAGGATACTTCTATTCAGATGCTCCCACCAGTGACCTTGCTATCTACAGGGTTATTCCCAGGCTATAGTCTTCATTGTTACTCATACTTCTATTCAGATGCCCTCAACTATTGACCTGGTTGCCGCCTTTGTTACTCACAGACAAGGTTTCCCCACCCACCCTGGACACTCCCCACACACCCTGGACAGATATATACTCCACTTGCTTTTCCAACATCAGATCCTCTGAAGATGCCAGCCACAGATGCAGGCGAAACGTCAGGAGAGAATGCTGCTAGAACACGGCCATACAGCCCGGAAACCACACAGCACCCATTAAGACTTTTGTGAGTGACAATCACTACCTTGAATTGAATACACTATCCAGTGAAGTTCCTGAAGAATGGGTGTGATATGCATGCTCTGTGTCAGGTTGGTGGTTCTGACACTCTGCTTAGTTCCTGATATTAACTTAACTGCAATATTCTGTATCAACTGGAGGTTCTGAATAGACTATCAGGTTAGACCTATGTAGGGTGCTTTCAGTAGTCTAGCCTTGAGGTGGTAGTGGCATGGGTCCACATGATCAGATTTGGCACGTCAAGGTAGGGAGCCATCTTCTAGGCTGAATGGAGGTGGATAATAAAATGGGATGCAGAAGTGATCAACCCTGCACCATTTTGATAGCAAAACATCTCCACCCTCTCCCTGTAATGGCTAGGGGTGGACTGTCCACATGGATGATCTGCCAGAAGCTACTCCATAACTTCCCCTTTGAGCCAGAAAATATTTGGGGGGAGGGGGAACCAATGTCATATCCAGATCCACCACAGCATCATGTATGGGCTCCCATTTGCTGTGAGCACTTCCTAGAGGCGTATCTAGAAAAAATGTAGCCTGGTGCAAAATCTGATCCACCCCCCACTCCGATATGGGTGACTGCCCTCCTCCACCATGACCAAACAACTCTTTTTTGCACCAGATCAACTCAACTGGTGGGAAGGAGGTGGTATGTGTGAGGCAATTTCCCCCCACATGACTAAATGGCCACAGCCCAGGGACATTTGGCCCCATATGTCCTCTGGATGGTATGCCTCTGCAGCTTCCCACTATCCATGCTGGGAAAAAAATCCTTGTGTGAATGCATCACATGGTGTCTTGTTTTATTTGGTTTCCCCCCTCCTTTTCCTCCTCAGGGAATGGATTTTATTTATTCTATTAAACACTTTCTTGATGTAACAGCCAAAAGAACCTATTAGATAAACAGGAATCAGAAGAGGGTGTCTTTTACATATGAAGGCTATTACGTTTTTCTGGACTGCTGTTAATATAGAATGACACCTCCTGTGTTCCTGATAATGACAACATAACTGTGAAGAGACTGGAATTCATAAATGTAACATCAATTACAAAAGTTGAATAGTCTTGATCATTTCTGGAGAAACATTTTGCTTGTTCATATCAGTATGTGAAACGAAACATAACCTTGTTTCTCAGACTCCATTCTTCCTCAGGCTTGCCTTAGTGTTACATTGAGTTTTAGGGCACAGTCCGAGAATAGGGCTATGGTCAGTTTCATGTTTAGGGGTTTTGTTACAATTTTGGGAACAATTTATGACTGAATAAATTAAATAAAAATAATAAATTAGGGTTAGGGTTAAGGCAAGGGCAGCAGGCAGGAGCCAAAAGTGGGAATGGCTAGTATGAGGTCCCAGAGATCGGAGGAATTATAAAAGGGAGAAAAATAACAAAGGAAAATAGGAGGGATGGTAAGGAATGACATAGTCAAGATAAGGAAAGAAGGAGAGAAAAGGATAGTATAGCTAGACTGGGAAAAGGTAGAGCACAGTAGGGAAGAAGAGAAGCAAAAAGCCAAGGAAGGAGTTGGCCCAGGGTGCTACAGCCGAAGAGTGATATTACCAAAGAGGGGCATTTTTGCCATGATAATGGCAAAACCATGAGGATGTGGAGGAGACCTGAATTGGCTCTGAATTGAGGCTTTGAATTGCTTGAGAGGGAACAGAGAGCAATGAAGACTGGCATTTTTGAAGTCTCTGTAGCCTCTGTAATGATAGATGTAATCAACTATGATGTATTTCGGTCCCCAGAAATATGTGCTTTTGAGGACTAGTGCAGGTAAGATGCTTCACACTGTACTAGCCATGGCATTGTTTACTGCTGAGGTGCAAAAACCCTGAAAACACTGCTTTGGAAAGTGCTGGTAAATTGCCCTTGGCCAGTCTTATCTATTTTTCAAGTATGTGAAGAAAAATGAGATTAGAATTGCAAAGGACTTTGTATATTGAGAGATGGGATCATAGGTATCATTCAGGGTGGCACTGGAACATGAATGAGCAGATATTTTCCTCAGCAGAGATCTGTTTTGAATGTTAAGAACTTTATCACCACTTGAATAACACTGGTTTCTTAAAATATTTGAAAGATATCAAATTCCTCAAAACTTGATATGCAATCTAATGTTTAGATTCCCAGTTGTCTCAGAATTCTATATCATTAAAAGAAGAATAGTTTGGATTTATACCCCCACCACCACTTTTTTCTCTCCTGTAAGGAGACTCAAAGGGGCTTACAATCTCCTTTCCCCCCCCCCAACTCTGTGATGTGGGTGGGGCTGAGAGAGCTCTGAAGAGCTGTGACTATCTCAAGATCACCCAGCTGGAGTGTGTTGGAGTGCACAGGCTAAATCAGGTTCCCCAGATAAGCTGCCACATCTTAAGTGGCAGAGTGGGGAATTAAACCTGGTTCTCCAGATTAGAGTGCACCTGCTCTTATGCCAAAGAAAACTAAGATTTTATAGTATTCTACTATATTTTCATACATTACCTGATTCCATGCTGCTATTTCTCCATTTTCTATTCCCTTCTCGCATGTTTGCATTTATCTTTTTCCCCCTTCTGTGTTAATAGATCCAGTTTTTCAAGTGCCAGATAATATTTCTAGGGTGAAAAGCATTATTAAACTAAGCTATCACTAATTCAACAACTGCTTGCTTTGAATTAAGCGGGAATTATTAAAGTAACTGTCAGGATATTGAAAATTGCAAGGTGGTCATATGCTGGTCTAGAATGACTGGAATGTAACAGTCAGCAGAATTGTAAAGGTCGGAGCCTCTCTGTCTGGGTCTGCAGTGATTGGCATGTAACAGTCAGCAGAATTGTAAAGGTCGGAGCCTCTCTGTCTGGGTCTGCAGTGATTGGCATGTAACAGTCAGCAGAAGTGAAAAGGTCACAGGCCAGGATGATTAGATCATCTAGCTAATGATTTGCTGGACAAAACTATATAAGAAGACTGCATACCCAATTCAGTACCTCTCCTTCACCTTCAGGTTCGGGCTCAGATTGTTGTCAGAGTAGAGAGTGGATAGTTATTGTTATTTTTGTTCCTTTGAGAAACAAGAGATAAAGTATTCCTGTTGGAACTAAATCTACTGTCTGAGTGTTTCTTTTTTGTACTGCACAGAAGCAGTTACCTCCTGTTCTAGCAAAGGGTGGAGTTGGCACCTAGTCCTTCAGCTGTGCACTAGGGCCAACAATTTGGTTATAGATGATATCCCTAACCACTGAAGCTAGAGAGTGTCGAGGCAGTGTGACACGATGACATCCACCATGTGCAGTTTGCCTTTTGAACGGCTGACTGCAGAGACTACTCAGCATGGAGTGTGAAAGAAAATGCAGAGCTTTCTCATCACAGTGAAGATTTATGGAGCTGTAGTCGAGACCCACCGAACCAGGCACAGCAGCAGAGCAGAGGGCAGATGCCAGAGCCAAAGGCGTCCATAATGTTGGCTGTGGAAAACTCCCAGCTCATCTATCTACGGGCTGCTGAGAAGGCTTCTGACTGCTGGAAGGTGTTGAAGGACCTGTACCAGACGCAGACTGCTGGTTCCAAGGTAATCTTGACCAGACGTTTATACAATTTGAAGCTGAAAGGAGGTGAAAATGCTGGCCAACCATGTCCAACAGCTCATTACTATTCGTCGAGCTGGAAGACAGAGGCATGACTTTCACTGAACAGCATAGGGCCTATATTAGTACTATCTTCCCTAGATGACAGCTGGGACAATTTTGTCTATAGTATGTGCAGAGCATAAAGGAAGATGATTTGACTCTAGACTATGTGACTGCACGGCTTCTGGAGCTCCAGAAACAAAGAGAGTTTTGCCTTGAAGCCACAGCCAGAGAGGAAGCCTGCTGTTTCCAGAAGGGCAAAGTGAAACCCAGCTTTCCTGAACTGTCAAAGGTCATATGCAGTTAGAGCGTTGTTTCCGTTGTGGCTCTACTAATCATCTTCTCTGAGAATGCCTACAGAAGGGAGAAGAAGGCCAGCTAAGGACCTTGAGGAAGAGGAAAGAAGGAGCACATAATGACGGCATTGCTGAGAACCCGATGTCAGAAACTATCCCATCTGGCTCTTGGACTCTGCCTGCTCAGAGCATGTCGTAAATGCTCATCACCTATTGACTGAGGAGTCCAAGGCAAGTGTGAAGCATGTCAGCTTGGCACGATGGATCACCAGCTGCTTTCATTGCAGCTGCAAGGAACTGCCTACATACCATGCCTAGGTAAAAGTTGCAAAATGTGTTGTGTGTTCCTGGACTGGATTTTTTGTTTGTTGAGCGTCCCAAGTTTAGCTGAACAAGGGTACAAAACTATATTTGATAGACAGGGTTGTACAGTATGGCAGAATGACATAGAGTGTCCAAGGAATTGCACTCTGCGACAAATGTATGTTATGACTGATAAAGGGCAAAATGAGAAAATGTAATGAATGTTTCCAAGTCTAGCTAATAAGCCTATGCATGATGATTGTGTACTATCTTCACAGAGTCCTAGGACATGCAAGTTTTGCCACCATCAAGCAGTTGGCAAAGTATGTGTGATTTGAGTGTAAAGCCTTGCAAAGAAACCATTCCTAGACTGTTCAGTCTGTAGTGGGGTTAAGGTGAAATCCTATCCAATCCTCAAAAGAGCTACAGACAAATGGAAAGACCATTTGAACTAGTCCATGCAGACTTAGCTGGTCCCTTTCCAATCAAAGCGAGAAGTTACCCGCGATATATATTTCTGCTGATTGATGATTATAGCAGATATTCTTATTGCTTGCTGTTGAAATCTAAGGATGAAGCCTTTACAAGGTTAGGGAATGGGTCTCAATGATTGAACGGAGGGTTCCTCACAAAGGTGGCTTGCCTGCAATCTGACAGGCAGAGGTGAGTTCATGGGGAACAAATTCCAAACATGGCTGACACAGAAAGGTATTAGCCACAGGAGAACAAATCCGTTCAGCCCGGCTGAAAATGGCGTGGCTGAGAGGAGACTAGGCATTCTTCAAACAATGCGGGATTGCATGATAAATGATGCCAAGGTTCCATTCCATTTCTGCAGGAGAGGCTGTCTTAGCTGCCACATGTAATAAGAAAAAGCAGGTTGTGGAGTTTAAGTATCAATGAAACACCATTTTTTCCAGAATGTTTGGCAAAGGCCTTCCTGAAACACCTTAGAATATTTGGGAGTTTATAACGTCCTCATTCCCAGACAGCAACGGAAAAAAGGACAAAAGAAATGGCAGAGACTTCGTTTTGTAGGATATCATAGAGCCTAAGGCTATAGATTTTCCATTGGGTCATGGAAGAATTGCTATCTCACGCAGTGCCAACTTTGAAAAGCATACAGGTTGGGAACATGTGCATCAAAACTCTGAAGTGTTCTTACCACCAGTAAGCCATGACACAGTACCTAGTGACAGCACACAACCTCCTGTTCAAGGTCACACATCTGCTCAGGAGCCTTAAGCAACAACAGAACAGTGATAGTGATCAGGAGGAAGCCAGGGAGAGGAGGGGCTGAGCAAACTGGAGAAATAGCTATACCACATGAATCAGAAAGAGCAAATAATAAAGGCATACCACCAAAAGGTTTATGGTACAAGAAGTGAGAGTGTGCCATTGAGGACAGAACCACAAAGGTTTCCATGATATGTTGAAATGTCCACCTGAGGAACAGGAAAATGGAATCAGGCTATGGACAATGAGTTTGAATCCTTGGTGAACTTAAAAGTGTTTAACATTGTTGATAAACCTACTGATAAGCCGATCCATAGGTGCAAGATGGGTATACAGGCGTAAACTATGCACTTGATGGGACTTGCAAATATAAAGCAAGATTAGTCGCATTACAAGGCTTCTACCTCTCAAACAAAGTTTATTAGTTATGATCAGACTTATGCACCCACTGCAAAGGCAGAATCCCATGAGATTAGTGAATTGCTCTGGCTGAGCAAAGAGACTTTAAAATGAGGCACTTTGATTTTGAAACAGCTTATTTAAATGCAGATTTGCAAGAGACCACATATACATGAAGCAAGCACCAGGTTATGAGCATGAACAAGTTGATAAAGTTTATAAGCTCAACAAAGCTTTGTGGGCACAAAACAGTCAGCCAGATGTTGGAACAGGTGCATACACAAAGCATTATGTGAAATGAGGGGCTGACCAAAGTGTGGCCGATGCCTGTATATACCAGAGGTACTGGTGATGAATGTATCCATTTTGATGATTTATGTTGATGATCTCTGTGTGGTTGCAAAGCAGACAACCAAATCAAACAACTTTACACTGAGTTGAGTAAACACTTTAAGCTGAAAGACTTGGGGTATCTAAAGCAATACCTGGGTATTCAAGTCAGTAAATCTGAAGAAGGGGATGTGTTTCTGACACAAAACAAAAGATAGAGGGTGTCATACAAAGAAGCTGGTCTGCAAGATGCCAAAAGCGGCACAAACCCCAATGGTGGCTGATTTTTTGTAAGCAAGATAGCAAAACATTTGAAAGGCAAGACCTATATCGCTCCTTAATTGGCAGCCTGCACATTGCTAACTGGACAAGACCAGACATAGCTTTTGCTGTAGGTTTATTAAGTAGAACAGTTCACCAAAACCTGAGAAAGACTGGCAGGGGCTAAAAGGAGTAATTAAGTTACTTGAGAGGAACTGCTAACTATGGTTTACACTTTCTAACCAAAACAACAAAGGACTTAGTGGTGTATCTGGGACAGCTCATTTGCAAGAGGGACTCAGGATGTAAGTCAGTGAGTGGTTATTATATGCAATATGGCAGCCATCCGATTTGTTGGAGATCTCGGAAACAAACAACGGTTGCCACTTCAACTGCCTGAGGAGCAGAGTATGCTCTTAATGAAGGGCATGCAATGAGCTACAATGGGTTATGCAGTTGCTAAAGACCTGGGTGAAAATGTGAACAACCTATAACAGTTTTGAAGACTCACAGACATGTATAGCCACCATGGCAGAGAGCGAAACCTTAAAAGTCATTACTAAACATGTAGCTGTGAAATTCCAAAATGTAAAACAACTGATACAGTCAAATATGATTAAGTTGCAGTACTGTGAATCATCTGCAAACATAGCCATCTTAACAAAGCCATTACCAATACAAAAACATAATGACTTGGTGTTTGGTTTGGGTTTAGCAGATGTACAATTTGTGGACTCTGTACAAAGTGTAGGTGAAATAGTAACTCTGTGTACTGACTATGTACTAACTATGTAATGAAGTGTAAATAATGTGAATGACTTTTGTTTGTAATTATTTTGTTTGTGATAATTATGTAATGAGGCAACATTCCAACCAGATATGAGGAAGGTGTCAGGATATTGAAAATTGCAAGGTGGTCCTTATGGTCTAGAATGACTGGAATGTAACAGTCAGCAGAATTGTAAAGGTCGGAGCCTCTCTGTCTGGGTCTGCAGTGATTGGCATGTAACAGTCAGCAGAATTGTAAAGGTCGGAGCCTCTCTGTCTGGGTCTGCAGTGATTGGCATGTAACAGTCAGCAGAAGTGAAAAGGTCACAGGCCAGGATGATTAGATCATCTAGCTAATGATTTGCTGGACAAAACTATATAAGAAGACTGCATACCCAATTCAGTACCTCTCCTTCACCTTCAGGTTCGGGCTCAGATTGTTGTCAGAGTAGAGAGTGGATAGTTATTGTTATTTTTGTTCCTTTGAGAAACAAGAGATAAAGTATTCCTGTTGGAACTAAATCTACTGTCTGAGTGTTTCTTTTTCTTATACTGCAAGCAGTTACCTCCTGTTCTAGCAAGGGTGAGTTGGCACCTAGTCCTTCCGCTGTGCACTAGGCCAACAGTAACTTATCATAAGCAAAGTTGCTTTCATTGAAGCAAAAAACAATTATGCTGTGATCTACAAATTACTTAAAAGTCAGAAACTATAACTTCAATGGGATGAAAGTTCCATCTATAAATAAATTCAATGATACAGTACCTGGCTTTACATTAATTCAGTTCAGCAGAGGTAAAACAATTTCATAACCCTTTCACATTATAACAACCTAATCTTATGATCACTGTGCCAGCGACAAAGTACTCAGGAGTCAGTCAGCATCAAGAACAGCTGTGCTGTCACAATGCTGTGACCTATGACTTTATTCTGGTGTCACAATACTTTCAGGCCACCAAATCAGTGAAGGATTGTGGGTTGGTGCCATTAGACTAGCGAAAGTTACAAGGGCATAATGGTAAGGCTGCTATTTGGCACTAAAAGAAGTGACATGGTGGGAGTGAGGATGGTTCATCTGTGCAAAATTCTTCTGTTTCATACACAAGAATTATCTAACTAAACTCATGCAAGTTTTTCTGTTTAATTTGAAGATGTATGTAACAGCTACAAATAAACAAATAAAATACAAACCTTGGGAAATAACCCAACCTTCGCAAAAGCAAGATGGATTGGGTTTTCATATTGAAAATTAGTATAATGCTTTTCTGTGTTGGAATTATACTTCTTTCTTTCTGCTATAAATAAATAGCCATTCCAACACAAGTGTGAGATGCACAATATATTTCTTTTTCACTCTCGTTTGATTCTGTCTGCAGAAACTGGCAGTTAAAAAAATGAGAATGGCAAGATTGCATCCTTCCTCTGCAACACCTTTAGGTTTTCAAAGAAATGAATAGTAGCAGGGTCTAAAGGTTGTAGAAGCTTGTATTTGAAGTTTAGTAATCGACTTCCATGGGCATGTTTAGAAAACAGTGCATGGCTTCTTATTGCCATATACACCAAATTATATTTCCGGAAAGTGATTTTTTGGTTGACTGAATGAGATTATACTTTTCTGGTTTTATCCTCTTCTAATTGTTTTATGGTTTTTAACTGCATTAATAAGCTGCCTTGGATACAGGAAAGTCACAAAACAACCTATAAAGAACTGAACTGTATGTAGGCTACTATAATCAATACAACAAGCGCTACCTGTTGAATAAAAACTGTAAAATGCACACACTTTACTGTGTAAATTGTATAGAATCATACAACTGCTTATCAGAAATCTGAGCTGCTTACCATACATCCATTACTGTCTAACTGTGGAACAGACTGGAATGCTATGAAATGTTTACAGTTGTTCAAGTCTCATATGATGGGGGGGGGGGGGGGGGGGGATGTTGCCAGCTATTATTTATTGTGATTCTATTGCTATTGTTGTTTATATTGCTTTAAATTGTTATTCTATGACTGTTGTTTATTCTGTTTTATATTACTGTTATATTCTTGTTATACTATTTGATATTGTTATTGCTTTATTGTGATTCTATTATTGTTGCTAGTTATATTGTTATTGTTCTATTGTTGTTTGCTGCCTTGAGCCCTTCAGTGGAAGGCAGGATATAAATCGAAAAATAAAATTAAAATAAATAACTATATTGATCTCTCAAAGGCACTGACACAAAGAACAGAGTTAATGTTGTATCTTTATCTTCTTTTATCGATTTTGTTATCCAACTTTTTCTAATTGAATGATAATACTTTTGAACTATGGGAATTCCCAAGCCCCCTCCTATGATCTCGTATTTTGAGATAGTTGGTGGACCTAAATTGAACTGAGATGTAACAGTTTGGAAGTATTCAAAGATAGCACTGTCATCATTTAACTGGTTTTGGTGTACTATGCAGCATTTAAAGGCCATTTACAAGCATCTGGTTGCACTACTGCTTGTCAGCATATTCTTGTAATTCCCATTCTGAAAGTTCATCATTTAGTTTAATTCTTGATAGTTCTTGGCATGCAAATGCAAAATCACATATGAGATGCAGATTTTGCTTAAAATTTACACTCAAACAATTTAGCAATTCCAAATTAATTGGACATTGGCAGAAGCAGCAAGATTTTTTTGCTGACTTGAAGGGCTATTTTTGTTCTTGAGTCACTTGCAGGATTTCAAAACTACAACAGTAGACAAGTTTATTTTGGCACCTGCCATCTATATACAGTTAGTTGCAAGAGTAGGTCTCATTTAGTGCACAGGACAGCTTATTATTTTAAGAACAGCTACCTATCTGAAGAGACTGACCAAATAGTGTGCATATTTATAAGTCTGAATACAGCCTGGGTCTGAGTTTAGACACATACTGCAAGTCACTTCCTCATGTAAGCAGTCCTTGCAGATCCTGTCTTGTTTAAACACTTTTATGAGTACAGCGTTACCATGCTAGCAATACATGCCAAGCCAATGTACAGTGCCATCTTAAAAATGCACATGTATGATGATAGCACATAGTAAGGACATTTAAACAAGATGGAAATTATGAACAATACTTACTCAAATAAGTGACTCATAACAAACTCAATGGTCAATACTATATCTCAGTTGACCAGAGGGCTTGAACAACTGGTAAATTCAGTGAGGAGACACACAGTTCTATCATTCCTCTATGTACATTACAATCATGTGTAGTCATTTGAGCCACACAGAGAAGGCTTACAAAAGTCATTGAGTCATAACCTTTGAAAATAGGCAACACATTGGGGGAATGGAGTGGGGCAGGGTGACCATTCCAGATTAGGCGTGATGTTATCTTCTTATCTGCACCCCTATATTATTTTTCTCCCTTGGCTTTAGTCAGGTGAGCTAGCAAGATGGAAAGTAGGAGTTCACACAGGAATGTTTAAATGTTTTGAACATATTTTGCTTTGTAAACCACTTTGAAAAGAAATATTAAAATTAGTAGAGTACAAGAAAAAAAGGGGGGGGGGCTTCCCAAGGAAAAAGATTTCGTAAGTATAAAGTGTTATTTATATATTTTTATGTGTTCCCCTCTGACGAACAGGATAGGTTCTGCCTCTCCCTAACAGCAACCAATATGAGCTGATAGAATGTTGGGGAGAGACAACAGTTAGGGATGGCAACTAGGGAATAGATAGAAGAGTAAAGCGTCTAGGAGGACCCTGAAACTTGCAGCCCTTCCCAAAGGGAAATAGCAGCTAGGAAATAAGTGTGTGTGTGTGTGTGTGGGGGGGGGATTATTCCTATCAAATATTAAAGTCAATATTAGAACTTAAAACTGGAACTTCCCTGACAATCTGACTTGACCATTTCTCTGTCAGAGTGAAATAAAACAGTTGATGTATTGTGAAGTCATATCAGCCTCGCATGTACTGTATTCAGACATATACCACAAAGTTTTTTCAGTTCCTGAGAATCCTAATTTGGGTCAGAAATATCTATATACATTTTAACATCTAGGGAACAGACAGGAAAAAAGGGAAGGAAAGTGACAAGAGAAGCATCATATCCCATTTTCCCCGGTGGCACAAAATCCCAGGGATAATGCACTGTAGTCTGATGCTCATGGGAAGCCTGTTGATTGGTAAAATGTAGAAGTATGCATTCAAGCTGAAAATATACCTGGAAAATGTCTTAGTATTTTTGGGGTCACTCAAATATATACAAGATTTTTGCAGAAACCAAAAACAATTTTGGAATATTTGGAATTGACCAGAAAAATTGGGAGCTAGCATTGGCAGGTTCCTGGGAACTGTTTTTTCCCCTCTTTTTCATTTTTTATCCCCACCCCCCTTTTTGCATGTCTCAGCTTGCCAGGCTGCTTCTATCAGTTCCAGATTAGTCCTCTCGATCTTGTACTACTACAGTGGCTTTGGATTTTGCAGGACATTCTCTACATTACTATTTGTTCTGTTAGGCTTACAATATTTTTCTGCCCTTGCTTGTATTTGTTCTACTATGATCCTCTGGTTTGATATTAGTCCAGTTGAGCTTGCAGTGCCAGAGTGCCCCAGGTTCTGTTGGGCCTTCCGTAAATTGCCATTGATTCTGCTGGTCTTACAAAAATCTTCAGTTTCCATTACAGATATTTTATGGTTTGACATTAGTCCTACAGATGTTGCACTGCCAAAGTGCCTCTGGACTCTATGGGTATCCATATATTGTCTTTGGGTTTTCTGGGCTTGCAAAAGTGCTCCTACCTTCACTTTTGCTAGTTTGACATTGGTTCTTGCTTGCAGTGCCACCATGGCTCTGGGTTCTGCTGGGCTTCTGAACATTGCCATTGGTTATGCTGAGCTTGCAAAAGTGCCCAGCCACCTGGAATTTCCCCTACAGAGATTCTCTGGTTTGATTTTGATTTCTATTTAGCTTGACACACCGGCATGTTGTTCTACTGGGATTACTGAGTTCTGCAATGGTCCTGCTGGGCTCATTGTGTTGGTTCTTCCTTGGGAGGCATAGTTTGACCAATGATGGCTGCTTACATGCATGGCTTTTGCTTGGAAGCAGCTTGGAGGGTTCCCCGGGAAATAATAAATGATGAGCAGGGACACTGTATTCAGGGGAATGTGGAATTGGACTCCTTTGTCTAATCTATTTGAAATTTGGGGGTTATTTAAAAGGCATGTACTTGCTGTTCTGCTGCAATTTTAGTCTTGTGTCTTTAAAAAGCTCAGCCACCTGGAAATTTTACCCATAGAGAATAATGGACCCCCCCCCCCCCAAATTCAGATTCCTGGAATAAAAAACCCAAATCTGAATATTATATTACTACTGCACATTCCTAGTAATATCTTCAAGGTATGGGTATTGACCTTCAAGGCCTTATGCAGTCTGGGACCCTCGTACCTTCGGGACTGCATTACCCCATATGTCCCTTCTAGACCTCTGCACTTAGCAGAGGCCAATTTACTGCTAGTCCCCGGCCCCTCCATGATGCGACTGGCCTCCACTCGGGCCAGGACTTTTACGGCCCTGGCCCTTGCCTGGTGGAACACTCTACCTCCAGCTATCCGGGCCCTGCGGGATCTTGGTGAGTTCCGCAGGGCCTGTAAGACGGAGTTGTTCCACCGGGCTTTTGGAGTGTCCGGCCGCTGATGTGCCCCCACCCCTCCCTTTTCCTTTTCCCTCCCCTCTCTCCCTCTACTTTAGTTTCCTGTGTTGAGGTCCCTTACCACCTATGGGACCCCCTCTCCCCCCTTTTTTGAGAGGGTTTTAATAAGGATTTGTTACGGACGCTGTTTTTATATGCTGATTGTTCTGTTTTAAATGGTTTTAATTGTATCTTGTTTTAATCTGTTGTTCACCACCCAGAGCCCTTTGGGGATAGGGCGGTATAAAAAACTCAATAAATAAATAAATAAATAAATAAATAAATAAATAAATAAATAAATAAATAAATAAATAAATAAATAAATAAATAAATATTGAAAGGGAGATTTTGCATTTAAGTTAGGCCTCTTTTAGTTGTATTAACCATAAAGATAAACTTTCTTAGAATTAGATGGATCATGCAGTACTAAGCAGGGTTATGCCCTTGATATCACTGACACAGAAAGTGATATTTATTTTAACAATATGGGAATGTGACTGATAAAACAAATGCTAATGCTCTCAGGAAGAATTCTCTGGGGTCTGTCAGAGAAGACTGAATGAGGCCAGTTTGGTTTGGTTCCGTTCATCCCTGCCAGGTCACTAAAGTAGCCAGAAACATTTTATGACTAAAAGTGTCAGGAATCTCAGACAGTTCCTAGAGAAGAGGGCATTTCTCCATAGTTAATATTCTTCCCACTAACTCAGATTGTTGAGGATCCTGACTGTAATACTGTCATGCTGAGCATGAGAGTTTAAAGCTGTGAGCTTTCATCCTGCTAGTTCTCATGTTACTGTTTGGGAATAAATCATATTTGAACTCCGACTGTGAGATATTTAGTCAAATGAAATAGGCATAGTTTAAGACCAGGGCCGAGAGTGTGAATTGGTTGTTTGGAAACCAAATAGCCAGCTTGCTGTGATGTTGATTTTTCATCTGTGAAGAAAACTACTGTTGTATTGGTTTAGGACTGGGACTGATTGTTTATAAGTGTCAGTTGTTGAAAAGTCTCATAATTTCAGTGAAAGTGAAATGAACAATTTTTGATCTGGATCTAAAATATGGCCTGAACATGAAAGATCTGTACTGTGTTTTTGAATAGCTGCATAACCACATGCAGTTATTACATTACATCAGGGAATTCTATTCCATTTATAAGAGAAAATGAGAGTCTTGTAGTATCTTAAAGACAAATGAAAATATATGCCACAATACACCTGTTGGTCTTTAAGATTCCTTTTTGATTTGCTGCATCATAGCCATATGACTATCCTTCTGGAATTTACTCTATAACTGTCTTTTATATTTCATGACAGCCACTTCATCCTAAATGCCCTATTCCAGGAAAGCAGCAGCCTTTGCTATGGGAAGCGTTCACTTTTGACAAAATTCAAGCAAATTGTTTCCTCCGTTTCTTTTATATATATATTGCTTGAAACATATTTTTTCCTGTGCAATAGTTGTACTCATTCACAAAAAGGGTGATCACCTGATACCATTCAATTGCAGGCCTATTAGCCTCCTTTCAGTTATAGGAAAACTATGTGCCAAGTACTTACTTGTTAAACTCAGTGCATGAATTAGCCAGAATAAGATCTCAGGGTCAGAACAATCCTGTTGAGATTGGGGTGGCTTACAACTATTTAATATAATAATGTAACAATTAAAACAATTAAAACAATCCTATAATTTTCTATTTTCCTAACACAAGGCTATAAACAGTATCCCATACCTTTGAGGGACTGATGATGGACTCAATGGAACAAAACCAAAGCAAAGGAAAGAAGGAATGAAGTAAAGAAAGGGAAGGTCAGATAGTATCACATGTACCTCAACTATATGCCTAGTGAAACAGCTCTGTCTTGCAGGTCCTGTGGAACTCCATAAGGTTCTGTAGGGCCCTGGTCTCATTGGACAGAGCGTTCCACCAGACTTGGGCCAGGGCTGAAGAAGCTCTGGCCCTGGTGGGGGAATAGGTTAACTTCCTTTGGGCCAGAGACCACCAGTAAGTCATTATTCACAGATTGAAGTGCTCTTTGGGGAATATACCAGGAGAGAAAATGCTGTTCAATTTTTGTGTGTAGAGCATAGCAGAGAAGTTTTTAAAAATTTACATTTAATCCTTACAAAAGAAAAGTACAAGAGGAACATACAGGCAACTCAGTTGCAATTACATATCAGTCTTCTTGTTGTATATGAAAAGCAGCTAGGAAATCTAAGAAAACTAAAAGGTAAATACAAGAATATTCAAAATAGCACCCATATTAAGGAATGTGACTGTTTTAGTTTGACCATTTTAACAAATTCAGCATATTGCTGATTTATCTGAATGACATTCTTAATAATGTTACATCCTTTATTACATTTATTCATCATTAAGAACTTTAATAGAGAAAAATATTACCAGCTAATAACACCATTATATCAGATTTTATAGCAGACACAATAGAAATGTAGTCCATCTGTAAGGAATCTCTGTGGTTTCATAAAATTTTATGCCAGTTTCTCAGGCACTTAGAGTAACCCCATCTTCTGAGAGATGGCACAGAAACAAGCTATAGTGTTCCTAATCAGATTTACCCAATCATACTTTGGGTGGCTGGGATAAAAAGGCTTTTATGTCAATATCTGCAGAGATGACTGGTATATTACATTCAAAAATGGAATTAGTTTTACTCATTTTTCACTTACAATAAAACCCATATTAAATTAGTAGACACTATGCTCTGGGTTACTTATTTCAGACCAGTGACAAGCCAAGACAACAGAAACAATTCATCAGGTAGGAGTGATTTGGAGTATCCTGGTTTTCTTTAACTCTAGACAAAATTAATTGGTTCAAATTAAATTACTTGTCCTAAAGTTGATATAGTGGAAGAGACTATAAAACTTAATTACTGTAGTTCAAGATTCATTTTCAGGATCAATTAATCATAGTTGTAATGAACATTCTTGGAGCTTGATAAGTCAGGGTTTCAGGACCTTGGATAACTCAGCTTTTCAATTTGAGAATTTGACAGCATGTCAGGAGTTTGGACAGCAAAACCTTACTGTCCGAGATAAAACTGATTGTTTTTGTTAGATGGGTTCAGTTCTTAAAATGCAATTCTTCCAACATGGTACATGGAATGGCAGATATATCATTACAGCTATTGCTAATCCAGAATATAATTACTTATGAATATCTTGGAACCAGCTGACCAGGAATAGGCTCTTGAAGTTCACTTTCCAACAGGGTTTTAATTAAGATGCATGATCCTGGGGAGAGCTGGAAAAGATGTCTATCTCAAACTCAGTGGGTGACTGGAATATATGAAAAAAGGCTTTTGAAAACTGGCACTGCTTAAATGTGTTTCAGGAGGAGGGTGAATATGTGACAGGTCAGCTTTCCCTAGCATTTCTTGCCTGTTCCAGGGAGTTGCAAATTTAATAACAGACACTACTTGACCCATATAAATTACTGGAAATATTAATATGAATATTTCATTAACAGATCTTCTCCAATACTTTTTTTTTTTAGAAACAAGTGGTAGAGCTGTATTACTCTGCCCTGTTTCCCTCTGCAAACCATGACTCTTTGGCTGTTGAGATTAGGGACACTTGACTATTTGACTCATGGTCTTTTTGTGTATCAAGAATAGGAAGACAATTTTTTGCAGTCATCTTGGCTATTCACAAATAGCTTGATTCTATTCACTAGGTTGCTTTTCATATATTCAGACAGTACAGTACAATACAAAGAACAGTGTTTCACTTATGCACATTCTCAGTTTAATGAGAGTCCTTCTTCAGCCTTAATCCTCCTCCATAGATCTGTTGGCACTGTCTACAGCTTGACAGCCAGTCATATTAAAAAAAAACTGTGGACAAATCAATCTAACATTGCATTTTTTTAAAAAAAGTTAAGTCTGTGTTATCAACATTATTTCATGCATGTCCATTTTTGCAGCATCTTGGGGAAGTCAAGGTCCCCTAGTCTTTGCCATAGAGTTACTAGGCCAGCCTACCCATGGCTTTAGGTTCAATCATCTTGCCTACTGTACTGATGCAGAAACTGTTGCAAGGCAAGCAAATGACCCCACCACCACAGCTACTGTGCAGATGCCAAGTTTTTTCAAATCAGCCATTCAGATGGACAGCAGTCCAGCAAGCAGAACAGAAGTTCATGTTACTGGCAACTGTGAATCCCAAACTGTTACCAGACAGACCCATGGTGGTGATGGGGGCTGCTTTCAAAGGAGTGCTTCTATCTATTTTGCCAACTTTGTAGGGCGGCCTAGGAATACAGTGTCAAGATGGAATGCCATCCTCTGAACTGGCTCAGTGTCACCCATAAGAACAGAAAAACCTGGACTAGCCCTCGCCTACTTCAGCCTTGCAAAATAACTTGCCTCACATCTTCCTAATGAGATTAGGAAAAGACAATAGCTTTCAGTCTACAAAGCCAGTTCCCAACTCCAGCCCTGTCTCACTTGCTTCCAGGAGACAAAGGTATGCCAACAAGGATTTCATCAAGAGTTCCTGCCAAAATACAAATCTCATCTTTTAATTTGTGACTAATCTCTCCAGAGACCACCCTCATTAACATTTGGCACTGACCAAAAGTTGTTATTAAATCTGCTTCACCCTTAAAAATAACTACCTCTGGGCAGTCCCTGGCTTAGAACATTAAGCCAAGTCTCAAATCATTATGTTTCACTGTCCACCACTTAACTTAAGTGTCCAACACTTAACTGTCCTTCTCTTGTCTGATCTTTGTTAAAAACTTAGCAACTTTCCAAAATTGTTTTACTTGGTCTGATCAGTGGTTACCATTGCTACAGTGACTTTAGCAATTCAATCTCAAATATCTACAATAATGTGCTGCTTTCTGGAAAGTTAACTTATATGAATAAAACTCCAAGGATTTCTCTGTTTTGAAATGCAACTTTATTAAATGCTGAAGAACTCTAATTTTAAATGGTGGCTAAAATGCAATTAGAAAAAAATACAGAACAGCTTTTAAAAGGTTAAAGATCCTCAGTATTATAGTGAGGTTTATATCGAGTTTAAGGTAACTTGAAAAAAGAAAACACTTTGCAGCCTGCATGAATTCTCATTACACTTTTTGATGATGTTCAAGGGGGAGGGGAGGCTTAATTTTAAATAAAACTAATGAAAATGCTGCTTGCCTCCTGACTCTGAAAACTTATCTGTACTGAACACAGATGTGAGAGTGCACAAATTCTGAAGTCTAATTACAGTCATTGATTACGCCAAGCATTGTCTCAGCCAGTGTCATTTGCAATGATATCCCTGTAATTCTAAGAAAACTTACTTGGAAGCAAGACCTACTGATATCAATAGAGTTGTATTCAGTGACTCCCACTAAGTTAGATCCAATGGATTTGATCCAGCCAGATGTTTCTAAGTTAGATCCAATGGATTTGATCCAGCCTTAGTCAACTCCCCTTCTTATTTCATTCCCAGTCCTATGTGTCTTTTTTCCATACATGTCCTGCAATCCCCATCAGAGCCTTTTTGGTGATCAATGGTGACACGGGTTGCGCATGGGGGATAATCCACTGGTGGGGGAGCTGGGGGAGCTCCCCTGTTTAGCACACCTCATTAGGAGGTGGGGGTGTAGCAAGTTCTCAATAGGAACGCCCTGCGGGGGGTTAAGAAGCTTGTGCCCCTAGCGTGAGTTGGATGGGGCCTCCAGTCATGGGCACTTCGCAGGTCTGGTCTTTGTCTCACTCCAATCTTTCGCTTGTTTTATTCCTCCAGCAGCTGGGCTAAGGAATTGGTTTGCTCTGGGGAACAGCACTAATGCTGCCCAGATGCTTGGATCAGCCCCCATGCTGTGCCATCTAGTTTATCCTGTGAATAAAGTTCTGTGAATAAAGCTTTCTGTGAATAAAGTTCTTTGGCTATGGCCAGTTTTCTTATCCACTTAAATTGTGTTGGTGTGTTATTTTGGAAAGGGTAACTGAGAGGGAAGGGCCATACATCTACCTGCAATTGCCTTGAAACACTTTCAATAGTTACAAAATTAATATCTGTCAGGTTCAAAAAGCAGCCCTGCTGGGATCTACACTAATACTGCATACATATATTACAATGTCTTAGCCCTCTGAGTTGTCAAATTGTAATGAAAGGCCAACGACCAGCTAAAGAACTGGCAAATGATATAAAATAATAATAATATAATTTCATAATAAAGGAATTGTCCCAGGATAGCAGCAGAGCCCAGCACTTGCCCGAATCCACTCCCCTCTGCCAAACAACCTCTGCCCCTGCTATCCTGCAGCAGTGAGAAAACACTCTGCAGAGAGAAAGGTGGCAATGGGTGGAGGATGCCTTCAATAAACAGGCAGGTATTGGAGTTTAACAGTCCAGCAGCGGGTGAAAGTATGTCGGGAGTGGTGGACCCTACTGGAGCGAGTCATGCTACCAGGAGAGGCATGCTGAGGCTCAGGGGCAGATAGGAAAGCAGGAGCAGCCAGGGAGATGGCCTCAATGTCATGGATCAGGCCTCAGTGTCTAACAATGATAGGAAGGCGGGGCTTAGGGGAGCTCTTGAGGGAGGCACAGGATGTAAGGCCAATGTGGCTAAGGAAGGGCTGGCCCGCTTCTGACCCCAAGGCCCTAGTTGGGGAGAGCCAGCAATGAGGGCAGGGTAAATGGCATAAGAGGGAGACAGGGAAAGGGGCAAAGGGGGAGGTAACGATCCAGCTGTTCCTACAGCTGGGGAACTGCATGGATTGTGAGGGAAAGGTAGTTAGTAAGACCTCCTCCCTCCCTTCTGAAGCCTCTGGGCAGGTAAGAGCACTGGACAACCACTCAGGGGAACAAGGGAAGGAGGTGGCCCTGCCACTCGGGGGCACCACAGAAATACACATTGCTGCTGGAGATCCTTTTTTAGATCACTGTCCTGTCCTCATTGGACAATAAGGAACTGCACAGCAGTGCTATAAAATATCATTTTGTAAAAATACCAATAGGTCATGCATCTTTGTTAGTATTTATTTTCATTTAAATTATCTATCTTCAGAAGATAAATTGTTTGTGTCATCTGGATAGGATTTACTCAGTCTTCTTTCTTTCTCATTCCATCATCTCCCCCCTCCCCAAGATTGATTAAGTAAACAATTAAAATAAATAAATCAGTCATATTTCAGGGATCTTTGAGGGAGAAAAGAGGAAGGATTGAAATCAAGATTGAAGAAATGGCAAGTTTCTAGTCATCAATCATGTGTTATTCTCCTTGAAACTCTGAAAGGATGCTGAACTAACTTAGATATAAATGTTTTGGCTCTATTAAAGCTACATTTACAATTGATTTAAAGGAATAATACATACAGACATACACACACCTCGATATCTCATTGCTTGGTTACTCATTGTCAAGGATTAATGCCTCCTTTTCTGTTCCTTTTTGACATTGAAAATAGTTTTCAAAATCAGTCTGCATAAATTCCATGTTACTGCTTCCATCTTCAAAATTAATTATTTTTGTACATTTCAGAGGTCTTGTTAACACCACTTTCCTCAGGAGACAATGCACTGGATTATCATCAGAATTTAATAACTACTATCTACTTGTTTATTCTTTTCTACTTTATAGAAATTAGTTTTCTTTAAGAACAGAAAAAGACAAGGATTAACATACCTCTGCACTTGTCTGCATAAAAGGCAGTTCATGATTTCTTTAAAATCAATAAAGATTATGAAAAAGTTCCAAACCTAGTTAGATTATTAACAGCCATATGCCGGTGAGGGGGAAAGACAGTGGGAAAAGAGTCTGCGTATTAAATAAATAAAGTACAAAAACGATGGTTATGTAGGATGAAAGTATATAGTGCTGTCTCTCTATGGTCTATGGTATAATGTGGCTTTGACTGCATAGGCACGTATGTGTAAGAAAAAGAGAAATTTGGATAAACTTCCTTTGATATAAAGGGGTTGAGTCTTGCAAAAGCCATATTAGCTGAATTCTGCAGAGTACAAATGCAAACATTGTTTGACCACTTCCAACCCAGCAGTTCTATTTTTTATTTAGGAAATGTTTTTACCGCCATTCCAGAGGCCTGCTCTTTGGACTATAGCCATGTGCCTGAGAAATGAGTACTAAACATGCCTGCTAAGAGAATTATGTTTTTATTTTAAAAAACATTTGTACCCCAAAGCTTACAAAATATACAGAATACAGAATTTTGAACACAAATTTTGCAAAAAAATGTGCAAACATTTTTGCAAAAAAACCCCAAAAAACACTCCACCCCACAATTAAACAGAACCATGCAGACAGACACTTAGAATACCTTTTTAAAAGATAATGGGATTTACAGTGCAATCCAGAACAGAATTAGTTCAGTCTAAGACCATGGACTTCAATGGACTTAGACTGGAGTAACTGTTCTGGATTGTACTGATAGCCACTCAGGGCTGATGCTGAACCTAGTATTGTATCTCCTGCTGGTCACAGGCTGCAAGACACTGGCTGAGAGACCAGAACCATGGCTCTTGCCAAAGGTTGCATCTTCAGAAAAGACCAGGCTTAAATTACCTGCAAGAAGAGTCAGAAGATCAGCTACAGCTCTTGTTAACTGGCTCAAATATTTCCAGTTGTTTTCTTTCTTAAATAAGTATCACCTAGACGAATCAGAAGATATGATCAGCTATAATGAATCAGATCAATGAGCTATCTAGTGTAGCACCCACTTTCACACAGTGGCCAACGAGATACTTTCAGAGGCATACTGTGCCAACCATAGACCCTTCAGATGCATATCTGCCACCACTCTTGCTGAAAGAAGAATGATCTTGCTGGGCATTGCAAAAGTAGCTTCCAATCAGAAAATATAAAAGCGGTAACCTTCAACCCCTGTGAAGAAGACGACACAGGAATGTGCAGACTGGGTTTTAAATAGGCAGCCCAGGTTTTCTATCCATGGGCCATCTGGTATGAGACAGACTAATTTCTATGCAAATAGTTCTCATCTTAGGGTTATTCCCCCATGAAGGAGTAACAGGAATAAGAATATTATATATGCTATGTTAGTGCTTAGTTTAAATGCAAATCAATGAAACAAAATGTCCATCTACTGGCAGAAATGAAACAATATGAACAGGGGAACAATATGAACTGAGGAACAGCTAGTAATATAAAAATATTGGCAGTAAATACAAAATTAGCACACATCTATAACACTCAGACTGCCACAAGCTTACATAAAACACTCATGGAAACACTGTTGGGAAATTGTACAAGTTAATCCTAGTTATATTTATTTTTCATTTGTTCATTTAAGTGGCTAATCCTTCAGTAACATGGCTGCTGTTTGTGATAGTATAATGTATTACTGTATCATTAAGCCATCCCTTTTCTAACTTGAATTGTGTTTATTTTTATTTTATTCTATTGACAGTGAGTTTAGGATTTGAGTTTGCCTTCTTGTATTTCATTTTACAGGTATTTATTTTCAACAGAGCTGAAAAAATTAATTGGGATGGATACTGAACTCCAAAATTTGCACCTGTGGTCACATGGATTGCCTTGATTTACAATAGTTCAATTAGTTATTGTGCACTGACTGCAAAAAGACCTGGGTTCAATATTCTTTGCTGTTGAAAATGCTAACTACTGTGGAGTCTTGCTAGACATAATAGTCATTACTGCAGTTTCTTGAACATTTTGCACTCAAGCCGTACTTCTAAATTTATTTTATCTAAAGTTTTGTATGGAGCATTTGATGGTAATTACACACAGAGAGATGCAACAGTAACTTCATGGCTGTATACGTCTGTTAAGTAACTCGGTTTAGTAAAATGAAATGGGATTAAAGAAGAGCATTAAGGAAGAGCCAGCTATCAAAGGAAGCACTACTGCAGATTCATCTGTCCTTTTTACACAACATATTTGCATTCTCTGAATACATGGAATGGAGATGGGGGGATCACATCTACTCTGGGCCCTGATTTCCACAGGCTCATGATGCTGAGCGACAAGCAGAACCTGTGCATGCTTGGGATTCCTGCAAAAAGATCCCTGTTAGGAATGAACAAATTGTTTATTTCATTAACATTTCAAAGTCTTTGCTAATTGTATTTACTATTTTGGTTATTATTTCTATCATTTTGATTTATATCCATTTTAATGGAAGACATTTCTATCCATTAGGGATGGCATTTTCAGAGTTTATATTCCTCACCAAAAGAATCCTTCCTGAATTTTTTCAGAATGATAGGATTAGGTTTCATAAATAATTGAAGGCAAAAGATAGGGAAGCCAATGAAAAGAATAGCTTTTATTGTTTATCTCCATATTTGTAATGATGGACCACTGAGGATTCATACATAGAAGTGCCTCTGCTGATCTGACTCATAATTATATTCCTTAGTTTGCTCACATAGGTCTCACATAGAAGAAGACCAGTCCCGACCTGAGGTCCTTCCTTGAAATTACAAGGATATACCATGGGATCTTCTCAATGCAGCACATGTCTGTCACTGTCATATGAAGGATACGTATAAGAAAAAAGGTCCTCATCAAGCATCTTAATTTGTCCCCATGAGGACTTTAGAGATGTAAGTGGGAAGTACAAGTAGGAAATTATTGGAATAGGTAGAATTTTGTATTGTGATAGACCCCATAGGTTAGCTCATGTAAGCTGGACCAATATAGAATTCATTAGACTTACTAATTCCACGAAGAATGCAATGGAGATAGCAGATATGGAGCCATCTTTGAGCTGGACCTTGACCCTGTCAGAAATCTGGACCTCATCTTTTTGCAATGTGAAAGCTGTTTCTGCCTGCCTTACCTTTTCAAAAGAAGGAAGATACTGGAATTTGAAGAAGAGAAGGAGGAGTTTGGATTTATACCCTACTTCTCTCAACTGTAAGAAGCCTTAAAATCACTTACAAACTCCTTTCCTTTACCTCCCCACTACATATACCCTGTAAGGTAGGTTGGGCTGAGAACGTTCTGAGAGAACTGTAACTAGCCCAAGATCAACCTGGAAGGCTTCATCTGTAGAAGTAGGGAAAGAAACCTGGTTCACCAGATTACAATCTGCCGGTCATGTGGCGGAATGGAGAACCAAACCAAGTTCTTCAGATTAAAGATCACTACATCATGCTGGCTCTCCAATGAGGAATGATCATGAGACTAAAAGCAAATTAGGAGGGGCTAAGGTTCACATGTTTAAATGTACGACATCCTTCCACTTTCCTTTGTATCTTCCCTATTCTTCAAATTGGTGGTGTGGAATTAACTGGTTGCTTTTCACCACCTCATGTGCAGTGGCAGGCCCTGCGGAACTCACCAAGGTCTCGCAGGGCCCGGACAGCTGGAGGAAAAATGATGGCTAGGAGCTCAGTAAGCAGGAGGACCTCTGGACTTCTAGGTCTAACTAGTGCTTCCTACATTTATCTTCATTTGTTCTTGACTTCAAAATAGCCTTTTCAGACTGCTAAGGTTGCCAGACAATGGGTGGCTCCTGGTGGGAGTCCATCTGTGGAATCACACTTTCACAATTATGTCACTTTTAAGAAGTGAAGTCACACCATCAGATCAATGGAAATTCTTGCCTCATTTCCCTTCCCCTCACCAAGAGGCATCAAGGGTAGGGACTGTTGCCAAGAAGTGTCTACTATTACAGGACACCTGGCAGCTCTTCAGACGACACCTGGAGAAGATACATAGAATAAGGAATAGAACTGATTTGTTTCAAGAACTACTCGCCATGTTATGGCTGTAGTAGAAAACATATGGAGAAGCATGCTGAACAAGGTTTCATTTGTAGATAAAATACAATGGCACTATGTCCAGGAATGAGGTTGTCTTCCAGCACCAGAAATCTTCCTTACGCCTCTTCCTTTCATGGGTGCCCACCCACCAGGGCCAGAGCGAGGGGGAACTGTGCCCGGGGCATGCATCCCTGCCATGTCCCCACCCCACCCTGGAATGCCTCCAGAATGCCCCCACACCATCCCCACACTGCTCCCACACCAGCACGCACCTGGTGCATCACGCAACCCCTCCGTCTCCTTGGCGCTACGCCACTGCCACCCACAGACAGCAGGACACCTGGCAACCCCACCCCTGGACTTACCAGTGAACAAAGGCACCTTGTAGAAGTCAGGAGAAACTGTAGGGATGTAGAAGTCAGGAGAAGCTGTGGGGACAAGAAGGCCTGGGATGTGAGAGCTGGTCTCAACAATTCTCCAGAGTAGGACAAGGTTGACACAAGGTTGACCAAGCAGCAGTCTCCAGGCTTTCCTCAGAGTAGGGCGGGACCTGTGCAGCCCAGCCTAGACTGCAATAAGAGGGGAGGGCCAAGAGCACTGGGGGACCTGGCAAGTAACAAACAGCCTACAAGTCATTAAGAGCCTGGAGCAGGGAGATCCAGGGGAGGGAGGAACCTTTTGAGAGGGATAAAACATGAAGAGGGGAGGAGAGAACTGCTTCTGTTGGAAGAAGAAATAAAAGCCTTCTGAGCAAAGGACCCTGTAGTTTCTTCTTCTGTTGTCATGTTGACTAGTTGTGAGGGTCTGAGCCTACCCTGCAAGAATAGCAGAGAGGGACGGTGCTCACGTACTATAATCCATGAAAAATTTATATCATTTAAGGTAATCATAAAATAGCTGTATGCCACAGGTGTCAGTGAAACCAATGCAGCTATGTAAGATGGCATGACGTTTTTCATGTTATGCACAATAGGCAAGAGATTTCCATGCTTACTAGTATTTTGTGAAGGGGAACGGCACGCATCTGCCTCAGGGGTAAGTTCATAACTAACTTCCTCTGCGAGACAAGTACGGAATGTAAATGTTCTTTACTAGTGATTGGGATCTCATTACAACACAACATATGCAGTCTTATTTGGCTGTGTGATCATATCACTGAGGCCAGCAAAGTCAATTGAGAGTTAGCGCAATGTATTTGGGTCAGTCTAGCAGGGATCATATAATGAATGGGAAGATGTTCCTACAAGCGATTTGTAGAACTGTCACTAAATAGAGAATTAGATTTGGCTGTGTGATAACATCGCTGAGGCTAAATGATTACAGGGTGAGTATAATGTTTCCTGTAGGTGAACTTTTTTGAAACAATTGCTTTGAAAAAACCATTGAAGTGGTGTTTCAGTACTGATAAAAGCATATGCAGAAAATGATGAGTACTTCCAGTTCAGCCCTAGTTCATCTCCAGGATGCTTAGCTGTTAAGGCTATGTCTGAATGCAGGACAGAATAATGTGCTACGTTCTCATTATCCTGTTACTAGAAATAGTGTGGTTTGAACGATTGTTCTCTGATTTATTCCTTCTTGGCTTTTACTGAGCATCTTTGTACTGCAGTGGTTTTTATCAGCCAGCAGCAGAATCATACTGACACGGCATTTACTTATCAAATAACTTTATACAAGGAACCCTTGGCAGATCTAACATAATAAGTATCGTTTTCCAATTCTGCACAATTAAAAAGATCACAGAGATTGTTCATAGCAGAGCATCTGGCTCAGGGGCTATTGCAAAAAAAACCAGATTTTGAAATGGATGAGAGAAAACAACTCAATCACTAGCTACCTTCCCTTTCCTTCAAGATTTTGTTCATTTTCACAGAGCTGACCATCTTTAAACAATGCCATTTTACATGCCAGTGTTCCTGTTTTATATTACAGATGTTTCAGTGTGCAGTCAAGGCCAGCGAAACTAAATAAAAACAGAAAACTTGGTTACCCTCTAATTAGATTTGACCATGTATTTTTATGCTTAATGAAATGTTCTTGATAGAGATTAAAGTTTGTTTGCTCAATACAAGATTTGCAGATGAGTTTGCAACTGCTTGGACTTTTAAAAAAGGCTTTTGGCATTTCAGTTAATTGCTTCCCTTCCACCCACACAGGAATATGTTGTATTTCCAAGCACCAGTGTACAATTGTAACATTACAATTAAATCAAGCACCAGTGTACAATTGTAACATCATATAAATAAGCAAGAAATAAAAGAATTACATGCCTCTAAATCCTTTGGCTTCAGTAGATCCTGCAAAGAGCATATTCCAATGGCTGTAAATGAAGATAACAAAGAAGCCATCAGCCACAAACCTTCAGTTCCAAAAAATGCCCCCCCATCACCGGATGCTGCTTCAGGCAGATGATCCTGAGGCAGGCATTGAAAGTGAGTGAGGTTCACCTGTCCCCGTGTCAGCCTGTGGATTGCCTCTCCTCTTAACCCTGGGAGGGGAGAGGCTGGTGTCTGCATCCTCTGGCACCTTCTCAAAGGCTAGTTTGCGACAAGCAGGCCCAAGCCCTGGTAACCAAGAGGCAAGCGGGGTTCCACCCAAGGCCCAGGAGAGCCCAAAGGCCCAGGAGAGCCCAAGCCTAACAGACCAGCCTGTGGTAAGGAGGAGGAGGAGGTACCTCTCCCTCTCCTCCCACTGTTTTCCCAAGGAAGAAAGTCCCATGCCCCTTAGAAGTCTGCATATACAATATTCAGTGTACATTTGGCCTCTGAAGGGGCAAATAATTTCCCAGGGTCCAATCTGGATTGTAGTTTGGGGGGAAAGTACCAATGGTACCTATGGTATCTATGGTACCATCCAAATTGGGCCCAGTGGTACTTATGGAGGTAAGTTCCCACAACTCTCATCTGGCTAATGAGAAGCCAAGTCAAGTGATGAAAACTTTGGCCCTTTCCGCACACGCATGGAGCCGAGCCTCCACTGGCATAATTCATGCTGGTGGAGGCTCGAGGGCCGTTCACACACTAGCATGCGAGCGGCCGGCACTTCCCCCTCAGCCGGAGAGGTGGCTCCGTACAGAGCCGCCTCCGGTCACCCCCTCCACTCACCATCCCATCCAGCGTCGCTCTGGAGGACTGCAGGGACCCACCCATGCTGCCCTGCGACCTCCAGAGGTCGGAGGGCAGCGTGGGCGGATCCCTGTAGCCCTCCAGAGGGACGCTGCACAAGATGGTGTGTGGAGCCAATGGGGAAAACAGCTTCTTCCCAGCGGTGCGGTTTGCACCACGCCAGCGAGAACACGCTGTTTTTCGAAAACCTTGCTCATTGAGCAAGGTTTTCAGGGGCAGCTTCACGCCGCCCAGGGAAAGCCAGGACGGCACTGCTGCGAAGCAGCAATACATCCTGTGCAAACGGTCTCCCTGAGACACTGTATATGGCCCATGCGGAAAGGGCCTTTGACTTGATTCATGGACTAGAATCTTCTCTAGTTTAAGCCTAAACTACTACACCAATAAGTTTAAAATGGCATGATTCAGATATTTGAAGTACAATATAGAAGGCCTCAGTTGGGCCTGTAGATTGCAGTGCATTGTAGTAGGCAGATGTCAGACAGAACAGTCATTATTTATTATCTAATAATCTAACAATAAAAATAATATAACAATAAAAGTTTACAACAAAGGACCAAAATTGTACGTTAGGAAATAAAAAGGCAATAGGAGAAATTACAATTCCTTTCAGTTTTATTTAGAGGTGTGTGTTTGTTCTAATAGTCAATAAAGAGAGATCATTTTTGTCCAGATTATACAGAATAGTTCATACAATTTCTATAATGAGTAAGCTTGTCACTTTCTACCAAGTCAAAGAGTTCAAGCAACCATTCTCAGGTACCAGGGATTATTTCTCTTTTTCAATATCTTGCCCAAACAATCTTAGCAGCAACTTTCAGAACTGCAACTTTTCATATAGAGATAGACATAAGGATAACCTATTATTACAGGCACACGAGTACTCTAAAGTGAAGAATGGAAATAAACCTAAGTAAATTAGAACTGTGCATGCAGAAGGGGCATGCATGCTCAGTTTCTCAGTCTCTTCCAGGTGGCAACTGTTAGCTCTGTTGCCTAATCAGTGTCTTCAGATTTCCAAATCTCTGCCTTTTTTAAGCTCTTTGTCATATAATACATACACTAGACCATTAGAAGAAGACTACTGCTATCTGGTTGATCCCACAAGATGCGAATGTATGTGACTCCTTTAAATCTAGAAATAGAAAGCAAATGAGGAGATATGACATAGATTCATAATGTCTATGAATCGGGGAAGCTGATAGGGAGAATTTTTCCTACTACTTTTATAATAATGAAACTTGGAGCCACCTAATGAAGTTGATGGACAGTAGATTCAGAAAAGCCAAAACAATGTACTGCTTGCCAGTCTTTGGTGGATTGGAGATTGGGCACATGCACATAAGCCATTTGTTGGTAAAATGCTGACCACAACTTGTTTAACAATTATATAACATCACAGAAACAAAAGCACAGCATGGGGATGGATCTAACCAGCGGTGGCATGCCTGCCAACTCAACAACCCACACTCTCAGCATACCTGCTTGGGGAGACCTGCTGGAATGGCAAGTAAATGGGAGTTCATGTGGGCAGCAGACTCTTCCTGACATTCCCCTCGCCACAAGGAGGTGTAGGCCAGCCACTTGCTCACACCTGGATATGCAACTTAGTGGCCTCCCACAGCCTAAGACCTCTTATGGGGGCCCCTGTCAAAGGGAAGGCAGGCACACAGGCACCAAGTCCACCCAAAAGGCTCCATCTCCCTGCCCAATCTGTCAAAGAGCTGTGGGTGGGGAGATTCTTCTGCTCCTGCAAATGCTCCAAAGCTTGTATCCATTTGGCCAGTGCATGTTATATCCTGTGGAGTCACACATCAGTGTCCCATACCAAAAGATGAACACCATACGCTCCATGTAGGCCTGCCAGGTGAAAGGAAATTCTGGAATGAGCAATCACCCTGTAGATCCCCAGTGTCACAAACTATGCAAAAGCCTTAAGTATCTTCCTTCTGTTCAAGGTGAGGGCTCCCCTCCATTCCCTCCTTTTGTGGAGGATGAACAAAAAAATGATTGTCGCAGGCAGCTTCGGGCTCAAAGTCTGAAGATCCTCAATCATACATCAAGAGAACAACACACCTTTTGCTCTGGGAAGTCATTCTCTCCAAGCTGAATGATGACTGTGTATGGTGGGACTGACAGGAAAACTTCAGTTGCTATGGCAGAAAGAAGTGCATCCCAGCACATCCACCAATGTCAGGACCAAACAGTGGCCCTTTCCACACGGGCACTGTGCAGGGGTGCATCGGCATAAACAATGCTGACGCACCCCCCCCCCCGGGGCTGTTCGCACAGATGGTCCCGGTAGGGGCGCAGGGGAAGGCACAGCCTTCGCACAGGCTGTGCCTTCCCCAACCGGCTTATCTGTTCCTGCTGGCTCCCGTTGTGTTGTGGAGGCCAAGGGGGCATGTCCCCTGGGCTCCGCAACGTGACGGGAGCCAGCAGGAGCAGGTAAGCTGGTTGGGGAAGGCGGGAGGGAAATGCTGCCTTCCAGCCGCTGCCGTTCGGAGCGAGGTTCAAAAGGGGCATTTCTGTGCTGCTTGGGCACCGCGAGCTTCCCCAGGGATGGTGTTTTTGTCATCCCTGGGATGCTCTATTCCTCTCGTGCAGAAAGAGCCAATGTGTGCCTGGTCCCAAGGCCCAGGTTGGAGCGCCAAACAGATTTTTCCACATACTGTCCAGCCCAGTAGATGATGCCCAGTGATCAATATCCTCTGCCATAGACCTGAGAAAGCTAAAAACAAATATCTCAGCCTCCCTGCAGAAATTTGCCAGGCACCGACACTTCATGGATTTCGATGCCTAGTTAAAACCTTACTTCTTTACTCAGTCCTTCAATGTGTGACTCCCATGGTGCCCTGTATTGATGCCAGCTGAAGGGTGGGAGGGGTGGGAATTTTTAATGGATGTTTTTATTGACTGTTTCAAAGGATATTTTATGGTGGTTTTTAATGTTTTATGTTTTAACAGGGCTTTTAACCCCATTATGTAAATAATGAACCAAACAAGTTTCTGGACCATATTAACAATATCCACCTGAACATCCAATTTATTATGGAAAAAGAAAATGAGGAAAAACTACAATTGGACCGCATAGTGTGTAGAAACCTACACACACTGATAGTTATCTACATAAAAATTCCAATCATCACCCAGGACAAAAAAGAAGCACAATAAAAATTTTGGTAGATGGTGCAAAAAGAATCTGTGAACCCCACCTCCTTCAAGATGAACTGAATCACCTAAACTGGGCTCTACAGGCTAATGGTTACTCTACTACAGACATCAGAAGAGCTGCAAGACCAAGAACAAGCCACAGAAAAAAAGATAAGCAGCCACCTAGAGGGAAAGTGTTCTTACCATACATCAAGGGGGAAAATGACAGCATAGGGAAACTGATGAAGAAACATAACCTACAAACAATCTACAGACCCACCAAGAAAATTCAACAAATGCTATGTTTGGCAAAGAATAAGAGGTATTCCCTAATTTCTGCAGGAGTCTACTGCGTACCGTGTAGGTGTGGACAAATCTACATAGGGACCACCAAACGCAGCGCCCAGACATGAATCAAAGAACATGAAAGGCACTGTAGTCTAACTCAGCCAGAAAAATCATCAATAGCAGAACACATGATAAACCAAGCTGGGCACGGAATATTATTTGAAAACACAGAAATTCTGGACCACTCTGACAACCACTACGTCAAGACTACACAAAGAAGCCATTGAAATCCACAAGCATATGGACAATTTCAACAGAAAGGAAGAAACCATGAAAACCATAGGCATGTGTTGGCTACATGTACCACATACCAATGTCAATTGAATTAAAAATATAGCAAGCAGAAATTCTCAAAGTGGATAGGGAGTTACCAGAGAGCCAACGGTATGTTGCACATTGCCAGCAGAGCCCCCGGCACACAGGATCTGCTGATGATAACTGCAAGGTCGAATGATGCATACCGCAATGAGCACACCTTGTGACATTGACTGAAGAACCCTTGGGGTGTGATGGTAGTCCTGGTTAAATCCATAATCAGCCCATCCCTGGATTACTTGGGGACCACTTCTGGGGCTCTGGAAGTGTCTGACCTGCTGTTCTTTCTATGGTCAGCCCCAGACATGGGATGGGTGACAGAAAAGAGCAGCTGGGCCCTGCCTTTCCTGCTTTGAGACCTGGGGTGTGGGCCAGAGCAGGCCTTACAAGCATGATCAAACTGACACTGGGGGCACTTGCACCTGCACCTGCCCTGACTGAAATCGTAACATTGCTTAGTGTGGGGGTTAACTTTCACCAACCAAATCTTGTCATGGATGAGGTCCCATCATAGTACATGACCAAGAATTCCCCAGCTGTAGCCCACACCTGTAAGACTCAACTGATTGACCAGGTGCCAACCCCTCTCCAGAAAAGCAGCAGAAACTATCCCCAAATATACTGTGTAGCCTTTAATCCAATTGAGGAAAGTACGCTCAGCATTGGTCCTCTTGAAGGTCCATTTGTACAACCATGGTCCAGAAACCTCAGCCCCACCCTCCAATTTTAGCAGGGAAAATATGTCCAGCCTTTTCATGTAACTTACGGGCTGGCTGTGGGATATCTGGCTGGCTGAGAGAACTTTGACATAGCTGTCTGTCTGTGGGATGTTTTTGACCTTTCAGGGGCCTCCAGCTGGTTGCAACTTCCTACTCTCTGGCTCTTCCTGAGTGGCAACCAGCATCTGCAGGTACATTATTAATTTATGGAACTGACAGCCTCAGAAGGTAATGCTAGCCATTCTCTTGTATGGTCTTAAAAAGAAACTAGACAGGATCATGGAGGTAGTCCAACAAATTCATAGAGGCAGTCCATCACTGGCTATTAGCCATTGCCACTAAATGGAATGTTCAGAGGGAGTGTACTGGCTAAATACTAACTGCAGGGGAAACAGCAGCATGAAGCTGATGCACCAGACCCAACTGAGAGGTTTTCCAAGGACATCTGGCTATCCACTGTACGAAAAATGATGCTAGACTAGATGAACCTTTGCTCTGAAAGCACATTTACTAATCTGTTAATTATCCACAGGATTATTAAAGGCAAGATATTGGTAAGCAGACCAACGTGAAAAGAATTTCTCGTTCATAATATATAAAAGCATATATGTGGAGATATTATCTACAGGATTATTAAATGTAAGGTACTGGTAGGCAGTTCATATATGTGAAAACACAGCCTTTGGCAAAGCCCAATAGCATATACTTTATACTGCATTCTACACATATACATGTTTATACTCAGCAACACCCCAGCACGAAACTCTAATGGTTGTCAGTAAATTGCTGATCATCAGTAAGAGAAAAAGATGATGTACAGCATAATAAAAACAATGAGAACAAACATATGAAAGTCAACATCCTCTAAGGAACAAGCGTTTAGTTTTTCTATGTCAGCTGCATCCAATAGTAGCTAGAATCTGAAGGCCTTTACATAGAACTAGTAAATTGACACTTTAGCAATCTAATTTGGAGGCTGCAAAAATGTGAATGTTTAAAGTAATTATTGTTAGCAACTTAATTCTGTCCATAATAACAGCTTATTTCTATTGCTTTATGTATTAAGATAAAAGGAGCCAGTCTTAAGTTATCTGAATATTCCAATCACCTTCCAGAAGTTGTTTCTCTAATTTAAACAGAGAGATAAGTAACATTTCATTTGTCCCTTATTCTGTCTGCTAATGTCAGTTCTATAACAACTGTCTAATTTATTCACTTTTTCTGACCCTTTCGCCATAATCTAACCACTCAAAGATAGTAGGAAAGGAGAATCTGAATTTTTTGTTCATGACATTCTCGAAATGGGGACTGTATTTAGAGAAACCTCCCTACATCTCCCACCCCCATTGGGTGTTATGTTCTTTTTCCAGTATCCATCAAAAACTAATCTTGCAGGAGTTAGGGTGCTGAAAACAAATTATTGAGTAGACTTGAAAAGGAAGTCTACATAACTGATAATTGGCCGATGTGGAATCTGCCTAGGATGCATGCTTTAATCTGTATTCGGATGTGGATCAAATTTATGCTTGTGATTCATGATCCAGGAAGTTTTTCTAGCTAGATTCTTATTGTGCTACTTTTTGCAATGTGGTATCAAATCAATAAATAATCAAGCTTGATTTTAAAAAAGGCAGTCACAAATGTTTTGGTGCAATTGGGTGTATATTTATTACCATTCATATTTTTATTGTTGATGTTATTTACAACATTCAGCTGTGTGGAAAGAAAGCACGCCCCAGGCTTCAGCCGGCGGCGCCATTGCAGCGGGGGAGGAAGGAGTGAAAAGCCTCCCCTGCCGGCCGGCTGGCCGATACAGTCACGTGGCCGGGTACCGGCACGTGACTGGGGCCAGGCAGCCTTTAAGAGGCTGCGTCGGCAGGGGCCGTCCTCCTTCGAGGCCGGCAGCATCAAAGGCCCTCCCTTCCCTCCCAGTTTGAACGGTTATTGGGATTTCTTTATTGTTATGTTTTTGTCGCAGTTCACTGGGCGGTTTGGGCATAAGAGCACATCCTATTTTGGGAAGGCAGTAGCTTGCATGCCGGACCCTCCCACGGGGGCCTCCATATGAGGTCCGCGGTGGCGATAGAGCTCTTGAAGACAAGCCTTGGGGCCGTGCCAAGAGCTCGCTGCCCGGCAGGGAGGGGTGTCACAAATTGGGTTTGCGCCCATGTGGCATCTAGTAACTTCCTGTTCCGGTTCCCTCGGGGGATGTGCCGGACAGGGGTTCTGTCCGAAGGGCCTAAGGGGTCAGCTGGGGCTGCCCTATAACCAGGTCAGCGGTTTGCTGCCTGGGGGCCAGGATGTGCTCTGTTATGCTCGCCCAGCTTCAAAGTTTTGTTATATGTTAATAAATTTGGGCTGCGGCCGATTTCTTTTCCAACAAAGAGATGTGTCCTGGTCATTCTTGGAACGAGTCTCCACACATCCGCATGCAATAACAAATATACAGCTCACATTTTCCTTGACCCTTTGGAATTAATTGCAACTGAGTCAGCCTTTCTTCTCTTATATTTGTGTAAGGACCATTACAGAATTTATGTTTTATTTAAATCAGGGTGCAACCACGAAACAACAATGGGTACATGAACAATGTTTCAATATTTCTACATGTTAAAAACATAATTACAATGTACTCTTTCAAAAGACACCATGGAAATGAAATAATGGGAAAGATTTCACTTAATGTTAGTCACATAGATACACAGTTTCTGTATTTTTAAAGTATGATGAATCTTCACATCCTTCAAAGGATTTACTGATATAACCTCGCATTACCCAACATCCTTTTTCTAGGCAATAGAAATGTGTCTCAAATCACTCAGTGGTGGCAAACCTATGGCACTCCAGATGTTCATGGACTACAATTGGCCATGCTGGCAGGGGCTGATGGGAATTGTAGTTCATGAACATCTGGAGTGCCATAGGTTCGCCACCACAGCAGGTGGAAGGAGATGCTGAAGCTAGCCAATATATTCTCTGAATGTCCATTACCACCTGGAGACAAAGCAGCTCAGGTTTGAGAATTCACAGTGCCCATGTAATATGAAAACATATATTTGTATATTCAATAGAACTTAAAAACAATTGCTTGAAGCTTTGTATTCCTAAGCATCTTTTTTCTGTCATCATGGTCAAGATGATACATCAGCTTTTGTTGACAGATATGCCAAGACAAACATTTATGGTCAGTGTGCAAGTTTAATTATTTTTGTGACATTGCTCAATTTGATGTTCCTTTTGGGTGCAGAAAGCACCTAAGTGCTATCAGGAGTACATTTATTGAACTATTCAAAAAATTAACGGCTTTATATAAATGTTCCCTCTCTCTTAGATGTAGGCATTTGATAGTGATTATATTCTAGAAGTTGTTATAAAGATGAATTTCCAACTGTATGACCTAGATTCAGAGAGTGTGTTAAGCATTTGGCTCCACTAAATGCCATCAGGATCTGTCTGAAAGACTTTTTAAAATTAATTAGCCATGTTGAGCTTTAAATATTTATTGAAGATTGTCTCAACACATCTTCATCAGGATGAACTTGTTTGCATTTATTCCTTTGCAAAAACCATGTACTTCTAAATTTTGAGCAATACTTGCAACATGTGTACATTCTATGATTATAACTATTTGTACAATAATGTAGTAAATTACCTATCCAGGGGTGAGATCACATATGTAGGAAAAGCCTTATGAATATACATTTCACACATTAATGAGCGTAGCTTTCATGTATTTCCAGCACATTTATGAGAGAAAAAAATCTACCTATCATGCATCCGATTGGAAAGATTCAGAACATTCAGTCTTAAATCCCCAAGGAAATGGATTTCATTAGTTGCCAACCAATGTACAATTGTTTATCCCAGAAGGATACTCACTTCTTAGCATAGTTTATTCAAAGAGTGTAATGAATGTGTCCTAATACTACAGTGCGACATCATATTTCAACAGCAGTGAATATTTCCATTCACACAGTGTTTTCTCAAATCAAATATTATCACTTACAGCAGAAGATGTATCTTGTAGTACATGAGATCACATTCTTTAATACTTTTGATGCTGGTGACTGATATTAATAATATTTGGCAAGCTGGCTAATCACTTGCTATTGAATGAGCTTTATCTGTACAATATAAAATTTACGAACTGCGCAATATAAAATTTAGAATGACTATCTAATTTTTATCATCCATTCTATTAATTCTCAACAAAGGATATAAGTAATTCTTCATACAAGAACATAGCATTCTCAGAAAAGGGCAAATTATATTGGGAATTTGCTCTAAATGGCAATTCAAGTAAGAATGCACACTAAGATATATCCAGTCTGAATATATATTTGAATACTTTCATCAGTATTTTAAAGATGTATTTGGGTATCCAGAATTAATACATGATTTAGTGGAGCTGTGGGTCTAGCCTTTCTTTTCTAGGGTCCTTTCTCCTTCTAGCCCTCACCCTTCAAGTAGGATGGCTTTGTTGAAGAGTTTAGACCGCTTGGTTCAATTTACTTGAAACTTGAGGAGTCTTTAGTGGAGAGGCAGCACTGCCATTTTAATATCATTTGGTATTAAAAATAGCACATCCTTTAAAAAGTCACCCAGTGGGAGTAATGGAACCCAAATAATTCCCAAATCCTGAAAAACTCTGAATCCAAATCTCCAAAAGGCACTGGTTTGGGTGGAAAGTGCCATCAAGTTGTAGCCAACTTTCAGCAGCCATGCAGGGTTTTCAAGGCAAAAGACGTTTAGAGGTGGTTTTCCATTGCCTGTCTCTGCATAGCAACAATGGTCTTCATTGGTGATTTCCCATCCATGTACTAACCAGGATTAACCCTGCTTAGTTTCTGAGATCTAACAAGATAAGGCTAGTGTGGGCTGTTCAGGTCAGGGCAAAATAGTATTGGGAAACCCAAATATCACTGAACACCAGTAATTATGCCCTTCCCAAAATCTGAATCTAAAGAAACTGGTATTTTTTTCTCCCAGGTGGATATCCTTAGATTCACAGTCTACAAGACATAAAGGTATTGTGACTATTTTAACAATGAATGACTTGAGCCTCTTTTTTTTCTTTTGTACAGACATATGTGAGTTAGGTGAAGTAGCTGGATGACTTGTGTTTCTAAAAACAAACAAATCAGTTAATAAGAAAGTTGTTAAAATGCAGCCCTTCAGTACACTGTAACGAAGGGACAGTCCTTTGCTGGTCTGAACTCAGCAGAAAAAGATCAAGATACAGATGGATGGATGGATGGATGGATGGATGGATGGATGGATGGATGGATGGATGGATGGATGGATGGATGGATGGATGGATGGATGGATGGATGGATGGATGGATGGATGGATGGATGGATGGATGGATGGATGGATGGATGGATGGATGGATGGATGGATGGATGGATGGATGGATGGATTGGTAACAGGATATTTATTTATTTATTTATTTATTGTTTAGTTTTATAACCCGCCCTATCCCCGAAGGGCTCTGGGCGGCGTACAACAAGGTTAAATCACAGGCGACTAAGTACAATCAAAACTAAACAATTAAAATTCAATATAAACAAATTACTAGCTCCCCATTTAAAACAGCGGTTAATACAAGTTTAAAATAGAATCGGGCGCCCAGCAAGCCCATTTTTTAAAACCCTCCCTAAATGGGAAGACTGCTAACTCCATCAATAAAAGATGTAAACAAACAAAGATAGGAGGGGGGAGAGGGGGGGCACCATCAACGGCTGGTTACTCCAAAGGCCCGGTGGAACAACTCTGTCTTGCAGGCTCCTCTTGAGGAATTCATCATCAAGAACTCGCGCGGGGCCCGGACAGCTGGAGGAAGAGTGTTCCACCAGGCTGGGGCCAGGGCCGTAAAAGCCCTGGTCCGTGTGGAGGCCAGCCGTATCATTGAGGGGCCGGGGACCACCAGCAAATTGGCCTCTGCTGAGCGCAGAGGCCGAGTAGGGACATATGGGGTAATGCGGTCCCGAAGGTACAGAGGATAGTCTGCTAATATATTGTTGAGCAAAAAGTGAAATATCTAGGAACTATTGAGCAGCAAGAAATCAAATGAGCAACAACTACAATTTTCTCTCTCAATCTAAAGCCTATTCCTATGATGACAAATCATAAAAAGTCATAGATAGAATAATCTGAAAGTTACCAGTCCTCTTCATACCATGTTCCCCACCACCACCACGACCAGTTCCTGGCCTCTTTCATTGTCATCCAATATCTTACAAATTATCTTCCCCTCTCCCCAAGGGAACCCCCTCAAAACTCTATTAGATCCTAAAATGTCTAAAAACAGAGTTCTTATTTTAAACCTGCTCAGACTCTTCCACCCTGTCCTATAGAAAATCACTAGTCATCTCCATTAAGTTCCCTGAGACATTCCTGATAATGGGCAGCTCCTTCTGCCACAGAAAATTTCATTTGCTATATCTGTATCTCTTGCTTCAGTGGTGCACAAAAAGAGAGGAAATGTCATCTAACCTTTAGTTGTTAGGATGCAGACGATAACATTATTGTGTAATAATATCAGATATGATGGGACAGGGACTGTTCTGTACTTTACTAACCCAGTTCTGTGAGTTCATCACATTTGAATGCTTTCATTATACTCAGATACCACAGACAAGATAATCTTGCCTGCAATGAGCACAAGCAGAAGTTTTCATTGTTTGCAAGCCCACTTCACATCCCTCTTCATGTACACAGAGCCAGAGGTCAATTGTACCCTTCCAGTTTAGGGAAGCACTTAATCAAGATCCATTCCTCCATAATGTCCAAATGAAGGCACCTGGGTGAACTAAAGTCTTTCTTCCTTCACAAATGGGACTGTAACTCATGATCAAACTGATATTGGAAGAGTGGGAGGGACACAAACTATATATTGTACAGTGCCTGCTTCCAAATGGTGAACTAAAGGCTGATTCGAGGCTGGAAGCTGTCACTGGTTATGTGAGCATGATGGAAAGAGGGAGATGAGTGTGTGTGTGTGCAGCAACAAGATGTGTTAATGGCCATCAGGGACAGACCTGTTTCTTCATGACATTTTAAGGCATCTCAGTATTTCAGAACACAAGGAGTCAAGAAAATGACAGGCATTTTGGGTTGCAAATCTTTTGCTGTTTGCATAACAGGGATCCCAGTACTAATATCCTCTACCCTCATTGCAATAAGTGGCCTAAGACACTTATGCAGCTATTTTAATTAAAAATAACATTTTCTGTAGACTTCAGTGACAGTCATATGTGAATCTCCCCATAAATATAGCCCTATGTGTTTCCAGTATTTACCAACTAAGGTACTGCAAAACACACACACACCCTTCTCTTTTAATTGTGGGAACAAACTATGTTAACTGTAATAGTTAATGATTTCTTCTTCTGTACACCTCTAGATCTTAATGCATTCTTTGTTATGTGTTCCCTTGAGACCTTCCTTAGGCTTAAATACTTTTTAATTGCTGGTAAACAATGACTAATAAATAAGATTGGGATGTTGCTTGCTGGTTTCTGTACTTTCAAATGAGAAGCTCTGAGCTATAATTATGTGAATGACTGCTTCAAATGGTGGCTGTTTGCCTGTCAAAATGCATAGCCTTTGTCTTCACTTAACAAAATAAGACAGGATACTAAGGAAAATATTGCAAAGTATTAGAACAAGAAACTGAGTTAAGATTGCTCAAACTAGTTACAGAAAATTCCAGTGCACATTACAGTAGGGTGTCAAAGGTACAGAGAAAGGAAGGTTGAGATACTGAAGGTGGAAAGAGACTCACTTCAGCATCTGAAGTATTGATAATGGAGGTGGAGGGAAGGTGACTGATTGGTCCCATTAAGTAGATGTTACTTGTACAGGCAAACCTTTTGCTGATGCTGAGATCACAGTGGGGTCCTTTCTTCAGAAATGTAACTCAGGTCTTTCTATCTTTCTCTGCCAATTTGTTCATGGGCTAAGGCAATTTATGTTTCTTCCAGTCTCCTTTCCAGCTAATAGCCTACCTTTCCAGCCCTACCTCCTTGTTTGTTTGTTTGTTTGTTTGTGTGTTCATTTGTTTGTGTGTTTGTTTGTGTGTTTGTTTGTTCGATTTATATCCCACCCCTCTCCCACTACTGCAAGGCTCAGGGCGGATAACACCTAGTCAAATATACATTGAAAAATAGAAACAATTAAAATAGATTAAAATCAATAAAATACGAAGAATAAGATGGTACCCCAAGCTCCCAGTAGAGCTAACTCCTGAGAATAACAAACATTCTGCAAAGTAAATGATGAGGAAGACCGAGGGGAGCATATAGAAGAGGTGGGGGGGGGGGAGTTCTGTCTTGTGATTGGTGTATATAAAAGAACAGCCAAAAGTCCTCAGTTTCATCTTGCAGGCCATATGGAACCAGACCATATCCTTCAGGGCCCTGGTCTCCTCAGACAGAGACTAGGCAGGGGCCACAGCCAAAAAGGCCTCAGGTCTGGTCAAGGAAAATTGAACTGCTCTCAGGCCAGAGACTTGCAGTAAATTTTGAAAACTAGAGCAAAGCATCCTTGGGGGAACATAACAGGAGAGGCAGTCACACAGTGTTAATGTTCTTACAATGTTAGCTTTAAAGGGAAGCAAGATATTTTTTTCAAAAAAATAACCCTGAGGTGTAGCAATAAAAGGTAAATGGAACTCACACTTGAGTGTGCTTCCATGTTATATACATGTCATCTGTTTAATCTCTATGCCACATCTTGTGTAAAGATAATTTTAGATCCTCTGAAGATGCCAGCCACAGATGCAGGTGAAACATCAGGAGAGAATGCTGCTAGAACATGGCCATACAGCCCGGAAACCACACAGCACCCCAATAATTTTAGATTTAATCTGTATATTTTTTCTTATTTTTCAAATGTTATGAACTTCTGCCACTTGCTTTACATAAGAAGACACTGTTTTAAAACTTTGTTTGGGACATTAAAAACAACAGACTCAAACAGACCACTGTCAATATAATACCAAGGCCCTTTCCGCACGGCCTAGGGACAGCAAAAACGCCGTCCCCAGGGAGCCATTCGCACAGGGGGCGCAGCTGCTTCGCGAAGCCGCCATTTCCCAACCTCACTTGGCAAGCGAGGGTTTTGGGAAACAGCGGCTTCCAGGCACCTTCCCTCCCCCCACGACCGGGCGACTTACCTGTCCTGCGGCCCTCCGGCGCGTCGCCGAGGCCTGGGGACATGGCCCCTTTGCCCTGCGACTCCGGAGCGGTCGCGCAGGGCAGGGGGGCGTGTCCCCTGGCCTCGGCGACGTGCCGGAGGGCTGCAGGACCGGTAAGTCGCTCTGACGACGGTGCAGCTCTGCGCCGTCCTCTCGGCCGATTCTGGGACCGTCCATGTGAACGGTCCCAGAGGGGTCAGGTCAGCGTGGACTACGCCAACCCGACCCCTTCCGCCTCCGTGTGGAAACGGCCCAGGATTCTATGTTATAAAATACATCTGTGTAGCTACAATGAATTCAAAAGCCATTGGCAATGGTCTTTTGAAAACTGAACACCAAAGATGACAATGGTGGTGGAGACTTCTTTGGCTCTCATCATGGAGTATTTTCTTTATTTTAAATATTTATATCCCTTCTTTTTTCTTGGACTCATGGCAGAATAAGCAGGAGTATTGTGGTTTTCCCACCTTTACACAGGCAATACTCCTGCTTATTCTGCCATGAGTCCAAGAAAAAAGAAGGGAAATAGAGATAGGTAGGGAAAGGTTATTGACACAGTACCACTGATATCTTTCATTGCTAAAATATTGCTGACTTAAAAACTACAGGGATGCAGTCATATGAAATTTCAATTCATTCATGTGGGAAACATTTTAAAAGGTCTGGATGAGTGAAATCACATTTATTTATTCTAGTGGTTCCAGTAGAATTTTTCAGTGAATAGCCAAATAATGCAGCTAAATTGCAGTGTGGAATCATATGCTCTGCCAATTGCAGATTCATTGAAACAACTTCTTTGAATTTTTGCTTTTACATGAGACTTGGCAGATTAATGGCATTGTCCTCTATATGTCAAATGTCACTGAGGGAGAATACTGCCACAGTTGTGATGATCATTAGATGTGATCTAGCTGAAGGTGAAATACCAGTATTGGCATATGTGTTTTTGTGTCCTCTTGTATGTCACTGGTTGTTAACCTCTTTTCCAGCCAGTCGTAATCACTTTAACAATGTGGACTGCTATGTGAGGACATGAATAATGATGTATAAATAGGGAGCTGTCCTTATGTAAGCAGATACAGAGGGGGATTCCTTTAAGAAGAATAAAGCTGTAGAGAGAGATACCATCTTCAGACACTCTTGGATCAGTCATCCTGGGTTTAAAGAGTTTAGGAATATTTAACAGCAATGTGCAATCCTGCTTAAACTTGCTGTGATCATGGGAGAAAATAGCAAAAAAAATCACACAGCTGTATTACATTATTTAAATAAATTACTAATCTCACTGATATGCTTGCTGAATTTGCATATGCTGCTTGATTTCCATTATTGTCTATCATGTAGTTTATATTATGTATATTTTTGTGTTTTTTATCATAGTCATGTTGCGTCATGGATTTTGTACTTGGCAGCTATTGCATAAAAATGTAGATATAAAAACAACTTTTGCTTGCTGCTCTCTTTAATGTCTAATTTATGAACTGTATGAGCCTAGATTGAATGAGGAGAAAAAACAAGATGTAAATGTTTTAATAAATAAATAATGGGTCTCCTTACTGAATTTTTCTCTTATAGATGGGAGACTCAAAGAAATTGTATTCTACAGTCAGCACAATATTTAATACATGTCTGATAAAATATCAGACAATTAAGCATTTATTAGAAGAAAAGATTTCCCTCTATTGTGAAAAAAATCCCCACGTTTTTCCCTAAGTAGGCAGTCTCCACTTGAACTAGGGGGATTAGCTACAGAGACAAAGTGAGAGGGGGTAACTGGGATCAGTAACCTGTCTGGGTGATAACTCTCTAATGAACAGGCAATTGTAAAACTAACAAACTGCATTTTGTGAATAATAATGATTGAAAACGAATAATTTATTTTAGGCAATGACCACACACACACACAAAGCATATAAGGGCTAAGAGAATAAAGGTGGATATTCGATATGGTTGCAGGCATGGGTGATAGTTACCAGTCACATCCAGGGAAAGCAGTGCTGAAGATGAAAATGTCAAGTGTTTCCAGAAGCAAAGGAAAAGGCACACATAGATCTAGAACACACATACTATGAATTGTCAAAGAAACAATATGTATACCCCAAAATGGGTCCTGAGGTAGTATGTGTCAACCTGGCAGGAAAGCCAGAGACAAAGAATTAATTATTTTGCTGGGAATCCAACATTAAAAACTGAGAGGCTTGATGAGTCATCAGGACCCAAGAGAATGCCTGGATTATTCTCATGAAAACTGACTGATTGCTGGGATGGATGCAGATAATTAACAGTCTGCTTGGAGTGCTGAGGAAATCCCCTTATGGTGACACAAAGGAGGTTAGCTGGCCCCATTGTTCAGCCAATCACACCTTAGGGTCAGGGGAAAAATTCAACCTTCAACCACCATCCTGCTCAGACTTGACACACAAGATGAATCCCAAAATTCTCTGAAAGGCAACTATTTTATGTGGTGAGATTCCTTGCTCTTATGCCAGTCTTTGGTCCCTATACCTTTATGGCAACCCTTATCAGGAGGAGGGATCTGGCTGCTTCTACCTGAAGGTGTGTTGTTATGCCCACTATAAATGGGAGAATGACATAATTCACCTATCCTAAGACATAATTCACTAAGCTATAGAATATATGGCAACAACTCACTTCTAGCCAGAAAAAGCATGGCTCAGTGGGACGGTGGCAGCAAAACACCTGCATGGCCTGGCATAAGCCCTCCCAATCCCCCCAAACCTCCCCCCCCAAAAAAAAACAAGCCAGGCTTAAGAGGCAGTGGTAGCAAAATACCCTCTCACTTGGCCCAGCACAAGTACTCCCAATCCCCCACCAACCTGCCTCCCAAAATAACCGAGCCAGGCTTGGAGAGGCAGTGGCAGCAAAGCACCCTCCTGCCTGGCCCAGAAAAATCCCTCTAATCCTTTTCCAACTCCCACCCCCAAACTAAACCAAGGCCAGTGGGGCAAAAGTGACAAAGTGCTCTCCCACTTGGCCCAGAACAAGTCCACCTAACCCCCCAGCAAACCTATTTCCCCCAAACCAAGCAAGGTTTGGCAGGGTAGTGGCAGCAAAGCGCCTTTCTGCTTGGCCCAGCACAAGCCTTCCTAATCTCCCACCTCCAAAAAACTAAGCAGGGTCCGGTGGGTATCACTTGGCCACTCCTTTTCTGGGCTCCCTCCTTCCCTCAACCCACCACTCTCTTGCCCACAGTTTTTCCTGCCCCCTGCTTCCCTCCAACTCACTGCTCACTTGCCCAGCAATTTTCCTGCCCACCAATTTCCTCCCAACTCATTGCTTGCTTACCCATTGCTTTTCCTGAAGTAAATGTGCTTAGTTTTCCAGCCTTAATGCCTATTCTAGAGGTCTTTTTCAAAAACTTAGCAAAGCCCCTTGGTATAAAAAGAGCAGATAACATTTTTAACTTCATCTTATATCCCGGGAAGATCTTCTTGCTAAATAAAGGTGTATGAAGTGATTTTGCTGATTGTCTCCCCAAACTTCTGAGATTTATACAAGACCTCCAGAATGTTTGCCCAAAATGCACTGAACTATCTAATGACTGAGATCCATCTCATTCCAACCTTACAGTCAACTCTGCGGACAATGCAGGCTTCAACTGAATTGCATACAGCCTGCCTCTGAGCATTTGCTTTATGCTTGAAATGTTTTTATTTGTTGTGATTTTCTAATTATTAATTCACATAGTCAAGTATATCACTCAAGGACATTGCTCGAAGGTTCACAGCTGAATGTGTGTTTTTAAAAGTCTGGCAAACCATCTGAGTAAAAGAATATGCATTGGCATTTTGTGATGTGTCTTTATTTTGGCTTAAGAAAAAATAAATATCTTTAAAAATCATAATAGAAGTACAACCTTAATATTTAATTGTGTTTTACCGAATTAATTTTGTACTCTTATTATTTTTACCCTTAATACCTTGTAGGAAATTTTGCTCCCCTGGCAAATATAAATATGGACAGAAGGTTGTGGAATGGGTCATCTCAGAAGTGAGGTAATCCACCCACCCTCTGCCAAACACATACACACAATATATATAAAGCAAACCATGCTTTTACATCCTGTCACAACCAGACATTTTGCATCAGTAAGAGCTCCCTCATGCTTTGCACAGGATGATATAGCCACATTATTATTTTTGGCCTTCACCCTGGGCCTAATCCTACTTCTCCTGTAAAGAGCCTGAACTCGATGAGGAATGAGTTAGTCATCCTATGGAACTTGGAAAAGAATTATAAGATTTTTTCATTTCAATAGATTATTAAATAGGGGATCTAAAGGAATTCAGGGAGGCAATTTTACTGTGTCCAGTAGTGGTGGACACTTGTAACAATAATCTGTAAATATAACTCAAAAAAATAAATACCGGTATATATTGGCAATTTTTTAAAAAGAGTATGGTAGTATGATAGCATGTTATTCTCTCTTTATATTTTATTGGGGTAAACCATCTTTAAAATCCATTTAAAACAACAAATTTCTCACCAAAAGTATAGACAGTAATTATTCCACAGATGCCCATTATTTACATCTCAGTGACTCTTCTTCATCTATATTGTCTTCCATCTCCATGTCCCAGAAGGCTGTCAATTTCTTTCACAAAATTTTTTACTCAGGTATCTTGGGGGAGAGGTTGTGATAATAGTCAGAAACCATCAAACAAAGAATATTTTTTCAATTAAACCTGTGTTTAGTGAATACATTTTTCAGTAAGAGTGGAAGGATTGGGTTTTAACAGCCAATTTAATCAAAACTGTTTTGTTCATCTTTCATCCTCATAGAAGGAAGCTACCTATTTACCAGAAGAGACCAAATTGTTCAGCTGCAGCACTTCAAGACAATCATAATATAAACACTGTTAATATAAACTAGTAGACAGATGCCAGGAAGCAGAATACTACAATATTGTTCTTCACAGCCTGAAGAATAATATTTGTACTTTATTCTATTCAGTGCTGCAGCCTTCAAAAGTAATATAAATTGTAGAGATTTTTTTTAATTTGCACTGGAGGTGATATATTGGTTTCAAACTCTTACTACAGAGAATGAAAGGGTGTTTTTGCTTGTTCAAGAAGTAAGAACAGTGCATTGCATCCCATGCTTTTCCTCTCTGAATCTCAGTAGTGGTTTTCTGGAACTTGCAGATGACTGCAACAGGAAGGGGGGAATTCATTCCACTTGCAGATTTTTAAATTTATGCAATAAGAAACTCTTGTTTTAGGATTAAAGGGAACATAAACCATTTGGAATGGAAGCTTGTGGGTAGAGATATCACTCCTTGCTTTCCTCCTAACAGCCTTATGCTCTTGACTGCAGAAGAGTTTAGATTAATATCCCTCCTTTCTCTTCTGCAAGGAGTCTCAAAGTGACTTACAAATTTCTTTCCCTTCCTCTCCCCATGCTGTTGGATGGAGAGCACTAGTTCTATTGCTGTGGAATAGTCTAATCCAAAAGTAGTGATTGAGTGTCAGATATACTTGACTGCCACTTTCCAAGATTTGGTTAGGAAGAGGCCAATACACTTGTTTCCACCTGTCCTGAAGCCTTTCTAGTGCTGAGAATACCCCAGGGAAGTGCATGATTGTCATATGCTCCACTGAGAACTAATTGCATGGTTTCATAGATATGATTGTGAACCAGCACAACAAATAATTCCTAAATGTTGTACACCATCCTGAAGTTAGGTTTCCTTCAGTCAGCACAGTGGTGTGGACATGGGCACATTAGGTCTCTGCATAATGCAAATGTTGTTTGAAATCTTTTCATGGAACACAAGACTGAATGGTAGTTGGATGGATGAGTGAAAAGTTTCATCTAACTTGTGATTAGTACTGCTGATGAATGCAGCAATATGCAAAAGCCATTTCTGAGTTGTGAAAAAGCTGTCTGTAGGTTAGGATCTTCAGACTACTAGATGGGCATTCCTGCTTTAGTAAATATCAGATTTAACAAATTTAGAAATTTTCTTTTTTGCTTCCAGCCTTGTATACTCTTGACCGCCAACAGAAAGGAAGATGTTCCTCCTAGCACAATGTTTTGCAGTAATTTTGGGTTCAGGTTTTAAAAACCCAGAAACTTTTTGTAAAGCTGAAAAAGTGGACACCCATAGGCTTCATTCAGCTTTACCAAATGTTTAAACCCTGATTCCAAAATGTACCAGTTCTTCCCGGTGTGGCCTTTCAAGTCCACAGCAGAGAGAACTTCAAGAATGCTGAGCTTGGCTCAGCATTCAGTTCTCTTTCTCCCCTACTACTTCCCAAGTACACAAGTACTTGAGAAGTGGCAGCAGCTGGGAGAACTGCATGGTCATCTCAGCCGCACCAAGCTCAGCATTCAGTTGAAATTCAGTTGTCTTCCCACCACCTGGTATTTCTCAAGTCAATATGGACTTGGGAAATGCCATTGAAGGATGGAGCTCTTGAACTGAATGCTGGAATCTAGCACTCAGTTTCAGAGTTACTGTTTCCCACATTCACATGATCTTGGAAAATCACAGTGAGGGAGGGCTGCTCCAAGAGCTGAAAAAGCTTTATCCTATTTGACTTTTCAGGCACCAGGTTTATTTCATTCTTCTGAACAGTTTGGGGCAGGGGGGAGAGGGTTGGTGATTCAGTTGTACTGAATCCCCCCTCCTAGTACCAGTGTTCAATAGTTTATGCTACCGAGGCCACAGGACAACACTGAACAATGCTGAAGCAGAGAAATAGTACCATGGACAGCTCCATAGTACTTAACAAAGCAGTCAATGCCTCAGCCCACAGATATTGAAGCAATAGTTTGGCATAGCTTGGTGATACAATTCAAGTATGAATTTGATATCTGATGTGTCTACAAGCAGAAAAATGCCTTTAGCACGCACACAATAAACCATTTGTGTCATCTTCCAGATTGTTGCATAAACTGTATTTTAAAAAGGAAGTAAAGCAAAGCTTTTTAACTTAGAGGTATAAATTGGAAAAGAACAGAATGTTAATTGGGAATCACAGCATGAGAAATTCATTAATATTGCTCTTGGGATTTTTGTGGGGAGGGTTTTTTGTAAAAATTGGAATAGAAAAGTCTAAAATTACACAGATGATAATCATTTCTTACTTTTAGCAACTATGATTCTTGTTAATTTTATGGAATTTTACAGTGTTGTAACTAACCTTGAAGACCGTTATTTGGAAGGTGGAGTCCAAAAGATCTGTTACTAGACCTGTTCAAAAGTACACAAGCAAAGTCTGTTCACATATGCACTGCTAGGTTTCTCTGTCAAGGGATCTTTTGTATGTGCTTGAAACAATCACAAACTTGAACAATATCTCATAGAGCAGTGATGGCGAACCTTTTCAAGACCCAAGCTGCAACCCAAAACTCACTTACTTATTGCAAAGTGCCAACATGGCAATTTAACCTGAATACTGAGGTTTTAGTTTAGAAAAAATGGTTGGCTCCAAGGTGTGTGTTACTCGGGCGTAAACTTGGTGGTAGTTGGTGGCTTTGCTTTGAAGCAGCCGTGCAATGCTTCGAATGGTGACTCATGAACCTAGGAGATTTTACTCAGAAGCAAGCCCCATTGCCAGCAACCAAGCTTACTCCCCGGTAAAAGATAGCGCTTTAATACTTCGCATGAAAATCAGCAGGGTTTAACAGCGCTTAACAGTGTTACCTACACTGCTTCCCCAAAACTAGGTCTTAGGTTTAATGCTAATAATCTCCCTTAAATAATTACACTATTATCACACTGGAAGCCTGGCGGGGAAAGGGGGAGGGGTGTGGAGGGAGAAGGAAGTAAAACTTTTGCTTTCCAAAACACAATACCCCCACACACACAAATTAGAAGTAAAAAGGCAGCCAAGAAAGGCAATCCTAAGCAAGAATGCTGTGCGAGGGGTGGGATAACTTCAGGAAAGCTAAATGGGTGGAGCAGCCATCTGATCTGCAGTTTTTCCTTCACATGTCATCACAGCACTTGACTTCCCACAAAAATGCAACAGAAAGAGAAAAATAAAAGCATGGAGAATATTTTGAAATGGACCTCTCTGTCCCACATTTGCCTCTGTCAGAATGGCCGTAATTCTGGCAAGGGGGGTGAGGAAGGGATGCTCAGGGTGGTAAGGGATGCTCCTCTCCCTTTCCTGCCAGTTGGTTGGGGCCTGGTTTAGCTCAATTCTTTATCGGTGTGAAATGCCTTTTGTCTTTTGTACTGTTGCTTTGATCCTGTGGGAAAGGGATTGGCGTCGCAAGCCTAGGGACTTTGCAAGATCTCTCCTCCCTGCCCTGGGCTTCCAGGCACTAAAAGCCCCATTGCTCTCTCTCCCAGGGGAGGGGGGCCCTTAACAAATGGTTCACCCCAATCAGGGCAAGTGCCTGAATCCCACCACTGCGCCCACCCTGCTCTTGACAGGCGCACTCCTCCCAATGGGAGCCCCTCACCCGGGCTGCCGCTTTTTAACCCTACCCCCAACATTTTAGTTTGATCCCAAAAGTTATATGCCAAGAAAAGTGTGCCAGCCTCCGGTCTCCCAAGCCTTGTAGGGGAGAGGGGGTACTTGAGGAGCAGTAGATGGTACTTACAGCAAATCAGGTCAACTCAAGAAAACCTCCCTGAAGCTCAGCACCAGCTAGCAGAGTGCCTTGTGCACAGCCAGCCAGTGCAGCATGACTTCCAATGCATTTGCTGGCAGCCACCTCTGGCTGGGCGAGGGGGGAAGGGGAGATTGCGGCATGCATGCCTACAGAGAGAGCTCTGAGTGCCGCCTTGGGCACCCATGCCATAGGTTCGCCATCACGGTCATAGAGGCTTGGAATGGCAGTCTTTTAGAGAAATAATACTGAAATTTTAATCTTTATTGAACATATAAAATTTATAGAAGAAATAGCAGGAAATTGAGGTAGATTGAAAGAGTAGGATAAAACATTAGATTTTGGGAATTACTGAAATAGATAAATCACATAGAAATATAAAAATTTGAGGGCAAAGCAATAAGAAGCAAATTAGATTATTTCTAGTGGAAACCACCCCAGTTATACTAGATATCATCCCTTAGGTTGGTCCAAAATGTTAGAACCCACTCTTTGTCAGTGTTTTTATGAGCATAAAGTGTTCCCTGACAAAAAAAAAGAACAATTCAAGAGGAGCACTGAAGGGCAGAAGATACAGGTTCTCCTGAGCAGTGCTTCAGTGAAGGAATTAAATTTGGGGGAAAGGAAGAGTGAGAGAAAGAGAGAGCAGCACAGCAGAGAGTTTCATATGGTTTCTTGTCCAGGGGTGTTAATGTAGTTAAAAGAGTCCTGAAGTAGCAGGTGAAGAGTATCCAGTACTGTTCAGGCAGGTCCAGTCAGGTCTTCTCAAATGGTACCGGATCCTTAGCCCTGGGACTGGCTAGGTTTGGGGACCTAGAAATTGAAACACAAGGTTTACAATTTTGGAACCAGTTAATCCAGCAAGCTTCCCCTCCCAACCCAATGTTTAGATTTAGGCTAAGAGGGAAGCAGCTCCACATGGTCTAGAAGCAGGATCCAAGACTCATCTTGTTCAGGCTTAACTGGGACCTAAATCATACAAAGAATTACATCCACTGTGACTATAGCCTGGCTCAGAAGGTGGAGCACACACTGTAAACCAGGCACTGTCTCTCCACAGGGCTATTTTGGCACAAGCCTGCTGCCAGCATTATTTCTGCTGGGTGGAGGCAGATCCTGGTGCTTAAACAGGGTGTAATTCTGCTTAAGATGGAGGTGTTAGATTTTTAAATACTTATAATGGTTATCATTTAAGTAATCTTCATTTGAAATAATCATATTTATTTTTGAAAAAAAGACTAAAAGTGTTCAATGTTGATTGAGCACTTGTGTAAATCAATTATTTTTCCAGCACATCTTCAGACTGTATTATAGACTACTCTGAGCACGGTTTTTTCTTAGAAAACTGTGTCTGTGGAAGAGAACACATAGCATCTGTAAAAAAATGGATTTTTTGAAACTGAATGCAATTAAAGAGTTTTGTATTGACAGTGATTATACATATGTATACAGCCTTGTTTGCAAGATAGTTTTGGTAAACTGATTCTTCTGCTGGGCTTTTTTACTAGTAACTCTCATCCTCAGATGCACAAGATGCACTTTCCCTTGATAGCCTGACTTGCTGCTAACTCCAGGAGGGAGTTGCTACTGGTCTAGATGAGAACAGGGAGCAGGTTGCTATTGGTCTAGATGAGAACAGAAAACAGGAAACTGTATGTTAACTAGAATGCAATCTTAACCTTTTCTAACTTCTAGCAGAGCTTCTGTAACTTCTATTTATTGTTCCTCACAGATCTGATTCTTAGCTCAGAGATTTAAATCTTCATGACTAAACTGGAAAGAACTCAACAGTGCCATGTCAGCAGCAAGTTTTAGCTTCACTGCTTATTCATTTTGACCTTGAACAGTTTCTGAAATTACTATAAGACATTTTTATTTGAGGTAAGATTAAGCAAGTATGGAATGACATAGTAATATTAATATTTTAGTGTTTCAGGATTTTAATTGGGTCTATAAAATTTTAATATCATTACCCTAACTTGAAAACCTGAGGAAAAAGTAGAATAGATAGAATTCCAACTAAATAAATGTATTATGTTTGCAAATTCTTCTGAATCTATTGCAGGTACTCACCATCCTTAGATGCTTCAGTTGTGCCTACTTCCCTATGACAGTCCCTGTTTTCTGGTTGCAGTTCCAAGTACATCACAATCCCTGTGTTTGCCTTTTAGGGATTCTTTGAGGGAAAAAATTGTTCTTGTGAATTGCTGGATTTGACATTTTTTGGCAAATGGCAAAAAGATTTCAACTTTAGGTCTAAAGAACTTACCCAAACAAGAAGGGGTTGTTGTTCAAATAGATGAGCTAAATGCTTGTGACCTGCATTTGGATTATGACAGCGTCAGGTGGAAGGGGGTTTCAGCCTTCTACCCACACACCCCATTTTCCATTCAACAGACTTTGAAGGATGGAACTCTGCTTCAGGTGGCATGGTGTTGCAATTTGCCCTAGTGAAGCATAGGTACAGGTCTGGTATGTTATTTTTTCCAGTAGTAGCCAATGAGGTTGAGTTGGGAATGGAAAATACTGTGTGGGGATAGCTTAAACCCCTCCCATCATGCTGCAGTCCCAATCTAAACTGTGCTCCAGCTTTTAAAATTAAGAATCAAAACACATCTGGGAACTCCACAAACAGAACACCCAATTTTTCATATGTCTGAGCCTTATAAGGAACTGGATGCACCTTAAGCCAATAGACAAACATATAAAAGCATACTCACGATGTGTAGTGATAACAAGCTCCTCACCACAGTGTTATTTCTCCATCCTAGGGAATCTTATTTTGATAACAGGTGGACCAAGATATTTTCTAGCATATCTTCAACCAAAATAGCAAACATTGGCTTGGTTTTTATTTATTTATTTTTATTTCTTGCACTTAAATCCCATCATATCTCAGAGACAATAAAAATACACAATAAACACAATAAATATAAAACATTAAAACATCATAACATCATAGAGCATTAAAACATCATTAAATATCTAATTTAAACAAATACAAACAGATGGCATAAAAAGTTCAACATGGGAGCAAAAAGAAGTGCATACACTATAACCAGCCGAGGACCAGCCGTAATTTTTTAAGGGGGAAAGGGATGTCCGGCTGGCTCGACAGAAAAGGTCTGGTGGAACAGCTTTGTTTTTGAAGGCCCTGTGGAATTGAAACAGTCTCAGCAGGTCCTGGATTTCACCAGGCAGAGCGTTCCACCAGGCCAGGGCTGTGAAAGCTCTGGCCTGTGTTGATGCCAGCCAAACAGTCCTGGGGCCTGGGACCACTAACAAATTCCCCTCTGCAGAATGGAGAGGTCTCCAAGGGCAATATGGGGAGAGGCAGTCACGCAGATATTAAAACAGTATAGGACAGGCAATTGCAATTCAGAATGGAACCAATGGAATTTTGTTGGCATGATTACTGTGGTGCTCATAGAATGTCCATATTTTCCTCTTTGAAACATTTGAAATGTTGCAAGATGCTGGTGCTTTTCTAACATAAGACACTCCTGCTAATGATGAATGATTACACTGAGCACACATATCAGTCAAAGTTACTTGGTATTTCTTAATGTTTACACCATTTGTGAACAATGGAATTTATATGCTCTTTAACACTAAATCTGATCTGAGAGAACTATGTCTGTGTATGTAAAATGCTGACAAGTCTCAGCTGATTTATGGCAACCCTGGCAAGGGGGTTTCAAGGCAAGTGAGAAGCAGAGGTGGTTTGCCATTGCCTTCCTCTGCAGAGCCTTCCTTGGTGGTCTCTCTTCAAAGATTAGATTATGAGATCTGATGAGATTGGGCTATACCATTTCATCTTCCCTCCCAAGAGAACTATATCAAAGGGATAATAGTATTTGGTTTAGTTGTGGTCCCATGCACTGTTTGTTTTTATCTTCTGACAGCTGAATGAGCAAATATATAAGGAGGTACTTCAAAGCTGTGAAAAGCATATTTTGGTTCTGCCTTTCTTATTGGTGATGACACTCCCACACTCTTTGGCTTATTCCTCTACTTGTGACTAATTCCTTTTTGCAGGGGGAAAGGGAAATGGTTCAACATAACAAATTAGTCAACCAAAGTCATAATTTGAGAAAATATCTAGCTCATTAAAATCTCATTTTGGGGCACAGATAAATTCATCTAAATTTAATATCCTGTTTCTCACAACTCAGGCAATTATTTGTGGGATATGAACAAATCATGCAGAATGTGTCTGATTTGAGAAACAGAGGAACAAGGAACTTTTTCTGCCCCAATAAAATGCTGTCTCTTTAATGTTAATACTAGTGAGACTAGTGGAATAAAAAAAACAGTCTTTGTGCAGAATGTATGATACACCTTAATTTCTGTGGGGACTCAGATGAGGTATATGATCCACCATGTTCCATGTGAACCTGTCCATCAACTAAAATCATACTTTGAGGCCCTTTTCTGAGTGCACTCACATTTGGAGGTTGTTATTGCTAATGTTTTAGTTGTTTCTATTGCACTTATAACCACCTTTTCCTTATTGAGCTCAGGGCAGCTTCCAATATTAATGAAATAGATGAAATAGATTATATGAAATAGAAAACATAAAACCAAAAGTTTAAGCTCACAAAGAAATAGTTCTAAATAAAACTATCTTCAGCTCCTAAAGATTGAAAGTGAGAGGATCAGGTACATCTCCCTGGGGAAAATCATTCCATAATCATGGGGCAGTCACTGAAACAACACTGTCTTGGGAACCCACTAAACAAACGTCTTTGAGTGATGGACAGTCAGGAAGGCCTCACCCTGCAATCATAATTCCCCCTATACCCTACCACAACAACATTGCTCATCTGAGAAAGATCTTCTGCAGATGTTAACCTGCAAATGGGCAAAATCAACAACTGCCTATATACTTGTCTTCTCTGTTGTGGAACCCACCTTGTGAAAAGACCTGCCTGTAAAAGTCAGGAAGTCTCCTATTCTCCTGGCTTTCTGCAAACCATGTAAAACTGAGTTACTCAAGAAGACTTTTCTAAATAGACAATAGAGTTGCACTGTATTAAATGATTCAGAAAGTTACTTCGATACATTATTGGGAACTATGATATATACTATTGTGTTTAGCCTGTTGAAACTAAGATTCTACTATGGAATTTTTGAATCATTTAATGGCTCTCTTATTTCTTGTCATTCTTTGGACCACAAATTAAAATTTTCTGGAGGTTTCCCTGCTACAATGCACACTCTTAGATCTTGCTTCTCCTACTGTCTGCTGGTAGACTCACAATGGTTACAATTTTGCTACAACTTTTTTTCCTTCTTATTTTTAATTTAATTTTATTTTATGCTTACAGTGTTGTTTGTATTAACAGTGTGAGATGCCTTCTCAATATCATCAGTTGCAGGAGATTTCCTCTTTCCATTGGCACTTCCCTTCTGGTATTTTGCAGCACAGTCCAATGGCGAAAAAAAGAGCATTGTGTAAGTCTCAATGAAATCACAATGGGACTAGAAACCTGTGGTCTCTTGTTAATATTCCTACTCCACAGCTACCCAATATCCAATTTTTCATAATTCCCACTGTTGAATGGAAGATTTTAGTAATCAAAGGAAGCTCATGGCAAACATTTTCTACAAAAAAGCTCGAAAAGGTTGGAAGCTTTCTATATAGTTCTAATGGTTAAGTTACCTTGAAAGCACCAGTATCCTTATCCAAATCCTCACATATTCTTTAAAAATAAAAGGATGTTGGAGCAAAATGACTCATGCCATTTGCTCATGTTTTTAAAATCTTCTAAGCAGATTGAATCATCAGTCCATATGACACCCACACATTTCATTTTTGTTTGCTAGATTTTTCTGGAAATTTTATTATGTGTTCATACAAGGGCTTCCAGATCCAAATAAACTGAATACATCACTAGTTATACAATTCCATAAGTGTAGAAATTATTTAGAGATGAAGCAAATAGAAGTGCAGTAAGCATTAACCCTGTCTTCGTCAAGAAATTACCATGCAAAAGATCAGGAGTTGCCTTAAGGGATAGCTATGGCTGAACATCTGTGAAGATTTCCAGGCCAGGTTACTGACCTATGCTGATCAATATGTTCTCACCAGAAAATGGGTGATTGTTTCAAGACTCGAGCAATCTCATGGTCAGCTCTGTGGTGACCTTACATTTCTGGTGGGCAGAGCTGCCTTGTAATAATATTATCCTCTTGCTCTCCTTTCAATTACAGGCTGGACTGAAAGGGCTGCAAAGAATCTGGACTCAGATGTTCTTCCCAGCAGTATAGGAATTGTTTATTCTGAGGTCCCTGTGGTTCCCCTCTGGGGTAAGCTTCCAATTCCTAATTAGAGATATCCTAGCAGTGACCATCTCTGCCTCCTTTTGGCTTTGCTGACATTAGCTGCCAGGGTTTATATATGGAGTTATGGGGGAACTGATGAAGTGGAGGCTTGCCTAATATAAGCTTCAGTGGAGAACATTTTGCCAAGAACCCTAAACCTATAAATGACCTGGCAGAATGCTTCCATGTGATTGCTGTAATGTGTAGGTCTGTCCCTAGAATACAGCATGTGTATTGCACTCTCAAGAAAACTCAAGGCCACATTGTATTTTGTAACTATTATTTAATATTGTGTCTCATAGAAAGGCTACATTTTAAAGCTGCCTTTGCTTCATTTTTTTCCCTTGCAGTCTTTCCCTCCGAGCCAAGGTAAGAAAGATAGATTGTTTTCCTTTGTTCTAAATCCAGTACTTTCTGCTGCCAGGCTGCTTTCAACATATATTTTTGGATCTGCACACCCACAGATAAGTCACCCAAGGTCTTTCCATATGCACAAAATGTTTCTTTTATTTGGAAGAAACAATGTTACTCAAGTATCAGTGCAACCCAAGTTCAATAAAATATTATTGTTGCTGCTGCTGCTATGATACTATCACTGCACATAGTTCCTTATGTACTGACAACAAAAAAGGCAAGCCCTTGCCCTCAGCAGAGTGTAAGTGAAATTTTTTCACAAGGTAAATGAAGGTAAAGGTGGACCAGTGTGTGTTCAGTTCACTTACAGATTCTTGGGTGCAGTTTCACTGGAAATGAGGATAAAGGAATTTAAATAAAAGCCTTCACGGAAAAAATGAGATTTGAGGAAGGAACTTGAAGTAAAAAGAGTGGTCATGTAATGTGGGTATTCTGAAAGAGCAGTTCGAGCCATTGAAACATCCCTGGGGCCAGCTAGGGTTGCTAGCCTTCAGTTGTTATTACAATTTATCTCCAGGCTACAGAAATCAATTCACCTGGAGAAAATGGACACATTATACCTTGTTAAAGTCCTTTCCCTCCCTAAACCTTTCCCTCCTCAGGCTCCATTCCCAAAATCTCCAAACATTTTCCAGTCCAGAGCTGGCAACCTTAGGGCCAGTGCCCCCTTAGTTTACACTCAGCCAGCTGCAGCAAAGAAGAATGTAGGCTGACACCACACCCCTGACTGCTGAGTCAAATGATCCCAGCACAGGGACTGTTCTGCCAAAATAGAGCTGGCAGTAAGGGCCAAAGGTATAGACTTCTCTCCTCCTACACCACTGCTGCTGACTGGGTCTGAACCATGTGGTCCTTGAAGTGCTCTCAGAATTGTCATGGCTTCCCATGACCTTGATTCTGGCCACCAGCAGCTCTCTTTTACTATGGTTCAGCAAGAACTTTTCTGGCAGCCACTTCCTGTAATTAGGGGTTGGTATTCCAGGAATAATGAACAACAACAAAAAAGAAAGGGTAGAATTGTTTAAGAGAAAAGGAGAATTGGAAAAAACCAAGCATGGTGGAGCAAAAGTCATGCAAAGAGATTTTGCAGTCTGCATATGGACAGAGAAAAAGGATGCAGGGCAATGAAAACAGTTGATGTTAAGCAAAAGCTGCTAACTTATGGCAGCCCTGTAAAGGTTTCAAGGTAAGGGACATTCAGAGGTGGTTCGTCATTGCCTGCCTCTGCATCACTACCCTGGTATTCCTTGGTGGTCTCCCATCCGAGTACTGACCAGGGCCAACACTGTTTAGCTTCAAAGACCTGATAAGATCAGAATAGTTAGCACACCCCAATTAATGGAAAGTAAAATAATTGAATTGGACACACACACACCCCAATAACCTTGCAGCATCAGTGCAAAGAGCGCATCAGCCTCTTTTCCTGGGTATACTCTCCACTCTCTGTCCTAATTGCCATCAGAATTGCTCCAGAGGTCCTTAGACCAGTGCCACATTGCACTAACTCTGGAGTTTTCTTTTTGTGTTGAATGGCAGTTGTGATAGGGTTGAGCAATTTGCCTCCTTAAGACTGCTCATTATAAAGCAAAGTTATAACTTCAAAAGGAAATGTAATTGATTAGGCTTAGTGCTAGAATACATGATGATTCATTATTGTTCTGGGCATGGGTCCAAAATATGGGCAAACACAATGGAGCAGATTTCACATTCTGCAATATATTAACCTTAATTATAACTGTGGTTTGGTCATTTAGCACTCCCATTCTTTGTACCATAGTTGATTCAGTACAAGTGAGAAAACACAGCATAGGGTTGCAGTGCCCAGAAATGTATCAATTCAAGTTAACAAAACTGCTATCATGAAATACTACATACAGAAGTATCCATCAGATAGGTGGGTAGGTAGGTGTGAAGCAAGGAGGAGCTTCAGGACTGTGAAGATGCAAAAAAGATGAACAGAAAGGGAAGAGATGGTTGGGAAGAAATGGAAAAGAGAAGGTGGGTGGAATGGAGGGAAAAAGGAAGGAGGGGAAGAGTCCAAAGCCAGGGCAAACAGGGAGGAGAAAACAGAGGCACATCCACTTCTTTATTTATGCTCATAGACCAGTCGCTCATAAGCAAATACAGGAGAAAACAAAATATGTAATTATAAATGATACAATAATGTTAGGAGACATCATTATTATCATTGAATGCCATAGACAGGAATTTTGCCACTTCAAGAGTCACATGAGGATCAGCCATTTAGCTACAGTCTGCACCTCTGGAGCTGGGCCCATTTTTTGAATTTACATTGGTCCATCTGCACCACACAAAAAAGACATCTGTAAGACATTTTTAAAAGACTGCCTCTTTTCACTTTGCATACCCAAAATAAGACATCGGGGGATGTCTTAAAAAGAAGCGACATGTGTTTTCCAGACAGCAAAAAATGTGCTTTTCAGACAACAAAGGCGTCAGAGGGGAAAAGAGGCCATTTCCCACCTGACCATTTTACTCTCTGGTTAGTTTCACCCTCAGCTTGTGACCTATATTTTGTGTGCAGCTGAAGGGATTCTCCCTGTCACCATTTGTTGAAGGTTGTCCCAGGACATTTGCTCTGCAGGCTCTGATCCTGGGTGCCTTTTCAGCCCCAAAAGTACATAGTTGTACTCGGTTGTACATAGTTGTACTTTTTAGTCCAAAAAGTACATAGTTGAACTCAGCTGGTCTTGCTGATTCCGGTAATATATAGTTTTCCTGCAAAAAAAAAAATGGGGGGGGGGGATGAGCTATCATCAAAGATAACCAGACACACATAAAAGAATCAAAGGCCGTTTCCGCATGGCCTCCTTGCGCCCCCACGCCGCCAAGAGTGCTGGCGTGAAATTTCATCCGCCGCCGCGCGGAGGCGTACGCCGCGAAATTTCCGCCTCAGGCCGCTCTCCGTTCTACTCACGTCTTCGTCATTAAAATTGCCTGCAGCCGTCGGGCCCGCCCATACGCTGCCCTCCGACCCCTGGAGGTGAGGAGGACAGTGTGAAGCGAGGAGCTTGACCGGCAGGTGCCAGCAGGTGGCGGCGAAGGACATCGTGGTAGAAACGGAGGATCCGGCGGCTGGCGTCTTCCAGAAGCGACGCGGTTAAGCGCACCGCAGCGGCGGGGAAAAAGCTTCCTCCCTTTCAACAACAACCCTTTAAAAGGGTTGTTGTTTTAGAAAGCGACCTGGCGCCGCCACTAGGAGAAGCGCATTCAGATGCCGCTACTGCATTGCAGCTTGGCGGCGCCTGTCGCAATGAAAGCGGCGACACTGAAGGCGGCGTTTTTTTACCGCCCAGGCGATGCGTTTTATGGAGCGTCGTCGCGGAAACGGCCTTAGCCACTTGGAGGACTCCCGTTGAAAAGAATTAGGACCACAGAGGACAGGTCTACTCCCCATTGAGAAGCATGGGTGATAGACCTTTCCTCTGTGGTCCCAAAGCTTTTCAATGGGAGTCCTCTAAGCAGCTAAGATTCCTTTTTGCATGTCTTCAAAGGTAACTTCTCCCCCCAAATAATAATTAAAAAATAGAAAAACTATATATCACCAGAATCAGCAGGACCAGCTGCGTACAACTATGTACTTTTTGGACTGAAAAGGTACCCTGGATTGGTATCCATCTCATGCTGACCTTCCTCTTTTCCTGCTGTCCAACTTTTCCAATCATAATTGTCTTTTCCAGTGACTCCTATCTCACATTATGTGACCAAAGTATGACAACCTCATGTCTGAGGTCAGGCGGGAGGCCCCTCCCTAGACTCTCCCTTGGCCCTAAGCCAGCACCCCACACCCTGCCGGACTCACCTTGCTCAGGGGCGCACATGGGCCATGGCTGGATTCGGACAGGCCCAGTCAGCTCCCAGGTCCCGAGGAGCCCTGCGAGGGCACGCGGCACCCATGGGGCACAGGGATGGGATGACACAATGGCCAGGAGGGCAACAGATAGAGAATCTAAAAACCCAGCCATCGGAGCCACAGCCACCTTGCCAGAGCACTGGAAGAAGACCCCGGAGAGACTCAGAAGCTCAGGGGAATGCCGAGAGGCCACGCAAGGGCCAACGGCAGATGGGAAGGGATGGGCAAGCCAGGCATAGAGCCCATGGCCAGGAGGAGGGCTCAGGGGATGAATGGCCAATGAGAGGGCCGCCAGGGCCCAACCAAGAAGGAGAGATCCACATTCAAACTGGTTGCTGGGGATGAGATTGGTGGAAGGAAGGAGGGGAAGAAATAAAAAGGGGCTGGAAGCTAAGGACAGGGAGATGGAGGAAGAGGAGAAGGAGTAAAGGTGGTGGTGAATGGTGGATGATAGAGCACAAGCAAAGAGAGAGAGAGACGCAGAAGGAGAAGGAGTTTGGAGAGAAGAGGTAGGAGAGAGCAAGGTAGACATAGAACCAGGAGGAAGAAAGGTGCAAACAGATCAAGGGTCAAAAGGAGAAGGACTCGATGTGGAAAAATGGGCAGAGGGGCCATAAGGCAGCAGCCAGCTATCTCACTCAGGCACCCTGTAGGTCCAGTGGCTATACAAAACACCGCAGCCCCCAAAGCCTGGGACAGAGTCTGGGTCAAACACCATCTGGGAAGAGTTAGGAGGGATGGCACAGGCTCCAGCGAGCAGGGGCGGGAAGGAGGATCACCACACCTCAATTTAATCATTGTAGCTTCTAGGGACAGTGCAGGCTTGGTTTGATTTAGAACCACTTTCTTATGGTCCTCAGTATCTGTAAAACTCTCCTCCAATACCTCACTTGAAAAAAATCAATTTTCTTCCTGTCAGCTTCCTCCATTGTTCAATTTTCAAACCCATACATAATAATGGGAAATACTATGGCACGAATTACCCTACCCTTGGTTGCCTGTGGCACATCCTTTCACATCAGAATCTTTTCTAGCTCCTTCTTGGCTGCCCTTCTGAGACTCAGTCACTATCTGATTTCCTGGTTGCAGTCTCCCTTTTGGTTAATGATGGACCCAAGGAACAATAAAATCATGAACAATTTCCATTTCTTCATTTTCAGCCTTAAAGTTGTGTAATTTCCCTGTTGTCATTACTTTTATCTTGATGTTCAGCTGTAATCTTGCTTTGGCACTTTCTGTTTTAACCTTCATCAGTAGTTTTTTTTCAAGTCTTTGCTATTTTCTGCCCATAATGTGGTGTCAGTCATCGGTTCATCCATGCAATGGCTAAAATATATGATTACTGTATTTAGGGTGTGGAAGCATTTATTGTTCAGATGAATGGATCCAGGCTACAGAGACAAGCTGAAAACATAAAGGAATCCCCAACCCCCCCAATTACCATTAATATTTCTCTTGTTTTTCAGTAATCGGCTATTCCCTTCAGTTATGATGGTGATATTTAAAAATGAATGGTTAATTAAAGTTTTTCTTCAAATAGCCTCCATTCATGAGCAGTTCACTTTTGGATGAACAAATTTGACTAAATATTTAATCATTTCCTGGGCAAATTTAGATTTCCTCTTCATTTTCCTAAGCTGGAAATTGATCTGATAAGTAGTTCATGTCAATAAATCATGAATTATCCCTCTTGACTTTCCTTATACCTTCCCTCTGAAATTATTTAGCAGTCCATTGCTAAATGAGTTTCTGCAACTAAAGGCTTTTGCAGCAAACAAAAAACACCCCACAATTGATGAAATGCAGGAAACAAAAGAATGAACAGTTCAATCCCAGATAAAGTTGTATGCAACTTCATTGAAGTCAACGGGCTCAGAAGGGCATAATTTTGTTTAGGATTGCACTATATGTTGCCTATCTCCTGGCCAAGTTTCTTATTTTATTGCCATAGTACTCTTTCCTACTAAAAACGTATGGTATGCTATCATGCATATAGAAAAAGTGTAGGGTTTAACATCCTTCCAGCTTATTTCAGTATGAGGAAACCTGTGAACATGTGACATCAGTACAATTGAAACTATGATTTGTGCAGGAAACCTTTTCCATCTCTCTATGATGTTGTTAATTTGAAGATACAGTTTGACAAGTTTTTCCAAATTGCCCTATTAAGGAAGATAGTTTTTAATAAATCAAGACACACATACATTTCCAGACAAATTGCTAACAAGTCTTTGGAAATCCTCCTTCTGTCTTTAATTGATAACAGCAAGGGAGGTGTGACTTGGAGAAGCCATGAGAGAACTCTTTGCTTTCATGCAACCAGACCTCATAATACCTTCATAACCTCTAAAGATGCAATCCCTCCATCAGTTATTAATAGATAACTCTTTTGACCTCTGCGGGATTTACACTTGGATAATTATTAGTAGAATTGTAGTCTCCATTGTTATAGCTGCTCCACTTTCTCTCATTGCTAGTTTTACTATAAACGTTTTAGACACAGAGCTGGGGGCAGGGGCAAGGAAGCAACTGAGCAAGTGCAAATGTTTTTGAGACTGTTCCTCTTGAAACTGCAGCTAGCTCATGTGCATGAAGCTGGATCAAATTATAAACAGCTTCACTGATGCAGAATTATAACAGTATTTTTAAACAAAAGACTCCATGACCTAGAAAAGCAGAGTGTTGAATATAATGAACAAAAACACTCACAAAAGGTGTAGCAGAAAAAAGCAAGAAAAATGCAGAAACCTACTACACCAGACTTTAGGTTACAAAGGAAACCAGCACAGTAAAGTCAATAGGGCATTTTTAGTGAAATGTCTTTATTCATAAGTGGCACGTGCACATCATAGCATATATAGAACATCAAATATACACATTGCATACAAAGGCAAGAAGACATTAACACTTGTGCAAGCCCAGGAAAATCCTGGAAAAATACTAGGCAAAAAAGAATGCATGAGTTCTGTCACGACAGTCTCAGAGCAGGACATGTATGGCATTCTGTGATGCAATAGAAAGCAGGTAAGTCTCAAGTATAGTATATATAGTAGTATAGTAGTTTTGTGGTCTGGCCATGCAGGGATTTATGCAACCAAGTCAACATTGAATATAAAGAGGCTTGTAAAAATGTCCCCTAAACAAAGTAGAGGGCCGGGCAATGGTAATGTCTTCTTGTCAATTACTGACAAGAATTACTGAATGGGCAGATCACAAAACTACGTAATACTGTACCCGAGACTTACCTGCTTTCGATTGCATCACAGAACACCATATATGTCCTTCTTTGAGACTGTCATGACAGGACTCGGGTGTTCCGTTTTTACCTGAGACTTACCTATTATGCCTCACATGTCCTGCTTGAGACTGTAGTACCAGGACTCATGTATTCTTTTTGCCTAGTATTCTTCCAGGATTTTCCTGTCCTTGCTGGCTGGCTTGCACATACGTTAATGTCTTTTTACTTTTGTATGTAATGTGTATGTTTGATATTCTATGTATGTTGTATGATGTGCACTTGCCACTCTTATGGGTAAAGAAATTTCACTAAAAATGCACTATTTACTGTTTACTGTGCTGGTTTCCTTTGTAGCCTGTAGTCTGCTGTAGTAGGTTTCTGTATTTTTCTTGACTTTAAAGAGCAGCCATCTCATCAGGTTTTCTCTATGCCTCCAAATTAATGAAAATCTGAAAACTAGAAATGGCTGAAAGTCCATGGCCACAATTCAGGATTCTTTAACTGATTGGAATCAACAAGTTTGTGTACAGACATCATATGTTGGATTATGACCCATGAGTTTGTGTTTTTGTTACTGTTACATAGATATCCCAACAATGCTAGTCTTCCTGTTTTATTCTTCGGGAAAAAGTTGCATCTAGGAAGTGAGGATATTATTCTGCTTTGATGTCTTTCCTCTGAACCAATTCAGGCACCCAGATGATTGCCAGTTTTGCACATACCTTTGAGAGCTTCAGATCAAGTTTGGTGTACAACCTACCTAAACTTTCCGCTGTTTAGCCTAGTCTCATTAGTGTGGCTCATTCTCTGTGTATAAATCAAGATCTTATCTGTTGAAATAACATGTGTTGATTTGACAAATATGTGGGATTTAAAATATGGACAATCTGTCTAATGATCTCATTAGCAGTAGTAAAAATTAATTTTCTGATTATAGTAAGTCCATCATTTTTATAGAATGATATATAAACAAACTATGTTGTGATTAAAAAGGGGAAACGTGTTGCACTAAATTGCTCAGAATTAAACTGCTGTAACTGCTGCTGCTGCTTCTGCTGTAACCCAATACTATTACAGCTACTAGTACAACTACTCTGTTCTTATGCCTCACAAGGCTTTGAGACTATATACTTAATGCTGAGACAAAGAGATAATCTTGGTTGCCCTGGTGGGTGGATGACTTATGCCAGAATAGAGACAGACTATATGATTCTTGTTGATCTCTCAGTGGGTTTTGTTACCATTGCTCATGGCAGTGGCATAGCTGTCACGGGACAGGGGGCACCGCACCCTGGGCATGTGCCATTGGGGTAATGCGGGGGCAGAAAATCACCCCCACACCCCTCCCCTTTTCCCCACCCTGCCATGCCTGGCAGAAGCCTGGAGCAGCCTGGAGTTCAGCCGACTGCAAAGAGCAGCCAGCTAAATTAAGTAAGTGGGGGATGGGGCCCCCACGAGGGCACCATGGGGACAGGGCCATGTGGGGGACAGGATCAGGAGCCATTTTGCCCCACCCCCCGCAATGCCACTGGCTCATGGTATCTTTTTGGACTACTTTGCTGGACTAGAACTGGAAGGCACCATTTTGCAGTGGCTCTGCTCCTACTTGGGGTGTAGATTACTGACACTGGTGCTGAGGATTGCTGCTCAATCCCTTGATCATTCATCTATGGGATCCAGCATGGCTCCATCTTGTTCCCTATGCTTTTCAACACCTATATGAAACCACTGGGTGAGGTAATCCAGAGATTTTTGCTGGCTGTCACCTATATGTAGATGACATTCAGCTCATCCAAGGGTGGATGTTTAAACCCTGAAACAGAGCCTGGGAACAGTTTCGGGGTAGATGTGATGAATAAACTGAAACTTAATCCTGATGAGATGGAAATGTTGCTGGTGAACAGAAGATCTAACCTGGGATTAAGGGAGTACCATTTCTGAATGAGGTTGTACTCCCCTTGAAGAACAGGTCCATAGATTGGGTGTGGATAAACTGGTAGTAGCTGTGGCCAAGACTACTTTTTACCAGAAAAGGTTTGGCCACTGTAATGTATGCCATGGTGATCAGAGCTTTGGGGGCTCTGCCTTCTGAGATTAGGTATGTGGCAAACCAGTAGAGGGCTTGCTTTCAGGTTTAAGTTTCAGTTTGCTCACCCTCATCCAGCCCATTTCTCTGTGCACCATTTTAGTAGAGCTATTAATAAAAATCAGTAAAACAACAGAAAATTTAAACCTGCAATATACCAAGCAAGACCAGGAGTAAAATATAATAAGCCATAATAAAATCATCATAATTACCATCATTAACAAAGCAAATAAGAGAAGGAAGCAGAAATTGTATGCTGCAATGATGGTGAGTGATCTACAGGTGTATGGAAATTGATGTTTGGGATGTGTGGGAGGTATGGCAGTGAGAACAGGTATTAAAAAGGAAAGAGATGGAGATATGGTTATGCATGTTCTCTCTCCAACCTTTATCTCACCCTGAGGCAGATGGCGATGGGGCTAGGACTATGAACCCTTCTCCAGCACTGATGCTGTGCAATGCCAGGTCCATTAACAACAAGACTGCTAGCCTGTACCATCATATTGAAATGCATGAGGTATACCTGGCATACTTTCTGGACAGTGGTGAGATTGGACAGTGACAGTTTCCAGCTTAGCTGGCTTCCCCTTTTAGCTATATTTTACCTACTTTTATTCCCCATTGCTTCCCCATTGAGGGTACCCAGTTGTTCCTACCTTCCCTCATTTCCCCCCTCTTTGACTGGTTTCCATTATTGTTATAAGGTTTAAGTTTGCTATTGGGATTTTAATGGGTATTGGGGATTTTAAATTGTAAATGACACAATTTCAATTGTTGTTGGAAATGGTTGTGAGCTGTCCTGAACTAAACTTGGTTGGGAAAGGGCAGGTCTAAAGTCTAAAGAACAAATTAGAAGTCTAAAGAACAAATTAATTTTTAAAAATACACCAAAAAGAAAAGAAAGAAAGAAAGAAAGAAAGAAAGAAAGAAAGAAAGAAAGAAAGAAAGAAAGAAAGAAAGAAAGAAAGAAAGAAAGAAAGAAAGAAAGAAAGAAAGAAAGAAAGAAAGAAAGAAAGAAAGAAAGAAAGAAAGAAGCTAGTTTGGCACCAGGAAACCAACATGATCATCTGTTTTAGACTAAGAGCTGTTCACAAATTATGTTGGGGAAGTCTAGGCATTCCCCACTCCTATACAAGCTGAACACAACTTACATCATTGTGTGCAACTATATGCTTTACACAGTTATTGAAAACTCCATCAAATATAGGTTTCTAATTGCTTATACAGAGCCTTCACATACACATTGTTTAGACACATTTACTCAATTCTCAGAGTTTCTGGACATACCTAGGGATAGGAATTGGGGTCTTTGAAAATGCTGCTTTCTCTCTCCACCAAAATAACTGCAGAGATATTACAAGGATATTATCACCACTTCATATACCATGGCTCTTGGTAGTGTTGACTGAGTGAGAGTGAAGAAATGTTATTGAGCTTTTGGGGACCAGAGAATCATACATTCACTTCAGGGAATCTTCTCTATTGCCTTACATGGTCTTTTTAATAAGGCAAAGAAATAGAATTCTTCAGTTAGTCATTTATATTGATGCTGAACTTAATTCCAGAATTATTACAATAGTAATTATAAAAAAATTATAAAAAAATTTTTCTCTGTTACTCCTAATCACTTATGATCCAGGCAACCCAGCTCTAAAAAAAATCTTTATTGAAAGTAAATACTAATTACTTCTGAACTACCTTCTAAGTAAGGGAATTAAAAGCAATGCTAAAGTGTCCTTTCTGTGTAAGATTGAACTATTAATCAAGAGTGGCCAAAACTCTTCCCTTGCCCCAGAAACTCTGGTCTCAGATGCAAGACCTGCACTATTTATTCCCTTTAAAAAAATCTATGTATAATAAAGAACAGTGCAAAGTCTGAACACTTCTAGGTTTTGAGAACACTTTCAGTTGTATAATACAAGACAAGGGCTTCGGACATTGCTAAAAAATAGCAAGTTTCAATCTTGTAGTTGGATAAAAACCATCAGTTTTTTAAAAGAAAGGACAGACAGACAGACAGACAGACAGAAAGACAGACAGACAGACAGACAAAGGAGAGAGAGAAAGGGCACACAAACCTTTTCAGCCAATTCTTGTTTGTACACTAAACTATTTTTTAACAAAAATATTAATCTGTCCAATAATGTGATAATCATACAAACTAGCTCAGTTTAAAAATTAATTGGGAATTCAGCAAGTGCAAACTGATGGAGTGGAAAGCCTGAGAATTATAGTGAACTCAGCATTATTGCTGAAGAAGCAAGTTAATATATCTGCAAAAAAGGTGTTCTTCCAACTCATCCTAGCTCAAACAATGGCCTTGATCTGGCAACTGAATCCATGCCATGGTGAAACTGAGACTAGACTACTGTAATGCACTGTACATTGGTCTCCTATCAAAATCAATGTGGAGACTTCAGCTGGTGCAGTTGGGCTATTATTGGGAAATAGAAAGAGCATACATATTACCCCTAACCTGTGATCACTCCACTGGCTGCCCATCAATTAACAGACTCAATTTAAGGTATCAGCTACCATATACAAAGTCCTTCATGGCCTTGGACCATAAAATCTGCAAGACCATGTCTCCCCCTACACTCCAGGATGACAGTTTCCTTCATCTGAACAGGGCTTTCTGCAGGTACTAACCTGCAAATGGGCAAAATCAACAACTTCCTGTATATGTGCCTTCCCTGTTGTGGTCTTCACCTTGTGAAACAGTCTGACTGCGGAGATCGGAAAGGCTTCCACTCTCCTGGCTTTCTGCAGGCTATCCAAAACTGAATTATTCATGAGAGGTTTTTCTACTCAAGCAGTAAAATAACATGGTACAAAAGGATTCACAAAGTTACTTGGACAGATTATTACGGACTTTGGCCTATACTGTGTAGCCAACCTGACCCGGATGGTGCGGAGGGGGAGAGGATAGTATTTCACCTGGAATGCTGCCCTGTCAAACCTGGCAGAACAGTGCCCTGAACATACAAGTCTGTTTGGATTCAGAAACTCCATTTTGGGACAGTGTCTGACCTTGTGAGGAAGAATGCCTAAAGGATCCCCCCCTCCCAACCTCATGCCTGGCCCATTCGCAGGAAACAGTATTTGAATATGAATAGCAGCACACCTGGGCAAAACTAGTTCTCTTTTGTCTATATTTGTTAATATTTCCTCTGACTCATCATCCTTGCTTTAAAATGTTTGCATAAGTGGGATGAACAGAAATAAGATGGTGAAGGGTGATGGTTTAGATTTGTGGTCTTTGGATTGGCAGTACAAGTAGGATGGCTGGAGGACTGAAACCAAACAACCACATACCAGAACAGCGTGTGAAATTGTAAATCTTTCTGTCACTACCAAATATAGAAAATTGTTGCAATTGTATTAACTGTACCAAGTACAGATATCACTTATTTCTGATTAGTTATATCAATCTGTCCGTTGCTATGTTTTTCTATTGGGTAACTTTTATAATGGTACAGAAGAAGATGCTGCAGCAGTCACAGCTTCCAACAAAAATGCCTTGTTGTACAAAGATGTTGAAATTACAAGATCCTGTTCTTTTTGCAATTGGTTACACCAGCCTCAATTGTTGAATCACTTGAGTAATAGGGAATTGAGTTACAGCAATCATTTATATCACAGGTGTCAAACTTGTGGCCCTCCAGATGTTATGGACTACAGCTCCCATCATCCCCTGCCAGCATGATGCTGGCAGGGGATGATGGGAACTGTACTCCATAACATCTGGAGGGGCGTGAGTTTGACACCTATGATTTATATTAATGGTTCCTCTAATGCTTGAAAGAAGCCACGTGTAAAGTCCCAGAACAGTGTGTTAATTGCATCTGCCCTCCTTGGTGGAAACAGTTGGGTCCACAGTGTTTCAAACCAACCTCATCCAAAGCTAGGATCAGAGCAATGAAGCAGCAGAAAGTCTCTGCATTGTTGGTTCCAACACACCTGACTATAGGAGTGAATACAAGGACCTAAAATTCTATACACACAGTTTACTTCCAACCAAACATTCAAAGGATCAGGCTGAAGCTATCAGCCCTGAACCCAACAGATATTACCTTGAAATACGTCTAATTGAAATCAAGGGCTTTTACTTGCCAGTACAATATTTGGCTATCAAAGATGCCCTGATAAATTAGAAGAGTTCACTCTAAAAAAATCTGCATGTGAAGAAACCCATCCGGACACTACTGACAGAGCAGAAGGGCGTAACCAAACTATGGACACCTAGAGAAAAAGCATCCACTGCCATCCAGTTTGTTGACGGTGCGAAATGTCATCCCAGATCGGAAGAAGGAAAGTGCTGCTGCTGCTTGGCTTGGCTTCTTCTCCTTGACTTCCTTTCTCTAATAATAACTCTTGCTCTGGGTGTCCTTTGGGAGGGTGGGGGTGGTTGGCAGAGAATTAACGCCGGGCGAGCTGTGAAAACACCGCAGCTGCATCTGGGGAGCTGTGTGTGCGTGCGTGAGACAGAGAGAGAACTCGACGTGATTACTTCAGAATTTATTTAAGGGCTGGTGGAAACCACTGCAGCAGCTTCCAGGGGAAACCCTAGTCCTGGAAAGGGGAGCGAAAACGTGTCTTCCGACCCCGCAACCTCACGTTCTGCTTTTGTACTAAGATGAGTGACCCTAAGACGCTCACGCCTTGCAAGGAAGAGGCTTTTTTTTTTTACTATCGTCCTAAAAATTTTAAACACACCAAACGGAGCCCAACGCCCAACAGATTTCGGTCCTTGCTTTGAGTATTCAGATCTCTAGCAAATTGATTACACGAGATCCCTGATTCCAGAAGATCCGCTGTGAGCTAGAATAAATCTCAGATAAGATCATCGAGAATTCATGCCGTTCTGATCAGATCACCTTCTGGAGAGAAATCATGCTCGCTGCGATAGCAGCCTGTAAAAGCGATAAGCGAGGAAAGGAAACATAAAATACGAAATGAGTTCGTGATATAATAATCTCTCTGCACTGGGATATTACTGCATCGCCCCTCGTTGGGAATAAGTTCCCCAGGTTGTGCCTTTCCACATCTGCAACTCGGAAGAAATGAATGATTCTTAATCAAGTAGCTGACTTGTATGTCCGCCCCTGTTCCCACACCGCGCACGTGAATTATGGCACACACAAAAATCTCCGTGAGTGTAACTTGGCTTCACGGGGTTGTTGTTGTTTTTTAAGTCTGCTCAAACTGTTCCAGTTAAGAGTCGTGTCCAGAGTGAACGTAGGCTGGGGGGAAAATGGACCATTCCAGCTGTCACTCTGCGAAGTTTAATTCCAAGGAAAGCAAAATCCCCCTTTCGCACGCCCCCTCCCTTCTTAATCCCCGCTTTTCCTGGGCTGGAAAAGGGGCTGCTGGGGCTTTAAGAAGCGTCTCCTCCCCTGCCCTCCTCTTAACAATGGTCTCATCCGAGCGCTGCTCCTCAAAGCAAAAATTGTAATATGCCATATTTCTCATGGACGTTTTCCCCTTTCGGCTGCTCAGGAGAAAATGCTGAGGTGCTGCCGCACGGTTCCTGACGCGGACCGCGGAGGGCTTCTGGGGCCTTCTCCGCGGAGCATCGGCAGCAGCAGTCTCGCACCGGAGGCGAGTTGAGCAGCGCCCGGCGGACCTGGTGCGTGCGTGAGAGCGGGAGAGCGCGCGCCCCCATTCGGGAGAGGCTACGGTCTGGACTGGTTCACTGGAGACGCCGCCAGCAGATCAGGCATTAGGTACGGAAGCTACCTGCCTTTCCTTAGCGCGCGCGTCTGCCCGCCTCTGGAGACCCAGCTGGCAAACGCCGAAGTGGCTGCTTGTCAGGAGGGGGGAGGCTCCTTGCCGAGGTTTATTTCCATCCTGGGTGGAATATTAGGAAGTCAACTGATGAGATACTGCTGGAGGCAGTGCCGGAGGAGTCACCGGCAGCCTTAGTTGGTGCCATGCTGCCAGCGGCACCTTAGCAGGGAGCGGAGGTAGGGCTGAAGGGGGCTCTGCTCTTCTTCTTCTTTTATTGCACGAGGTGATCTCATAACTCAGTGCAAGAGCTGCGGTGGTGAAGCAGTTAACTAGGAGGAGGACGGTTGTGCATGCAGGGCGAGTCAGACAATGGCAAGGATTTTCCCTCCTGCAACTGCTCGCTGTGCGTGAAGTGAGGTGTAGCTGACAGCATCTGTAAAGACGGGAGGGAGAGAAGCGGAGGAGTAAAGGACGGGGAGTTTCAAGCCCGGCGTCGCTTGTGGGCTGCTGTCAAGAGGAGGGACACCGTCGTTGAAGCACGAGATGGGAAGGGCCAGCTTTCGCCGCTGATGTCACAGCAGGCAGGGCGTAAGGGCGGGAGTGGGGGCAGGCGGAGGAAGAGATGGGGGCCATAGGGACAAAGTAGCTGGCGGCGAGGACTTCTCTCCACTAAAGGCAGAATTTTATTCAAGGCACAGAGGAATCGAGAGCTCCAAGTCAAGGGTCTTTAGATGGAAAAGTGACGTCAGTACTACTACTGCTAGTACATAATAATAGTACTTTGGTGAGCCCTGCTCCTTTGCAACTGGAATTCTTCAAGGTGAACTCTGGCTGAACGGAAGAAGAGCCATTGTCAAGCTTCTAGGCGTTATGAACTGTTCTGTCCACCTGAGGGAAAGGAAATCACCTGGATCAGCAATATAGCAGGGCACAAACGTAACTGACCCTAGAGCAGAATGAATATTTCTCTTTCCCGCTCCCAGGTTTTATACTGGGAGGTGTTTGATATTGAGAGCTGGAGGGAATAGGGTGGGTGGGGTCAGATGGAATGGAAGAGCTGATTCGGTTTGCTTTGCTGAGAAGTTTTCACCTGTAGGACCAGAATAAATGTAGTGTAGAATAGGGAGGTTTGATGTAGGTGCTTTTTCAGCCACTGGAAAATACAGAATAGCAGGCCGTCCTTTAATGGTGCTCTTCTGGAGATAAGGTGAGAAAGAGTTTTCTGTGATTGTATCCTTAAAGTAATCTTGAAGTATAGAAATGGCTTGGTTTCCTGTTCATTCAGTGCATCTGCAGTTCTAAATTTGGTAACTTAACTTGATGTCTTCTACACAGACTATGGATGGTGGAGATCATAGATAATGTTCATAATGTTGTGGGCTCTTTTTTGGGAGGACATGTTTTATTAAACTGTTGATTAAAATAATTTATGGTAACAACAATGTTCTTACCACACATTTTCAGTTGATATGACTAATATTGGGGATGCTGTATACATTATGATCAGTGATGGCACCTGTGCTATTCATGAAGAGAATTTTCAGCGCAATACTTGGCATTTCCACTTCTTAAAAATACTCCCAAATTGCACATCTGAACAGTCTTCACCTGAGGCCCTGGGAAATTGTTGTCAATCAGGGGAGATGGGATAGGACTTTATCATTGTTCCAAAATGACTTGATTATCCAAACCAGTCAGAGACATCTATTTGATGCTTTAAAAGATTACACATTCCAGTTTTATGTTCACATGTCAAAATTAAAGTTCCAATGTAGTTCTTCTGTAGAAATATAATTGTCTCCAGAAAACTATATCATTTTGTATGATTTCAAATTGTATGAGAATTAGAAGTTTTTGTGAAAAAAGATTTCACTTCTGCTGTCTGAAAGGAATTAATTTGAATTTAGCCAAAACAGAACCAACATTTATGGCCCAATTCTAGGTATGTTTACTTGGAACTTAGTTTCATTGATTTTAATGGGTATATCCATGCAAGTATTCATAGCACTGGTACTTTGAATTTTAATCAAGAGCAGGTTCTTTCTACACTGAAATGCTAAAATATTAGTTTTATGACCTCAAAAGGCATATTTTATGTATGGAATGGGAGTTTGGTCCAACAAGATTATTCAGGCTAGAATTAGATTCTTATGAAAAATCCTGAATTGTTGAAGGTGCTCTATTGTAATCATAGTTTAGTGATGAAACTACTACAGACATCAAGTCACATGGAATCTTGGACCAGATTCACACATGAAGGAGAATGAGTGTGAATGAAATGGCAGAACCCTGTGGAAATAGAATAAACTGTACCACTTTAGGCTGCAAGATGATAGCTTCCAGCTTTGAATGTTCCTTCATATACATAAAAACCCTTAAGGAAAATGAAAAACTGACTCAACAGAGAAATGTTCTCTTTGTTTACTGTGTGGTTTTCTACTTGGAGGGAATTTTTACCATAGGGGAACGTTCAAAAATGCAATCATGTGTCTGTGGACTATTCTACCACCTCTCATTTCTACCACCTCATCTCTCTGTATATGTGAATCATGCCTATGATTTTGGATGGCTTACCTTGCAGTTTTCTAGGAGACAATACAATCCTATTGTTTTTATTTTTGAATTAAAGAGTAATGGATTTAGCTAAAATGATTTTGGGCCAGTCATTGTAGAACACAGCACTTTATCACCTCTGTCCATTGTACTTCAGAAGTTGTGATGTGGTAAGGGCATTTTGCAATCAGTGGTTTTGTTATATTTGGCATGAGTGTTAATCAATTATCTCATCATCATCTGCTAATGAATGCAAGACTCAGCACTAAGTAAAATACCATTATGTCTCAGAACACTTCTGCTGCAGAAGAAACGAGGCATGTGGTGTATTGTGGGCAACCATATTTTCCATTTCACATTTATTTCTAAAAGTTTAGAAGTTAGCAAGGTGGATTTGATTTAAATCTAATTGATTTAAATCACTAGTTAGTAAAATTTGAGTTAAATCATGTTTTTTTACATAAAGACTTATTCTTGTTGGTATGATCTTAATATTTACAATTCATTTTTAGAATAACTTTTCAGCTTAGTTTTACAACTATATCAAAATTATTGATTATGTTATACTATTAAAATACTCAGATAATTATGAAATTACTAGCAGCAAAACCCATTGTGAGGGAGATGCAATGGACCCTAGGAAAGGGTGGAAGAGGAAGCATCTCCCCTGCAATGGGCTTTAGTGGGGCCCTTGATCCCAGTGCAATGTGTTCCACTTACTCGGTTGTGGATCTGAGGCTTGGGGGTGGAAAAGGTGGAGAGGTGTGTTTTGGGGTGGGGAGGTCAGAAAGGTGAGGGGTTTGGTGGGAGAGGGTGACAAGGTGAGGCTTGGGGTAGGGGGAGGTTTGAAATGTAAGGCTTGGAGAGTTGGGAGGGTTGAAAGGTGTTGAAAGGTGTGGGGGAGGGTTGATAAGCAAGTATTAGAGTGGGGAAGGTTTGGAAGGTTAATATTGGGGTGGGGGAGGATGGCAACTTGAGACTTGAGATAGTGGGAGGGTTGGAAGGTGTAGCTAGGGGGGAGAGTTGACAGTTAGTATTGGTGTGGGAAAGGGTGGCAACGTGGGGCTTGGATGGGGGAAGGTTGAAAGGTAAGGCTTGGGGTGTTGGGAGGATTGGAAAGTGTGGCCTGGTGTGGTGGGAGGGTGGCAAGGTGAGGGTTGGAGTGCGTGGAGCGTTGGAAGCTGTGGGTAGGGATGGGGAAGGTTTGGAGGGTGTGGCTTGAGATGGGGATGGCAGGATGAGTATTGGGGTGAGAGAGGGTGTAAAAGTGTGGTTTGGGATGGAGGAGGGTAAGAAGGTGAGGTTTGGGTGGAGGGAGGGTTGGAAGGTATGGGTTAGGGTGGGGGATGGTGGAATTTGGATGGTTGGGGTAGGGGGAGGCAGGAGGGCTTTGCTGGCCTGCGGAGCAGAGGTTCTGCCAGCCCAGCCTGGGTGTTGGGAAGGGGAGGTTTGAGATCTTTGCCAAGTCTGCAGAGCAGCGGCCTGGCCTGGATGCTTGGGGTGTGGTGGGGGAGATGAGAGGGCTTTGCCAGGTCTACAGAGCAGCTCCTCCATGAGCCTAGCAATGGTCAATGGGTGTGCAGGACTCACAGGGCTTGGGTGGGTCTGCATCCTTCAAGGTAATTGGCTAAGGGTTCATCGTTGGATGTTCGAACCTTTAGCCAATTACAAGGTGAACTATTTCCAATTTAATAAGTTAATCATATTTGGACAACTTTTTTGCTGTACTTTCATAGCACTTCTCATGATGTTTCATTTGAACCACCACTGTTGCAGTCTTTGCATTTTGCACACATGTGTACTGTAACGACCCAAAGGACCCCCAGAATATTATTTATATATATTTCTGCTTTAAAATCATATTGGCAAAAGCCAGTTGCCAAAAGCACTCCTATGGGTGTAGGTAGCAGCATGTCCAAAGGTCACAGGTCTGCTTTACAAAATCTAATCAATGGATGAGTTACCCCAGCATAACCTGGAGGTCTCATTTGAGTAACTAGAATGCTTGATTACCTCACCTTGCAAAGATACTGTTAAAGGCAAAGAATATGGAAAGCCAACTTGCTATCAGATTCTGCATTTCCCTATCTCTTCTGGAAACCAAGTTAGCAACAAAGGGTTGCTTCTTTGCATTTCCTTCCCTTTGTCATGTCTCTCCTGAAACCACTTAACCTTATCCTGATCTAAATGTCTCAGCTAAATCTGAATATCCTGGGCAGTAACTCTCAAGAGTTAATCTGCATGGAAGTCTTTCAGCATTTCCTCGTTTAGCTTAACAAAGCAATTTTGGTCCCATTGTCACGGGCTTAGCAGTAGATGAGCTGACTAATTGCCTCAGCACCCCCAGACCCAGCACAGATGTGAAACGTAGTGTGATTGGTTCCTTTCCCATCAAGGAACGACCCACCTTATAAAAGTTCAGTTTACCTGCAACATATTGCTCATTGCCACATGTTCTCTTGCTGTGGTGTTGAGACATGGATTCGTCCTTCATTGGGTTTCTGTGCTGGCATGGAATCCCTGCCTTCTACTTCTACTCTTCTAAGAATCATTAGGTAATGTATTACCCCACAAAAAAACCCTTCCATTTCTATCATCCAATCTATCTTTAAAACCTTTTTTATATCTTAGGAACTTGAATGTATGTGCTCTTATGTCTCACTGTGTGTTTGTATTTTTAAACAAATTTATATAAAACTTTTAAACTCAATTTGGACTCTTGCTTCTCTGTGGAATATCCATTGCTAGAATTCCTTCTCCATATTACACAGTCTAAAAGATCCCCTCTTGGCCCCTCTCGCTGCCAACGTGAGCGTTCATTCCCCTTTGCTACTTTTAAAAATCCTTTGTGTGCTGTTACACTTTTTAGCAGCTGGTGGAGAATCCCTTTAATAAAATCCTTACCCCTGTTAAGGCTGTAACAGTTTCTTACCCATAGGTAGAGGAATTTCTTTCAAAATGTTCCCTAATTAGGAATATTCCCAAAGCCTGCTGCCATTATAGATTTTCTTCTCAGAGAGATAAATATGATAAACCTCATGCTATACACATGAAATATTTCACTTTCATTTTTACTGTTTGTTTTTCTCTCCTCACACTTGATTTCCAGTGTAGACCTGTTCCACCCCAAACAATCTTCTGTTTGTTGACCTTCTTAAAATGTTCCTCTTAAAGGGGTAAGGATTTGATTCTGTGTAAGTAGGTTTGCAAAGGAACAATATGGGATTAAGGCGTTTCTCTCAACTCTGTTTATTTTATAGCAGTTTTCCTGTGAAGAAGAATCATGTTGTCTCTGCAGAAATAAATACACCATTTTGAGAACTGCAAAACCAAGCATGTGTGATAATACCTTCTAGTTGGGAAAAAACAGCCCAAAATAACCTTACAGAAACCTCTGGAAGAGCATGACATTGTGAATGGATTAATGGAATTAGTTCACCAAAAATTAAATATTGCACAACTACACAACCTCATGCTACGTAATTAAAACCTTATTTCACAATAAATAACTTTGGACTATAATGTATCTTAAACAGAAAACTATCTTTAGATAGTTTTTTTCCCTTAGGAAGCATTTTATTTTTTAAAAAATCAGTTTTAAAAATCAAATTTGCAGGGAAAAAAAGATTTTAGTTACCTGGGAAGTTAGACCATTAAACATATTTAATATTAATATCCCATTAGATAATTTTTCCAGAAAGATATTCCTACACTGAAAAAATCTTGAAAGAAGTGTTTGAAATCTCTCATTTTAATAAACCATAGTCAGGTGTGACTATCTCAAATTACAGAACTGATTTAAATTTGCAAAATATAATCCATTTGCTAAACTCCCATTCACTTTAATGGAGTGAGAGTATACTATAGCTTAAATTATTCTTTGTGTTCAGTTGTTATTACATCTGTTGTATATTCTTTATTTAAAGGTGGCTTTTCAAGAAACCCCACAGTTCTGGTTCATTCATAATTTTTCTCCTTATTTTTGCTGTCCCTTTCCTTAAGTAATAAATTGCTGTGTTTGTTTCCTTTCTGCGTAGAGAGGAAAAAGAAGAAAAAATAAACTAATTTTCCCGTAGTTGGTTTTTTGATGTCATTTTTTTAAAAGTTCAGTATGAACTTTTTTTCATACTTCATTGAATTTGGATTCTAGTTGGCTAATAGTCTGACACTTTAAAAAAGAATAGCAGTGTTGTATGTGAAGCACATTTATTTATTTCCTTTTTATTCCAACTTTTTTTTCAGGATATTTTTGTGTGTGTGGCAGGGGGAGTGTATTACACAACAGTACTGAAAGATGTTGGATAATAGAGAGTAACTGCCCTGTATGGCTGAAAGGACATTTGAATTTGGGCCTCTTTCGTCATAGGTCAGCACTGTAGCTGCATGCATGCTAGCAGCATCACTTGGCTCAAAGATGATGGTAGGGAAAATGTTAGGTGTACATCTACACTTCCTTTCAGTGGTTGATATTTCAACCACTACCTCTTATCCCATCCCAACTACACCTAAATATCTGAATATAGCTCTAACCTTAAATGATCTATTCCTCATATCTGTAATGTATACAATTTTGAACTCTTCCAGTAGGATGACTACCACTGAGAATGCTCTCTTTATCTTTATGCTTATGCCAGTTTGCTGGCAACAGAACCCAGACAGCTGTGATGCAAACATATGAACAACATTACATGAGTAACAGATGTAGCCGCAATAATAATCTCCTTTACATAACTGCCGATTGTGACACTGGTCACAGGCAATTCTACAGGTAGCAGTGTATGGCTATTTAGCCGTTCCTGCCCACACCATATGGTCAAGAAGAGTCCTAGAAACATGGAAGAACAGTCATTGCCCCTGTTGACTGTCAATCTTGATTCAATGCATTTTCTGTGTCTACCTTCCCCTTTCTGTCAGTGCTGCATAGCTTCAGTGCAACTTACATGTATAGGCAGCTTATATCAGTGATGTCTATAGTAGGTAACAGTTTACTTACACACCTCTTTCCATCTTCCAAGGGAAATTCTAGAGAAATGTGGCTTTATTAACCTTGGCATCTTTCATGCAATGCATGGATCCCTGAACTGTTAGGCAAGTTGTCCAGCTTGGTTAAGCCACAAGGGTGAACTTTGACTCAGTGGCAGAACATAGGCATGCTAGAAATCCCACATAACATGGCTAATCAGAGTAATTGTCTTATATATACAACATCTTAAAACAATCTCTTCCTCCTTCAGTATGGGCAGATTGCCAGTTATGGCTGAGATGTTGCATGCCATTTGTTTCTTCACAGTTGTAACAACAGCATTTTCTGGCTTATCCCATGAAGAGAATTAGGGTGAGTGGGAGTGTACTGAAATTCTATTCAATCTATTTTTCATAGCTCAGTAACATGAATATTGTCCCCTTCTAGTATGTTAAGGTGTGTTCTAAGCAGAAATTGTGATAAGTTAAACACTCTGCGTTAGTTGTAATAAATTTGAACAGGCTTATATATGTGGTGCAGTTGGTTTTACCTGTTGCAGACCTCTCTTGGTGACTACCAGGCATAGGGTCAGGCATTGTCCCTATTTCTATGCCGGCATTGCTTAAGATTCAGTTCCATTTTAGAACTGTGCAGTTCTGACTAGAAGTTTGTGCAGATCCAAATCAGTAGTCAAGGGATATGAGTAGGAAAGTTTGTTTTTATGGTATTGTCACTTAGGCTCCTTACACACATGCAGAATTTTGCACTTTCAATCTACGTTCACAATTGTTTGCAAGTGATTTTTGCTATTCCACACAGCTGCAAAGTGCATTTAAAGTGGATTATTTTGCATGTGCAGAAGGGGCCTCGGAGTGTTCAGACTAGGATCTGGGAAATACACTTGCAGATTCCCATTCTTCCATGAGACACCTTGTGTTAACCATGCCCAGGTTCACCAATCTCTATAATGTGGAGAAGGGAAAATCATTTCCTTGGAGAACACTATGAACTCCTTTTTAAAAGGTGGGATAAAATGCTCCAGATACATGCAGTACCTGTCTTTTGGTCTAGTGTTACTATAATCTTCAAAATATCTTGGCCTTCTTTTTAGCTTGAGTTCCTGCCAAACTTATCTTCAGAGCATGATTCTAATCATTCAGTAGTGTGCAAGGAAATCCACTTTTTAGATAACAGCAGGTGCACTTATCTATCTGAAAAATTCCTACAGAAGTTAATGCATCTAATAGTTTGGGAAAGGATTTAAGAACAGAATATTTGCTATACTAGTTTGACAAACAACTCAGGGTTTGAATGGCTGTAAGTACTAAATATATGTTAGTTTTCTGTGTTATGAAGAGTTGGAGAACAGCCTTAACAGTTAAGAGATTATTTGATGGGGATGCCTATGTATTGCTTGGGAGAGACACCAGCAGACATACTTGATGAACTTTTGTAATATTTTGCTTGATATTAAATCCAGCATTTTTCAATTGATATATACATGTAGCCACCAGTAATCAGTTGTATATTAGTGTACTGATCTAAATAATTTTTAAGAGAGGGTGGATGTTCACAGCAATGTGCACAAGATCCATAGCTCTCTACATTGTTTCTTTAAATAGCAGTTTTCAAATAAGATAGGCATACCCATTCTTCCAATTTTCATTGCAAAAAGTTCAAGTAAATATGTTACCATTGGGTGAGTGAAGCTTTACACAGTAGGACAGACAGATGTATCAGATATCTAATAGTTCTTAATTTTGCTTCTTATTTATTGATCTTTTTCCATTTAACATTCAAAGACTTACAGCCCAATCCTGACTGGGTTGGCAGACGAGGATGGCATTGCTGCACCACTGCCCCCCTTCAAAGGGCTTTCCTGTGGTGCAGATTGCCCAAAAATTCAAAACAAAAAATCTAATCCAGATTCCCCCTTAGGGGAAAGTGAAGATACACCACGGAAAATGTGGTGTATCTTGGAGGCCAGCTCCACTGGCACAAGGGGACAGGATGGGCAATAGCTGAAGCCATCTCTAGTCTAATATTTTATGTATTTTAATTAACTTATATATATGATGTTTTAAATTTTTATTTTGTTGGAAACTGCCCTGAGCCTTCGGGGAGGGCGGTATACAAATACAATAAATAAATAAATAAATAAATAAATAAATAAATGGAAGCCGACTAAGGTTGGCTCCACTCCCTGCCCCACCCCTGGAATACCCATGGTGATGCTAGTGGGCCTGGACGCGAGCAGAGGATTCCAGGTTGGGTTTGACAGAGCCATGCAGTGTCTGCCCGTCTGAGTAAGTGACCCCCTGCCAGCACATATGTCCCTTACACCAATGGGATGGGCACTCATGCCAGCACAGGGGTGCACTGGCTCCAGAGGGGGACTCGGTGTGTCCTCAGACTGGGCTGCCCATAAGATGGTGATTATTTTAGTAAAAATCTGAAATATGCTGGTTCTGTTCATTTCCATAGTTTCTAATATTTTTACACTGTTCTTAAACAATATATATATTGACTATACTATTTATTGAAAAATAACCAACAACATTATTGGTTTCATGTACTGGGCTGCGAAATCACCTTGTGTTTCCCAGTAGTAGAAATCTTAAAGAGGTTATCATGATTGTGACATTAATCGCTTTTCTAAAAGCTACCCTTAGGCTAGGCTGGAACAATCTTTGAACAGATTAACTTTGTAGAAATTCTGTCTTCCTGTAACCTAATTTGAGAAAGAAATGGTATATAAGGCAATTAATAAGAAACTCTTAATTCTTATTGGAAGAAGTCTCCTATGGGAAGGGCTGACTCTGTCATAGATGAGCTGCTGAGAATAGTGGCTACATTCAGATGTCATGACAAACCTCTAGATTTATTTACTGGTTTGCTGTGTTTGCATGCTCTCTCCTTCGTGTATAGGAAGTGATCCAAAACTTTTCTGTCCTGGGAAGCCTTCAAACTCCAGTTTCTCAAAATGTCCAAATGCAAGCCTGGGGTAAATTGCAGTTTTCCTTTCCACAGCTCAGGATTCTAGAGTGTATGACAGAGTATTCCAGATTGCGTGGAAGCAACAATTATCAATTTGTCCATGCAGAGCATTTACACATCATAAAATCTGGCGAGTTTTAATGGTTTTCCAGACTAGGAAACTTTTATTTGTACTTTGTGTGCTGGGGGAGGGAAGAGGAAGTATGTGAGCCTGGCACCCAAGCTGGGTTTTTGCCAGTTGTGAATAAGCAGGTATTTGTTCTGATGTCTGAATGTGGCTGAAGACAGAAACAACATTCTTGGATTTCCTGCAGGTTAGACCCTGATTTAGAAACTGATGGTAAGAGCTATCCTTGGCAATTAATAGTATCTATGGATGTCAGTATAAATAAGCAGAAGACTAAATGCATGAAACAGAGTGGTGGGTGGGTAAAGGCAGGTAAAAGAAAATAACTAAAAAAGGAAATCTTTGCCCTGATTGTGAAGGATACTGTCTGTGTCAATTTGCTGATGAGACTTTAAATGTAAATGTAACCTCTTTATCTGTGGGTTCTGTGGGGCAGAACTTGGAATTAGTTTGCAACAACAAATTTTAAAAACAAAATAGTTTACTTTCTTAACATATAACATCAACATTTAACATCACACTTCAAGGTCCTGTTCAGGTTGCATTTTCAAGTCCTTATATTTACAGTCTACTGATACTGCCAAGTCCAATTCTTCTTTGCAAGTGGGTTGACTCCTGAAGACTCCAAGGGCTTGATGAACAGGATTCAACATGATGAAGGTTTCCAGGAGAACTCTCACCCATTACAAACATAAAAAACCCTGAAACAATAAACTCCAACATTTACAACATAACACAAATAAACAACTATCTTCCCACTAGAATAGAATAGAATCGAATCTTTATTGGCCAAGTGTGATTGGACACACAAGGAATTTGTCTCCGGTGCATATGTTCTCAGTGTACATAAAAGAAAAATACATTTGTCAAGAATCATAAGGTACAACACTTAATGATTGTCATATAGGTCTAGTAAGCAATCAGGAAACAATCAATAGTAATGAAAACATAAAATGTAAAATCATAAAATAAAATAAAATGTCAGCACAGGCTATAGTCATACAGTCATAAGTGGGAGGAGATGGGTAATAGGAATGATGAAAAAAGTAGTGCAGTAATTATATAATAAAATATAATAAATAGTTTGACATTATCGAGGGAATTATTTGTTTAACAGAGTGATGGCATTCGGGAAAAAACTGTTCTTATGTCTAGTTGTCTTGGTGTGCAGTGCTCTGTAGCGACGTTTAGAGGGTAAGAGTTGAAACAGTTTATGTCCAGGATGCGAGGGTCAGTAAATATTTTCACAGCCCTTTTTTTGACCCGTGCAGTATACAGGTCCTCAATGGAAGGCAGGTTAGCAGCAATTGTTTTTTCTGCAGTTCTGATTATTCTCTGAAGTCTGTGTCGATCTTGTTGGGTTGCAGAACCAAACCACACAGTTATAGAGGTGCAGATGACAGACTCAATGATTCCTCTGTAGAACTGTATCAGCAGCTCCTTGGGCAGTTTGAGCTTCCTGAGTTGGCGCAGAAAGAACATTCTTTGTTGTGCTTTTGATGACATTTTTGATATTAGGTGACCATTTTAGGTCATGAGATATGATGGAGCCTAGAAATTTAAAGGTCTCTACTGTTGATACTGTGTTGTCTAGTATTGTGAGAGGAGGTAGGATGGGAGGGTTTCTCCTGAAATCTACCACCATTTCTACGGTTTTAAGTGTGTTCAGTTCTAGATTGTTCCAGTGGCACCACGAGGCTAGTTGTTCAACCTCCCGTCTGTATGCGGTTTCATCGTTGTCTCGAATGAGACCAATCACTGTTGTATCATCTGCAAATTTTAGTATTTTAACAGATGGATCGTTTGAGATGCAGTCATTGGTATACAGAGAGAAGAGAAGTGGTGAAAGTACACAGCCTTGGGGGCCCCCTGTGCTCATTTTACAGGTGTCTGATGTAATTTTTCCTAGCTTCACCTGCTGTTTCCTATCTGTTAGGAAGCTTGTGATCCACTTACAAATATGCTCAGGTACTGCTAGCTGATTTAGTTTGGTTAGAAGAATGTCCAAGTCTGATAGTCTTGAATGCTGAACTAAAGTCAACAAAGAGGACCCTTGCATAGGTCTTAGACGATTCAAGATGCTGTAGGATATAGTGCAAAGCCATATTAACAGCATCATCTGTCGATCTATTTGCTCGGTATGCAAATTGCAAGGGGTCCAACAGTGGATCCGTGATGGTTTTCAAATGGTACATCACTAGCCTTTCAAAAGTTTTCATAACTACAGATGTTAAAGCAACTGGTCTGTAGTCGTTCAGTTCCTTGATGGAAGGCTTCTTCGGCACTGGGACGATAGTGGAGTGTTTGAAGCAGGAAGGAACATAGCACATCTCTAGTGATTTGTTGAAGATTTGGGTGAAAATGGGGGCCAATTGGACAGCACAGACTTTTAAGCAAGAAGGTGTTATCTTGTCTGGGCCTGGTGCTTTTCCAGGCTTCTGTCTGTGAAATAGATCTTGCACTTCCTTTTCTGAGATCACCAGGGTTGTAAACCCAATGAAATGGGTTCAGTTGTAGGAAGTTTGGCTATTGTTGGTGCATCTGAGATAGAGGTTGTGGAGAAAGGTGACTGTAGATTGTTTTCAAACCTACAGTAGAACACATTTAGGTCGTCTGCCAATTGCTGATTTCTTTCAGCTTGGGAAGGTGGTTTGCTGTAACCGGTGATATTTGAGAGTTTTCCACATGTTTGCTGTTGTTTCGTTTGGTGAAAACTGGATTTTTTTAGCTTTCTCAGAGTAGTTTCTTTTGCTGCTCTGATCTCCTTTCGATTGATAATACATTTCTGGCCTGATTATACAGCATTTTATCACCCTTTCTGTAGGCCTTCTTTAACTTTGGAGACGACGTAACTGCTTCTTAAGTTTAGCTGTGACCCATGGTTTGTTGTTACTATATATACGCAAGTTCCTTGTTGGTATACAAAGATCTTCACAGAAGCTGACATATGATGTTACAGTATCTGTGAGTTCATCCAAATCTGCAGAGGTGTCTTTAAAAATATTCCAGTCTGTACAGTCAAGGCAAGCCTGCAGCTTTGCCTCTTCAGTCCAAGTTCTCACTGATTTAGTTATTGGTTTTGTGGCTTTAAATCTTTGTTTGTAAGCAGGTACAAGGTGAATCATGCAATGATCAGAATGGCCTACAGCTGCTCGTGGTAAAGACCGATAAGCATCTTTCAGTGTTGTATAGCAGTGGTCTAAGATATTCTTGCCTCTGGTGGGACAGTTGACATGCTGAAAGTATTTTGGTAGGTCTTCCCTTAAGTTTGCTTTGTTTAAATCTCCCAAAATAATAACCAGTGAATCGGGGTATTTGGCTTCAGCCTCCATAATCTGACCGGCTAGAGTTCTTAATGCCTTTTTTACAGACGCTTGTGGATGAACATAAACCAAAAAGAACAGAACTGAATTTATCTCTCGAGGGGAATAAAAGGGTTTGCAATTAATAAGTAAGGACTCCAAGTTTTCATCACAGAATTTTTGAATTATTGTTATGTCCTGACACCAGCTTTTGTTGATGTATATACATAATCCTCCTCCTTTTTTCTTCCCTGATAATTCTGCAATCCTGTCTGAACGAAATATCTGAAACCCCGGTATGCACATGCTATTTTCATCAATGCTCTCATTTAGCCAGGTTTCAGTAAAGCATAGGGCAGATGCGTTGTAAAAATCAGAATTGCATCTGTTTAAAAGAAGTATTTCATCTATCTTGTTGGCAAGTGAGCATAAATTGGTAAGAAAGATTGAAGGGAGCGGGGTTTTTTAAATTCCCTTATTCCTTAGTCTATTTAAAATTCCCGCCCTTTTACCTCTTCGTCTCTGCCGCCTGTGCTTGTTTTTGCTGATCTGTTGTTGCCGGGAAATGGCTGCCTCCTGTGCTGAAATTTCCTCCGTGGTTGTAAAGACAGATAGGGGTAAAGTTGCAGAGAGCCACTCCTTAAGGAAACGTTCCCTAATTCTTAGCAGAAGGTCTCTGGAGTATGAAATTCGTTGTAAATTGCAGGAAATAGTAGAAAATGTAGAAGCCATTTGAGAGCATTCCACCGAGGCAGCCCTCATCGGCGCCATCTTGGAAACTAGTTCCCAACAACATTGCAGTTACCTTAACAAGGTGTTAAAGGCTTATACAAACCAAGGTCCGAGTCTGGTAGCCTTGTCTCCTCCAAACTACATGAGCTCTGTAGGCTTCTGCTGCTTTGAGTCTCCATCCCTTTCTGGGTCAACCCATTCTGAGCATGGGGGTTACATAAACAGGCTCAGATCCATTACTTTATATGGAATTACCTAGTACTTTATATGGCTGACAAACAGTTTTTGAATTAGTGGTCAGCTTAAAATGTGAAACCTAAATTTGTTCAATCATGTAGGCTCAATTTATCTGAATGATATACTTATTTTATATATGTTATACTTCAGGTTTTCAATTTTTTTTCATTTTAAGAAATGATGTGCGAAGTGATGCCGACGATCAACGAGGACACCCCCATGAGTCAAAGGGGGTCCCAGAGTAGTGGGTCAGACTCAGATTCTCACTTTGAACAGCTGATGGTGAACATGCTAGATGAAAGAGATCGTCTCCTTGATACACTTCGGGAGACGCAGGAAAGTCTGTCTCTTGCACAGCAACGCCTTCAGGATGTCATCTATGACAGAGATTCCCTTCAGCGACAGCTCAGCTCTGCACTTCCACAGGTATGTTGCATTTAAATGTGTTTGGAACATTAATGCCTAAAAAGTACATATAGTTGACAATATGATCTGTAATGATACATCTTGCAACCTGCAAGTGTATCTGTTTTGCACTTAAGTATTTCTTTTTCATTTCAGTAGCACTGCATATGCGTCTCTGTGCATTCTCTAAGTATTGGGATTATTTAGGAAGTCTTTGTCAATGAGACACATGTACCTGTGTTCTGCAAATAATGATGCATGGGAAGAAAAAAAACACAATTGGTCAGTTGTTCCCTAAACTAAGACAAGGCATGGTTTTGTATTAACAATATCAAGTACAAGATAGATGCAATGAAGTAAAGGATCCTATGCCTATAACAGATATGTAAATTTCAGAGCATTCCGTTGTTTTAACTCTTTTGTGATATTCTTATATGTACCTTTCTTATTTTTTTTCTTATATGTACCTACTAAATATTCTTCCTTATATGTACCTACTAAAAGAATGGTATCCTGTCCATCTTGTGCCATCATTCTTCCAAAATTAGGTATTTGTGCAATCCAGTGATTCTCCTCCATTAAACAATTGGAAGAAATTCTTCAGTTAGGAGAAGTGAACCATTACATTCTGTGCATTATGCCTTTTAAATTTACTAATCACATTGTTAAATCATGTCAGAGTGCTGATATAACTGAAAGAGTTTTTTCCAGATACATCAGTGTTGTGATCCCCCCCCACCCACCATCGCTTTCCACTTTCACCCAAACAAGATATGGTGATATCCTTGGGAATAGAGCACACAATTTATTGAGCCAAGTTTTGTAGATGAGATGTGGCTTAACAATTTTGCAGGTTGCAAACCAGAGCGTGAGAGTACTTTCCTCTGTAGCAAGTGTCTTTCAACTTCACCTGGTTTAAAAACAGAAGCTGGTGTTGTGCCATGTAAAGACATTTTTTATATTTGACAGGTAATATTTCTAAAAGGGCTTCAAAATGATGCAGATTAAATTCATTCATGGTAAATATGAAGATGATGCTGTGGTGTTTGCAAGCACTTAGTTTAATAAAAAGCATCGATTATTTTGGCTCCCTAGTGAAAGTACTTTCATGTGTGAATGGAAAACTTGAAAGACAGATTAATTTAGAGAACTTTTAAATAAGAGCAGAGAGGTCTTCAATTATGCAGTGACTAAGGCCATTTTCGCACAGGCAGAAGAAGCAGTTATGCTGGTGGAGCCTTGGGACTGCTCGCATGGTCCAGTACAGGTGGTCCCAAAGCCACCACGGGCCACAGGGGTGGCTCTGCACAGAGCCATCTCCGGTTTGTTTTGTTTACCTACCTTTTCTCCCTGCGAAACTCTGGATAGAGGAAGGGACACGCCCGGGGGTCGGAGGGCAGCGTGAGCATGTCCTTCCTACCCTCTGGAGGTTTGCAGGGAGAAAAGGTAGGTAAACAAAACAAACCAGAAGTTCCTAAAAGCAGCGCCCTCACGCTTCAAACGGTGCTGGTGGGAAGACGCCACTTTCCAAAAGACTCACTCAAGAAAGCAGCATTTTCCCACCATTTTTTGAGGGGAGCGGCAGCCATGCGAACAGTGCCGTCAGGGACGTGTTTTACTGTCCCTGATGCACTGTTGTTGGTCCATGTGGAAATGGTCTAAGGCAGTGGTGGCGAACCTTTGGCACTCCAGATGTTATGGACTACAATTCCCATCAGCCCTTGCCAGAATGGCCAATTGAGCATGCTAGAAGGGGCTGATGGGAATTGTAGTCCATAACATCTGGAGTGCCAAAGGTTCGCCACCACGGGTCTAAGGTATCATTAGATGGTAAGTAAAGATTCTAATGGAACGTAGGGAGAACAATTTAGAGAAATCATATCAGCCTACAATTTAAATAGTTTAAAAACTATAATCCAATGTTAAAATTCCTAAAACAGATGGTGATATCAAGACTATTGGAGTATTGATTGCAATTAGGGAAGGGGAGGGGGAAAAGGGGAGGCAAGATTATTATAGAGGTCTATTTCAGATCTTACCTTTGCTTCAACCATAGGCTTACAGCTCCATCTTGCAAGTCCTACAGGACTGCATTAGGTCCTGTAGGGCCCTGGAAACAAAGCAAACCAGGCCGGGGCCAGGGCTGAGAATGTCCTAGCCCTGGTTGCAGTAGTCCAATCTAGAGGTGACTAATGTGTGGATCACTGTGACCAGGTTAATGTGGGACAGGCGCCTCTCGCTGCATTTATATTGGCGGCAGGGGGTGGGTCCAAAAACCCAAACTCTTTCACACAGCAGCCATCCAGGACTTCTACAATTTCCCCCAAATCTCCAGAGCAAAGCAATTTTGAGAAAAATTGGAGCAAAGCTGGGAGGTGCACAAATGCATCACAGTGCTGAGAGAAATCAGAAAAAGCTTGCTCCCTGACAGCATTGAACCAGCGTCTGATGATCTGTGTGGAAATGGCCATGGTCTCAGTAATTCTTATAATGACCAGTTGTAATCCATAAAGGAGTGGGGGAGCACTGAGTTTGTGAGTTTGTGATGAAACTGAAACTTTTGGACACTCTCTTTACCAGTAGCTGCACCTGATACTAAATGTTCCCATGTTCCCATGTCCCATACTTTATGGTGTAAGTCATTTTTGTGTTTTCTTTTTAAAGTTTCTGGCAATTATTTGGCTGATTTTTACTGAAGTCAGTTGGGGGTTTCCGTACCAAATTCCTCAGGGCAGAAGTGCATTTCCAAATTTTAACTTTATTAATGCAGCTTGTCTAGTTTAAAGTAAAAGGAGATGTGTTTCAGTTCTTCTACTTTTGTAAATGTAAGACCTTCTGCTTTGCATGCATTCAGATGTCTTGTCATATGCAAATGTGTTATGATAGTGATCTGGTTTATCTGATTTCTGTCCATGTGCTATCTATCCCCTTACTTTCTTACCTTTAGCAACAACATTGAAATTTTTATCCAGAACTGCATGCATGCTTGACTGTAGTTGCATTATTCCCTATGGAACTGTAACAGGACTAAGCATCACTCAGCAGCACTGCCTGGTGAATCATAAAGCACAAAAATGAAGTTATTCAGGATTACTCTTTGTTCAGGACTAAGTTAATGGTGTTAACTTTGGCCAGCATGAAGAAAGTAGGAGGAAATTATGAGATTCTCATCAGTTTGCTTGCAGAGTATATTTCCCATAAAAACTATGTAGATAATGACCTCTTGAAGTCATTTCTTTGGCAGTGTATGCACACACAATGATTTGAGGACTTTCAATATTCTATTATGACATTATTGGGTTTATTCATACTCATGTAAAATTGGCCTCAGAGATGTGGCCTTTTTTAATGTCTCAAAATGGTTTACATTTTTTAAAAAAATCTGTATATATCCACTAATAATCATCAATATATCTAGTTGTGAAGATATCCAAACTGAAGATCAAAAAGTCTGAACAAAAGGGCTATGCACTGGTGAGGTAGGATTTCGACTAGGGTTGCTAGCTCCAGGTTGGGAAATACCTGGAGATTTGGGGAGTGGAGCATAAGGAAGGCACAGTTTGGAGAGGGGAAGGACTTCAGTGGTGTATAATACCATAGACTCCATCTTTTAAAGCAGCCATTTTCTCCAAGTAGTAATGGAGGATCTCCACCTGTTAGCTAGCAACCCTACTTTCAACAGACATGGGAGAATCCCCAGGTTTACAGAGAAAAAAACCCCAAGAGGTTTTTTTTAATGGTCAGTGTAGTTAAAGTGCTGCCAAACTAGAAAATGCTGTCTTGAGATAATGGAAAGTGCTGTGTTACAGCAGTCAGTACTATGGAGTTGCCTAGCAACAGAAGCCTGGGCCTAGTGAACTCCTGCAGAACAGAATGTTGAGTGAATGTAACAGCATCTTGGAAAAGAAGGCAAAGCAGAGAGGGGGGGGGGAATATACAAAAACTGGGAAGAAAGGAAAATTGGGGAGCAGCGTGGGTGTATATGGTTTCCATCCTTTCTGAGCCTTGCAGATCTTTAGCCTATAAAATGTGTAAATAGACAAACTGAAGCGAGTAGAACAGCAGTTTCAAGATAAAAGTAAATTGACCATTTTAACAAATCTCTAAATACCTTGTTTTCTTATAAAATAAGATTTAACTTTTTTTTCAATTGCACTTGATAAAGTGGATATTCCGCAGCAGAAAACTGCATAATTGAGACAACAATGAGAAGGCCCTTCGGAATATCTTTTTAAAAATTTGCTTGTCTAAATGGAAACTCTAGCATGATTTATATATTTCACCTAGAATCTATGAAATACTGTAGAGTCTGCCCTCTGAAGCTATCATTTCCCCCAAAGGAATGCATCTCCATAGTCTGCAGATCAGTTATAATGCAATTATAATTCCTGGCCACCCCTGTAGATTGGTAACCATATCTAGATTACACAAGCAAACAAGATCAGGATTACCAGAGAAGATCTGATGAGACATGTAAATTTCAATTAACAATCACCACACCTTGGATTACTGTACAGTACTGCCACTATACATGTTGACAGCATGAGGACATTAATATCCAGAAGAACTGAGAGAAGGGTCTGTTCAGAACTCGGGCTGTTGGGCAGGATACAGAAATAGGTGGAACATGAATAAAAGGTAGAGAGCGCAGACGCTGTAAGTGTGGACTCATAGTAAATTTGTTGGGCAGGGTTTATGGTGAGAATCCTAAAAAGCATTTACAAAAAGGTTGCATTGAAGAGCAACCGAATAGCTGGCATCATATGCATTTGAGCAGGTTCTTAGATCAAACTCTGGTGTCAGCTTAGTGTCAAGGCCAGGCAGCAACACAGGAGGTGACAAGGATGGGAGAAACTGAGTGAAAGAAACTGAATGGAAAATGATAGAATGTGTTGTCTCCCTTTTTCTGATAGGAAATGTGGTTCTTACAAAGTGAGCTGAGAGCTGAACTACAACAGTTGTGGAAACTATATGAGGAGATTTCTAGTTGTACTGCTCTACCGTTATTAATTTTTCACATAGAAAGTTTGCATGTAATTTCATTCAGACCAGTACAGCTGCCAATTATAAATACAGCATGCAACAATATGTTCTGAATCAAGCCTGATGCTTTGGGTTTATTCTTGAGGACATATTATGTTGTTTAACATGAGATTGAACTTCAGATAAGATGGAAATACTGATCTAATAATAGTTTAGCTTCTACTATATACTTTTTTGTGTGTCTAACCTTATTTATGTTCTATGTGAGATGTAAAATATTCCACTATTACACTTCTGGTAGAGTAGCTGATGAGAATTTAAAGAGCTAATTTAAGATACAGCATATGAGCATTTATTTGGAATTACATAGTGAAGGATGAATATGTTTTCCCCTTATTTAAAGAGTTTTAAAATATTAAAGCATAATTTATGCAGAAAGTAGATTACAGAAAAAATATGGTGACAATGTTCTTTTGCCTCCATGTATGGGAGTCAATTTTTTTTTTTACAACTGAAGGTAGAAAAACTTCAGCAGCCAAATTGATTTCTGGCGTTTGCCATACGGAGTATATATCATTAGCTTCCTATGAACCTGAACTATTTGCTACAGGGGGCCATGTCAAACAGACTAGACAAAAACGAAGAAAAGAAAAGAAATACAAATCCAGATTAACATTTTCTTAGGGGGATTTTGAGATCATATACATATAGATTTTATTTTTATTTATTTTATTTATTTCTTCGATTTCTGTATCGCCCCATCCCCGAAGGGCGATTTTCTTTGTAATACAGAGAAGGTCATGCAAGGAAATTCATTTTATCTGTTAAATGAAATGCTGATTTAAAAATTCCCCCAAGAAAGATCTGCCTACCTGCCCGGGGGCCAAATTGAGGCAGAATCTCTGGTTATCTTCAGAGGCCCAGCTTTGGGTGTCCCTGCCACCTGAGGGTAAATGAATGGCAAATGGAGGAAATGCCCTTTTGTCCATGGTTCAGAAATGTTGGAATTTCCTCTCCATGGAGACTTATGCTATCAGATGAAGACTTTTTGTTCTGTTTGGCATACCCCCAATAGCTATCACTGGCCTCCTCTTTGGTTTTTGATGTTATATCTGTTTATATGCTGTTGAGTTAATGTACATATACTTTATTTAAATGTTGATACAATTGATCATTCCATTCTTACCCACCTGTATGGTTTTAAGGGCGCAGCCTTATGGTGGTACCACTCTTTTCTGTCTGAGCACAAAAAGTCTTCACTACAGGTGCAGAATCAAGTGGGTGCAATTGATCTTATGGTTTGCCGTGAGTTCTGTTCTCTCATCACTGCTGTTTAATGTGTTTGTGTAAAGCCACTGAGTGAGATTGTTCAGAGCTTTGGAGCTGAGAGTCTCCAAGTTGAAATGGGCTGTGGTGCATCTACTACTAGAGCAGGCTACCATGGGCCTAGGAGATTTCAGACTAGTCTCAAACATTCCATTTTTGAGTAGGATGATTAAAAGAATGATGGCTGGACAACTTCAAGCATTCTTGGATGAAACAGATTGTTTGGATCCTTTCCAGTTTGGTTCAGTCCTGGTTATGACAATGAAACAACGTTGGTTGCCATGGTGGATGACCTGTCCCAAAACTTTGTTTTTTAAATTGCTTTAATTATGTGGGTCAGGGGGCTGATTTTTAATTATTTTAAAATTTTATTTATTATATTCCATTTTTAGTTCCAGTGCAAAATGAGTGCTTGTATACAAATGAACATTTAGGCATGAGTTGATTATAGATTTGAATGCATCATCAAGACAGCTGTTAAATAATGTGATTCTAGTATGGTAACAGCCCTATCTTTACCAGACAGTAAATATATAAATGACCAGTTTTCTTATGCATGTTTTAAATAAGCTACCTCGGTGTCCCTTGTGACTCCAAATGGTGCCCCTTAATACTCCAAATGCTGCCATACACATTTTGTAAATAAAATAATAATGACTATAGCATAAATGACAGTATGCACACAAGAATGACAGTATACAAACATACTGTCACTGTACATTCCACTTGAACTGAAGATATTTCTACCAAGATTTACTTGGCAGAAAAGCTCTATTTTTTTTTTGCAAATGCAAACTTGTAGATTTGGGGGAGGATAAACAGGAAATAAGGAGACAAATATAATGAATGACCTTGCTGTATTGAACAAGTACATGCAATGTGATCAATATTAAGTTTTAATTGCATTGTATTAAGGAAATTCATGATAGTGTTTCATTTTCTTCATTGCAGTTGAGCAATAAAGATTGTGCTGATTCAGGAAGGGGGATGTAGTCTGGTAAGAAAATAGTTGTTAACATTCAATAGTATGCCATTCTTTTTTTCTTGCACATTTTAGCCACTCCCCCCTGTATTAATTTAGCTCCTGAGGGTGTGGGAAGACAGTGAAGTAGACTCACCAAGCATGCAAGAAAAGCAGACAAGATTTAATTGGGATAAAACTGACCACAACTTTTATCGGTTACAGTTGGCACAGAATGAAGCAGTGAATCCAGCTACTAGAATCTGCTACTTCATCCAATCTGCCTGAAAGAGTGGGAAAGGCACAACACTCTTTTTTTTCTCCATCAGTGTGTGCGTTTACTAATGCTGCCACAGCCTCTCAGGTGCCTCTTGTGGTTGAGGTGCAAAGCGGGAAGAGAGTTATGCCCACCAGTCATTGTTCTCCACCTGCCTACCTGCCCGGGGGCCAAATGAAACATGCCCCCTGGGATGGGCTCTCTGTGCACCCTGGGGATTCTGCCTCAAATTAGTGTCTTGCTTTTGGTGTGTTCCGACTGGCTGCAGTGTTTGCTGGGGTCCTGTGCTTTCTTGGAGTTGCACAGCAAGAGGTGGTGATGCTGCCAGGAATCTGAAATAATTGACAACAAAAATAACTTTGCCAGAGTGGTGGGGAGGGCGGGAAGCGAGAGGAGTGAGAGGAGAAAGGGAAATATTAAGACTTGCCAGGATCTCCCCACTGTATGTGTTCTGCCCAGTCATCAGATTTCCAAAGCCTGGTACAATACACATTTGCTATCGCTGGTGTGCCAAAAGGGGACCTGCACAGGCTGCATCTATCCCAGGGGTAGGGAACCTGCGGCTCTCCAGATGTTCAGGAACTACAATTCCCATCAGCCTCCCAATTGGCCATGCTGGTAGGGGCTGATGGGAATTGTAGTTCCTGAACATCTGGAGAGCCGCAGATTCCCTACCCCTGATCTATCCTGACCTGTTGTTTCCTTAGAAGGGAGTGTACTGAGCTCTTCCCTCCTTCATTTTATATTGCCAAATACCCCAGTAAAGTAAATTACTCCAGTATAGCTAACTGACTTGCCCAAGTCACTCAATTAATTTAATTGTTGAGTGGAGATTTGAACACTGGTGTTGCCAGTTTAATATTAATTGCAGTTCACAGTTCGACTGGCTTTTTAATCATTTCTGTCTCTAATGAGAAGATGCGTGAGGTCCATGGATAGGGTTATCTGAGAGGGGTCTGAGTAAATGTTGTAATGAATTCTAGCAGATCTAGTTTGTTACACTAATAAAGCTAACTAGTACATATTGAACTGTAATATATTTTGTTTACATTAGTGCACAGTCATTCAATTTTGTGAAAGCCGGTGTATGAAGTACTGCTCATCCTCAAAAGAAGTCACACTCTTGCTTAACCCACAACCATACTTCAAATAATATTGGCCATAAAACCAATATTGAAAACCATAAAAGATTTGCATATAAGATTGAGACTAGGGCGGAAAGGATGAGACTTAATTTGATTGGAAGTAATGGTAGAATAGTAGAAGTTCTACCTTTGTTGGCATTGCTTCTGCTTCATCACAAAACAGTATGTTTAACATATTAATTGCCTTGTAGGAGACAGAAAGCATATAGATTTAAATGTAGATTGTGTGTTTGCAGTTTGCAGTTCAATAGTATCTGAGAAATTGACCATTAGTTAGAACATAATGAATTCATTCTACATTGTCCATTAGCTTTCTAGTATCTTGCTGAACCTGTTGACATTTTCCCAGGTACAATGGCAGCTATCACATTCTCCAGTATATGTTTTAATTGCTTTATCATGGATACTTTTAGTTCTGGAGCAAACTATTTAAAGCTTTTTATGGATGCATAACCATCAGAAAAGTGTACATGCATGTTGCTTTCCCATTTCCATGGGAAATGAAAACATATGTGATTCTTCAGAGAGGGAAAAGGAATTTTTGATAGTAACCAGTAGCTGGTATTTGTTGTGTGCTAATATTATACTAGGCAATGTACACGTTGAACTGCTTATGGTTGTCTTCACATGAAATAACTGTGCTATCTTTTGATTTTGTTACTGTTTCTGTTTTGGAATGCCATTCCATAAATTATATGTTAAAAAGTGTTAGTTGCCTTATGGAACACAGTAGAATAAAAAATGGAGGTGTATGGGACATAAATATCTGGCAGAAACAACTCATGGCAAGATGTCTAGCAGCAGGAACTTTGTGTTGCTGTCTCATCCACTTAATTAATTGTTGTTCTCAGCATCATTATTTGTTCATTATCCTCTTTTTTTTACTCTGATAACTTGAATAGAGCTTCTCCAGAAAAGAAATCATACTATTCAGGAGCAATTCAATTGAGAAGTGTTGTTACTTTGGATGTTGCCATGGCTGCATTCAGTCTGCTAACAATTAGAGGTTGTCAAACTGTGTTCAGAAAGTTTGCTTAAAAAGAGGAAAAGCTTTAGAAGTGACCATCTTTTCTTAGCAGTGGAAATGCACTTGATGTATTTGTTGTAGAGAGGGACACACACTTGCCAAAGAAAATGTGTTGAAAGACTTTCTTTGGTACAGTTACAGTTGGGGAGAAAGGATGTCTGGCATTCTTATGATTCCTAGGCAATACCTTGATCAGCTGGCCAGCAGAGGAAAGTGTGTTCTTTCTGCTCCAAGTCTTCTTAGTCACCACCAGTCAGGTGATGGGTGGGGAGGCTTCTAGCACACTTTTTGTGCAAGCCTAGAACATTTTGCTCCAGGATGCTAAGACTGGTCAGGAGATTGGAGCATGGGTCTGAGCAAAGAAAGGAAAACATTTACTGAAGATGCAAGTCATCACTGGCCAGATTGCTGTTGAAAATATTTTATTTTCTGCATTTACTTCATTTGTACCCCATGGGGACCCTTAGGGTATTGCATCATTCTCTTTATTTTATCCTCAAAGCAATACTGTGAAGTATGTTAAGCTGAGACAAAGTTACCCATCATGCTTCCATGGCAAAGTAGGGATTCAAACCTAGATCTCCCAAATCTTAGTCTGGCACTTTTACCACTTATACTCTTGTTACATTTATGGGAGTTTGAGTTGTGATAATTGCATTTGCACAGACATTTGAACAGATAACTTTAGCAGTTAGGGCTTTTTTTTACCAGTGTATTAACAGGTGTGGTTGTTAATGTTGGACTAGGATCTAGGAGATCCAGGTTTGAATTATCACTCTGTCATAGACGTTCACTGTATGACCTTAGGCCAGTTGCTCTCACTCAATTTACAGTACTCCACTTTATCATTCTGAGGATTATGGGAACAGAAAATAGCCTGAATATTATATTTGATATAAAAGAATAAGGGATCTATATAAACTGAAAATCAAGGAGTCTCTCTCTCAATAGTAAAAGGTGATTTGTCATCAAAGGTACAAAGTAGGAAGATCTTATCATATCACTAAGGAATTTATAACATCCTGGAACAAGACTCTAAAAATAGCATCTCTTAGGCCCTTTCCGCACAAGCGGAATAGAGCGCCCCAGGGACAGGAAAAATGCCATCCCTGGGGAAGCGTTTGCACAGGAGGCGCTGCTGCTTTGCAGCAGTGCCGTCCTGGCCACCCCGGAGCAGTGTGAAGCCACCACTTTAAACCTCGCTCAAAGAGCGAGGTTTTTGAAAAGTGGCGTCTTCCCGCCGGCGCGGTGCAAGCCGCACCGATGCACTGCTGGCGCTTTTCCCGCGTCCTCCACTCACCTCATCTTCCAGCATCGCTCTGGAGGGCTGGAGGGACATGCCCACACTGCCCTCCAACCCCTGAAGGTTGGAGGGTAGTGTAGGCATGTCCCTCCGGTCCTCCAGAACGATGCTGGAAGAGGAGGTGAGTAGAGGAAACTGAAGGAGATGCGGCTCCATGTGGAGCTGCCTCTCCAGCTGGGGAAAAAGTTGGGGCTGCTCACACACTACGGTGTGAACAGTCCACCAGCATAATTTATGCCAGTGGAGGTTCATTTCTGCCGCCGTGTGGAAACAGTCTTAGACTCAGATAAATAGAGAAACTTAGGCCGTTTCCGCACGGTGGCGGAAACGGCGAGGTCGGCGCATCGCGCGCCGACCTGAAGACGCTGGGACCGTCTGCATGGATGGTCCTTGAAGCAGCTGGGCAGCCGGCGCATGAGCATGGCGCCCAAACTGTTCCGACCTGTCCCGGGCAGCCTCCGGCGCGTCGCCGAGGCCTGAGAACCACTTCATCCCTGCGGCGCCTGAAGCGAAGCGCAGGGCCGAAGTCGAACTTCGGCGTACGCCGAGCGAAATTCGGGTGGGGAGGCGGCATGAACCGCTGCGGGTCGCTTCGGCAGCGAAGCATGCCAGCGATTCCCCAAAAAGAACACTAGGAAGCGCTCTGGGGAAACGCCGCGTATCAGGCGACTTGAGCCGCAGCTGCAAGAGGGCGGCGCGACTGCGTTACAGCTCTGCGCCCCGATGCGGAAATAGCGGCCTGGAGACGGTGTTTTTACCGTCTCCAGGCCGCCATGAATTGCCCGTGCAGAAACGGCCTTAGTTAATAAATACAGATGTCAAATACAAATGTTTAAAGGTTAGAAGACAGGTAAAATCTAATGAGGTAATTAAAATGTGTTTTTCTATATTTTAATTAACTCTGAAATGATAATGAAATATATGAAAAAGATATATGTATTTTATTTGAATCATATTATAAGAATGACTATAATCATTTTAACTGTTATTAGTGAATAAGATGTATGTGAAATCATTTAGTCATGGAAGAGGTTACTTTGAACCATAGCCTCTTCAGGAATGTTGAAAACTGGATAACTTGATAGAAAGGTTGAAAATAGTTTTATTGCCTGACCTATGGAAGGAGCAAATAAACTATCCTAGCAAAATTTGTATTTGTGTTAAACTAGCAAAGTGGAAATTTGTGTTTGTGTTAAACTGTTAGATTAGCCAAATGTGTGTTTATGTTAAACTGTTAGACTAGCAAACTTTGATTTTAAGGTGGAGGGTATGTACCCAAGAAAATCCTGATGTATGCGTTTTGAAAGTATAAGAACCGAGATCTGTGTCTGGTAATTTGTGTCTCTATCATAGAGCACCATGTCAGAGACAAAATCTGAACAGTAAAAATCCTCTTTGGAACCCAAGTCTTTCTTAAAATATTTTTATTGTATAGTTTGAAATAATCATTCTATTTACATCTTTCTGATATAATTTCCAAACAATACATTTTCCCTTTTTTCCCTCCCACTCTCCCCTAATATTATGTTTTACTTTTCTTTAACCAAACAGCAGTAAGTTCATTCATTGTTGTCTTCTTATCCATATGTCTTCTTTGACTCCCGTCTCCTTCATCCAATTCTCATAACTTGTCCATGTCTTCATTATTTCATTCTGTTTTTCTTGCCATGTTTTATTCTTTGATAATATTTCAAAAATGTCTAATGTCACTTGTTCCCATATATATTCCAACCATTTCTGAATCGTCCATTTTTTCTTATCTTTCCATCCAAACACTATCACTGCATGTATTGCTCTAATCAACGTTTTATACATATTTTTATATTGTATATCTATTTTTTCATCATCAATTATTCCCATAAATAATAGATTATTTCTTAATTCCACTTTATTTTTCACCAATTTCTCTATCCATAGCAATGCCTTTTCCCTGAATCTTTTTACTTCTTTGCATTCAATCCACATGTGGCTATAATGTGCATCTTGGTCTCCACAGTGCCAACATTTTAAGGATAATCCCTTTACCATATATGCAAGTTGTTTGGGAGTTCTATACCTTTTTAAAATCAACTTTCTTTCCAACTCCATATATTTTTCAATTTTTATTTTTCTCCGGCTAGCCATTATTCTTTCAATTTTTTCATAATTCAGAGTGCCATCCTTCTCCCATTTTTGTTTCATAGCTCTTATCATAAATTCCTTATCATCAATCATCAAATTATATATTTGACCTAAAACTTTCCCGCCCTTTTTCGTAGATTTCCAAGCAATTTGCCATTATACATTCACCTTTAAATTCTCGGCACACCTTTTATTCTTTTCCCATATTCCTCTTAAAACCAACCAGTTCTCTGTAACCATTCCTATCTCTATAAAATTTTGTAATATCATTATTTCACCCCCTTCTCTAATAATATTTGCCACCGTACGTGTTCCTTGTCTCTCCAAAAATTTTATTACTCTCTTTCCTTTGCTTTTCTCTGCCACACACTTAAGCCACTGGCCATGCCATTCCCCAGGGTCCCGAAAGCATCCATTTTACCACCCTCTCCATTTTCCCCATATGTCCAAATTTACCTTTCTTGGATCTATTATATTTTGGTTTCCCTTCTCCATCTTATTAGTATATATTCCGTATTTTCCCTCTTCCTTATTTATTTCATTTTCAAATCTCACCCATCCTTCATTATTTTCTTCTCTTATCCCCATCAAACACTTTATCTGAAATGCTTCATAGTATTCTTGCATTTTTGGGATTCCCCAGCCCAAATATTTCTTTGTTATATACAACATTTTGTTCATTACTCTTGAATTCTTGTTGTTAAATACCCATGCTTTCAACTTTCTATCCCATTCCTCAAATTCTTTCTTCTTTATTACCAAAGGAAGGGTTCGGAATAAATAGAACATTTTTGGAAACCCAAGTCTTTAGAAATTTTCTTTCTGTCTTTTAAATGTGACAGATCTGGGCCAGAAAGGAGTTTTCTGGTCCAACAGGATAAAATGGAAGGAAGGAGAATGATATAACCTACTTCTGAGCCTCTGCTAAGGAGAAAGGTGGTGTATAAATGAAGTAAATATTGTCCTCCCACCCCATTTTTTAAAAAGCATACTTTTTGGATTCTTCTGCAAGCTTGAGAATTCTTCACCTTCTGTACCTAGAAATTAATGGGGAAATTCCACCAGTGGTTCCTCCTTTCTTCTTCAGTTTCTGTCCGCATTACCATCTCCACTCTCTCTTCCCACTGTCCTCTCCTCTCATTTTTCCCCTTCTCACCCTCTTTTTTATTCCTATGAGTCCTAACACTAGACCCTCCCTCCCTCTTGCCCTTCCACTGCTGCTTCCTCCTTGGGACCCCTGTCTCCTAGTCATCAGAAATAAAAAAAGAGAGCACCAACTAAACAGCCTGCAGCCAGCTGCAGACTCCCTTAGTGGCCATATCTGGCCTCTGCTGCAACTAACCAGCTGTTTTTTCTAAGCAACAATTACAGGGTTGCTAGGCAACTCCCAAAATGGTAGTTTAAGTTGCATCTATGCAAGCACATACATTAATTCTCTGCTATGAGACTTTTTAAAAATCCATGATTCGTATGTTAAAGTTTTGGGATATTCTGCAGACCTGGGTGTGCTGTGTAACTTGTCTTGTTCTCTAAGGTGGAGCCTTGTTTTATTAAATGAGGAGTACATGATTTAATAATATAGGCAAGTGATTCATCAGGTAGAATTACTGGGAACTACAACTAGCTCCATTTTGTATAATAAATGGTGATTGGAAACATGAACCCAGTTAATAGAAAGTTCAGTGTTTGAGGAACTGGGGATAATATTAAAGTGAAACTGTGGGCATGTATTTATGGTAATGCTGTGCTTTTTTGTTATAAACTAAACACAACATATTCCTTGCTGATGTTGTTTTTAATTCATTTAGTGTGTGATATAAATTTAGCTGATTAAATAAAATATTATTTAAACTGATGCAATATAACACAGTCAAGCATTTCTTATTTACAGATAACTTAATACAATAATATATGTAAATTACTATAAAATTAAGCAAAAGTTGTTAATACCAAGAGACATTCACAGAAAGTGTTCATAGTTATATATTTAAAACAAGTTATTTCCTCTTCAGTAGACACTTTTGTTAATATTTTACCTATAGTTCTCCAGTCAAGCTGATGGACCAAGATATTTCAAAACTATCTGTACTAGTTGAAAGAAATGTTCTTGCTCCCAACCATAATTAAAACTGGTATCCCAACCCATGTATGGATTATGCTGAGCCCCAAAATGGATTTATGGAAAGAGTGAAAATGAATCTATGCTGATGAGAATACTAGTGGTATGTAGAAAAGTCCTACATTAATGATAACATTGAAATGTGGTGAAGGTTCTTGAAGATAAAAAGTGATAATTGAACAGTACATGTAAGCAAAAACAACCAAGTGCAGCATGAATCAAGATAAATAACCTTGCAAAAGATAATATGTTAAGCGGAAAAACCTTCCACTGAATGAACTGGGAAGGCAGGAAGGAGCAACAAAACCTGGATAAAGAATTACACTTCCTGTATAACTGTTTTGCTTTGTGGGGAAAAGTGAAGCAACAAGACAGGTGTGTTTTGCCAGAATTTATGCACTCACATCTGGATAAATGCCCTGAGCACTCTGACTGGACAAAGCTGGGATTGAAGGTTGTCCCCTAAAAGGGGAGGGGAAAATGTGTTCTATTAAAAAAAAACCTTAGCAGATAAAGCTGACAAAATGAAAAGACACTCTAGCACAATACATAGTCACATCCACTTCCTTTGTACACCAAAGACGAGGTTGAGTTATCTCTTTCCAACAGGCACAGGCTAGTTCTAACCTTCCTCCACAGCAGTCAGCAGAAAAAGTTTGTCCTGAGAAGGCATGGCTTAAACATATAGCCTCCTAATTTGCTGCCTATATTACTAACAACCAAATAAGGATTTGTGCCTCCTGTGAAGCCGTTGGGCCTTGGCAAATTGCTCTCTGGTATCAATGCTGGGAATTCCACTTTAACCTGTACGGCATCATCATTAGCCTTCGGTAACAAATAACAGAGATTGCTAGCAGTCTCTTTTTAAAGATGAGCACAACTGAGCAACACTAAAAGATTATCCAAGGACAGTGCCAGATGACACTTTCAAAAACGTAACCTCTCATTCTGTGCCAGAAATAGACAAGTGTAAGCTCCATGATCTTCACAGTACGATTCATATTTCTTTCCTTCTTATTCTAATAGAATTATTTCTTTGTGAAAAAAATAGATTCTTACTGGCATCTGCTTACATTTTAAAGAAAATAAAATTCTCCTCCAACAACACATTTCAAAGGAATCTACTTTCTTCCTGTCAGCTTTCTTCATTGTCCAACTTTCATACCCAGTAGGGAATACTGCAGCATGATCCTGTTTACCAATGACACATGCTTACACTTAAGAATCTTTTCTAGCTCCTTCATGGCTGCCTTTCCCAGTTTTAATCTCCTAATTTATTGGCTGATGATGGAGCCAAGGAATAGAAAGTTTTGAATGATTTCCATTTCCCCCTTTGTCAGCCTTAAAAGTTGAGTAACTCTCCAGTAGTCATAACTTTTGTCTTCTAGGTGTTCATCAGTAATATTGCTTTGGAATTTTCTGCTTCAATTTTTTTAGTAGTAGTTTCAAGTCTTTACTGGCAGAAAATAACAATGTGGAATCATCAGGCTTTTGTGCACCTACTGCTTGCCTGAATTATGTTTACTTCAAAGTAGGGTTTTCTTGCAGCTTTCTGTTTTTACAAGAGATTGGGCTGGAGTATTCACTCAGACATTGTTCTCAGGTTTATTAAGAAGAGACAAGCTGATTCAAAACAACTTTTATTTGCAAGGAAGGCATCTTGTACAACCATCAGCACTAGCTAACACAGAACTAGAAAATGAAACCAAAAGCTCCACCCAGTAGAACCAAACTAAATCACATAGATTAGGGGATCATATTGTTGGAAGAGACCGCAAGGGCCATCAAGTCCACCATCCTGCAATGCAGGAACACACAATCAAAGCACTCCCGACATATGTTCATCCAGGCTCTGTTTAAAAACCTCCAAAGAAGGAGACTCCAAAACTCTCCAAGGCAGTGAATTCCACTGATGAACAGCCCTGACAGTCAGGAAGTTCTTCCTAATGTTTAGGGGGAATCTTTTTTTCCTGCACCTTGAATCCATTACTCCATGTCCTAGTCTCTGAGGCACCAGAAAACAAGCTTGCTCCCACTTCGACTTGGATTTCTTTCAAATATTTGAACATAGCTATCATGTCCCCTCTTAACCTTTGCTTCTCCAAACTAAGCATCCCCAGCTCCCTAAGCCTCTCTTCATAGGGCATGGACTCCAGATCTTATACCTTTTTTGTTGGCCTCCTCTGGACCTGTTCCAGCTTGTCAATATCCTTCTTGAATTGTGGTGCCCAGAACTGTACACAATATTCCAGGTGAGGTCTAACCAATGCAGAATAGAGAGGTACAATTAAATCCCTCGATCTTGACACTATATTCCTATTGATACAGCCCAAAATCGCATTGGCCTTCTTGACCGCCACATCACACTGCAGACTCATGTTTAGTTTATAGTCTACTAAGACTCCCAGATCCCTTTTGCATTCAGTGTTGTCAAACCAGGTGTCACCCATCCTATATTTGAGCATTTCATTTTTTCTGACTAAGTGTAGTATCTTACATTTATCTCTCTTGAACTTCATTTTGTTAGTTTTGGGCCAGCTCTCTAATCTGTTCAGGTCATTTTGAATTCTGACTCTGTCCTCTGGGGTATTAGCTAGCCCTCCTATTTTTATATCATCTGCAAATTTGATTACCATGCCTTCTATTCCATCATCCAAGTCATTGATAAAAATATTGAATAGCACTGGGCCCAGGACAGGAAGCAGCAGAGTATTCTATTATACATATACACAATAATTGTACCACACTAGCCTACATAATTTGCATTTTTAAAAGGGTTCTTTCCTTTTTATCTAAGTAAACCTGCCAGTCCAACAGGGACAAAAGTTTAAATCCTGCATTCCTTGTTGTTTTCCTGCAAACTCCATTTGGAGAGGTTTTTCCAGCTGTCTGATAGCTGAATAGTTCAATAGACCAGTCCTTTGCTCAAGCAGAGCAAAGGACCTGCAATGTTTTAAAATACACACACAAAGAAACCCTTCTGATTATTTAGAAATGGTGTCCAGAACAGCAGGAAAAACTGATGTTGGATGGGTTGGAGAATGCAGGAAGGAAGGAGTAGTAAAACCTGTTTAACTGTTTTGCTTCATCTGGAGAAGGAAAGCAACAGGAAAAGCCATGTTTTGCCAGCATCTGGAAACTGTGCAGCTTCTCTGCTCTGCCCTGTAGTGACTTTATAAAGGACAAAAAACAATGCAGAAAGCAAAGCCTATGGTGGAGGAAAGGTAAGCTCACTGAGAGGCAGAATTCAAGTGTGTAAATGGCCATTGATATCTAAAATTGTTAATGTTCATTTCCCCAATTTTTACTCCACCTTCATCTAAATCTAATCCACCCTTCTATGATATGTCCTGCACCTAGATTGAAGAGATTGGGGGATAAAATCCTTGTTTAACACTTTTGCCCGTTGGAAATTATTCCATTGCTCCATAATCTGTCCTAACAGTAGTCTTTTGTCCAGAGTACAAGTTCAGTTAACCTTTATTAGGCATAAATATTAGGAAAATATATACAATTACTTCTTCAAAACTAACACCAAAAATTTTATAACACTTTGTAAAACTTGTTTTATCTTTCTATTTTTTATTTTATTACACTATACTACTTCTGTTTTTTCTTCAAAAACGTCAACTATTCAAAAATGTCAACTATTGTATTTACACTGTAAAACTGAATAAATTTTTTAAAAAATATTTTTTTAAAAAAGATCGTTACAATTAAGTACCCCATATACTCGCATATAAGTTGACTTTTTCAGCACATTTTTTGTGCTGAAAAAGCCCTTATCGACTTATACGCGAGCCAACCGCTGACGCCACCCATCGTCCCCCTCACTACTCACTCATCTTTTCCTTACCCCGCAGGTTCTGAGGCTCTGCTTCAGGGAAGCTGCCACTCGGGCAGGGTGTGTCTATGATTTTCTTAAAAGGGCAATGCTCCAAAGATTGCTTAATAAAGCGGGCTGCGGCCAAGTTTCAAGTCCAGCTGGTTTGTTTAGTGTAGTTATTTGAGTGACAAACCTTCTGCACATCAGCACGCAACAGCCCACTGTGTAAAGAATGCTAAAGAAAGGATATCTTTTTCTGGGATATTGTTTATGTTCCGGGTGATATTATTAATTTTTATTAAACAATAAATTTGTTCATAGCTGGGCATGAAATGCTTTCAGCTTTTGGAAAAAAAAACAGGGTCAGTAGATTTCTATTTGGTGAATCCTTTTTAATTCCCAAACAAATGGCTCTACTACAAAAGTCAGAATAACAGACCAAATAGGGCAGTATGAATCAGACCCTTTGGGTCTTTTCAGAGAGATTTGTGTATTTTAAAAGGTTCATTCTTCCAAAAGACAGCAGCAAAAATTCAAAGCTTCGCATTTTAAATGGCATATTGTATGAATTTATACTGTGGAAGTAGGGAATTTAGTGATCTACTGCCCCAGTTAAAACGTAGCATTTTACATTTTCAGTTTTAGGTCAGTTCAGTTATCAGGTCTGGAATTCTAGCTGGGGTGAGATGGCAAAAAGAGATAAACTGTTACAAGGCCTGTAGGAGATTCAGCAGGATCTGCTTTGAGTGAAAGAATCACATATGGGAAGGCTAAACTTCTCTCCACTCCAAAGTCATGTCCATGGCTGCTATTTCCATTGTTTAAAATGCTGGGAAGATCTTCCAGTATCATATCTAGTTTGGCCCCAATACAACATAAGAACATAAGAACAAGCCAGCTGGATCAGACCAGAGTCCATCTAGTCCAGCTCTCTGCTACTCGCAGTGGCCCACCAGGTGCCATTGGGAGCTCACATGCAGGATGTGAAAGCAATGGCCTTCTGCGGCTGTTGCTCCCGAGCACCTGGACTGTTAAGGCATTTGCAATCTCAGATCAAAGAGGATCAAGATTGGTAGCCATAAATCGACTTCTCCTCCATAAATCTGTCCAAGCCCCTTTTAAAGTTATCCAGGTTAGTGGCCATCACCACCTCCTGTGGCAGCATATTCCAAACACCAATCACACGTTGCGTGAAGAAGTGTTTCCTTTTATTAGTCCTAATTCTTCCCCCCAGCATTTTCAATGGATGCCCCCTGGTTCTAGTATTGTGAGAAAGAGAGAAAAATTTCTCTCTGTCAACATTTTCTACCCCATGCATAATTTTATAGACTTCAATCATATCCCCCCTCAGACGTCTCCTCTCCAAGCTAAAGAGTCCCAAGCGCTGCAGCCTCTCCTCATAAGGAAGGTGCTCTAGTCCCTCAATCATCCCCGTTGCCCTTCTCTGCACTTTTTCTATCTCCTCAATATCCTTTTTGAGATGTGGCGACCAGAACTGAACACAGTACTCCAAGTGCGGTCGCACCACGGCTTTATATATAAAGGCATGACAATCTTTGCAGTTTTATTCTCAATTCCTTTCCTAATTATCCCCAGCATGGAGTTTGCCTTGTTCACAGCTGCCGTGCATTGAGTTGACATTCTCATGGAACTATCAACTAAGACGCCCAAATCCCTTTCCTGGTCTGTGACTGATAGCACTGACCCCTGTAGCGTGTATGTGAAGTTTGGATTTTTTGCCCCTATGTGCATCACTTTACATTTTGCTACATTGAACTGCATTTGCCATTTCTTAGCCCACTCACCTAATTTATCAAGGTCCGCTTGGAGCTCTTCGCAATCCTTTGCGGTTCTCACCACACTACATAATTTGGTATCATCTGCAAACTTGGCCACCACGCTACCCACCCCTACTTCCAGGTCATTTATAAATAGGTTAAAGAGCACATCTAATTAATGCTAGAAGAGGTGGCAAAAGGCCAGTAGCTTGTCAAATAAGTAGTGGTTAGGAAAAATAATAAATCAGTTACAGTAGTCTGTTTCCAAAAATTAGTGCACTAACTACTCAACAAATGTCTGAAGATCATATTTTTGTTGATGAAGTCAGATATTTTCAATAAGACACAATTATGATGTAATGTACATCAAGACTGTAAATCTCTACACAATAAAAATGACCAATGAATTCAAATCTAAAAGAATGCAGTACATGTGTGGACACATGCCACAAATAAATGTTTTTTGTAGAATGTGTACTAATGATAAAACAAATTTCCCTAATAGACCTTTCATTAGTTTGATTTTTATTGAATGTGTTGATCTTTATATTGGCAGAATGCTAGAATTATGATTCTAATAATTCTTGTGTAAGTAAACTATGCTTCTTTCCTGTACATGACATAGAAATAAATTTCTCTTAGCACATAATCTTTTAAGATAATATCAAACAGCCTTCCGCTGATGCCAGTAGCTGAGAAATAAGCCCTACTCTGGGTTTTTTTCTTTTTAATTTTAGAAGTTGCACCCTGATAAAATGTGTGCAATGAAGATGGGCCATCTTCCACACATTTCTGCTCCTTGCCATTTTCATGTAGTACATGAACTACAAATGCCTGCCTTAGGCCCTTCACATCTCATTTAGCACAGGGTCCCATAGAACCTAGGGCAGGCTCTTGTCAAATGTTCTACAAAATAGAAGAAAGCTGCCAGATAGTATTACAATGCTTTTTAGACTGTAGTCCAAAGAGCTTCTAAGAAAGCATTCATGGCTAATGAACTGTAGGGCATTGTAGACTTGAATGGCTTTTTTCTTCAGGCTTCAACTGACCTGGTTCATTAATATCTATACATCTAATTGAGCTTCTCTTTTTGGAAGGTAGTTTTTCCTTGTCCTTAATCTGTGTTTGCATGTAGGCAATGTGTGTGTCATCCTGTTTCTTCATTCTTTTTAATAGACATTCATCAATTTATTTTCCCAATAAAAAAAACTGTCTACGTTTTGTTTTTTTTATTTGCTACTGGAAGAAAGTGTGCTGCTAAGTCTTGTGTGGGGCTATTTATCATAATGTGGAAAGAATTTCTACATAATTAAGCTTATAGAACAACATTCTACATAAATTACCTCTGCAAAATGGGGAGAAATAATTTTACTGATTTAAGTCATTTTAAGTGCAAATGGGGTTGTTGATGCCAATCCGGTTCAATTTTCTATAAGCATTTCTGTGCTGGGAGCCAGCAAGAATAGTTAAATCAAATTAAGATTTCCTTTATTGTTCTGTTATTTCTGAAGCATTTTCAACTTTCTATAGAAGTTTTCTAGTAATCTTTCAAAATATATTATTGTGGGTAATTTTTGTAGGGTCTTTCCTGCATAATAGTTCTTACCATGTCTAGTGCACAGTCTGCAGTATACCTTCCTATATCACAAATCCACCAGAAATATGGTATAGTGATAAATCCTTCAGTAGTTTCAAGAGAGATTTGTCTCTAAGGTAGGAATTCTGCCGGTGGAGGGGTGGGGGCCGTTCGCACAGCAGCGTGTGAGTGGCCCCTGGTGAGTGGGAGCCGCCTCTTCCCCATCCCTCTCCCACTCACCTCGTCGCCTTCGTCGCCCTGCCAGACTCCTAAGACCCGCCCACGCTGCCCTCCGACCTCCAGGGGTCGGAGGATAGCAAGGGAGGGTCTCAGCAGTCCTGTAGAGCGACGAAGGCGACAAGGTGAGTGGGAGAGGGACAGGGAAAACAGCGTGTTCCCGGCGGTGCCGTTCACACCACGCCGCCGGGAATGCGCTGTTTTCCAAAAACCTCCCTCCAGGAGGGAGGTTTTTGGAGGCGGCCTGACGCCACCTGGGGTGGGGGAGGGGAGCCAGGTCGGCGCTGCTGCATTTTAGCAGCGCCGCCTGTGCAAACGGCTCCCTGGGGACGGTGTTTTTGCCGTCCCCAGGGCGCCATAAATGGCCATGCGGAAAGGGCCAAGGATGGAGGAAATTGGCTGGAAGTGCTTTCTTAGAATAACATTTACTAGTGTCCGAAATTGCAGACCACTGAAAGATTATTTAATACATAGGATGAGAGCAATTTCAATGGTCAAGTCTACACTGCATGGTATCTTACCACGTAGTTGGCAGGAAGTGTAGTTTATTCTGTATTCTCCATTGTGGCAGCAATTTCTAACCTCAGAAAGATCATTCCTGGGGTCAATCCATGCAGAGGAACAATTCCATCCACTTGTCCCTCTTCACTCTAGCCCATTGATCCTCTGCAGTCAGTGTAAGGATGCTGCCCACTATATTTAACATAAATGGAATTCATTTTAAATGAATTGGATAGGTATCTGTGCACAAGTTTTTAAAATAAAATTAATGTTGAGGTCAGAACCCTTACAAATATTTTTTGCAGCTTACAGGAGCACCAGTACTGCAAGGCATATCTTCCCTTCAAAGAAACAAGTTGATTATCTTGAAACTAACTAGCAGCATACTCCTGCGCCCATAATCTTACTTGTTTATGATCACAAATGGCTCACAACAGCCCAATCCAAAAGTGACTAGAAGGCTTACTATTGGCTTTTCAGAATGTAGATAGATTAGCTGACTTATTTCTTGTGATTTGGTCGATTTCAGGCTAAAGCCCAGTGCTTTCAGTATTTCTCTTGCTGCCTGCTTTGCTTTTCATCAGGACAGAATCCAAGTAGACAGAGTTGCTAACAAAAAGCCCTACATTTTAGTGCAGGTGCATGAATTTTTTTTACCTTAAAATACCCGAAAGAAGAAAGAACATATATAACAATACTGTAAAGTGATCTGACTTTGCCTTCCATGCCTAGCTTACAGGGAAGTTTCCGGCTTTAGCAGCACCTTTGATTTCATTGCTACTATTAATATGGGTCCATGGCTTTGTTTTGCTAGTCATTTAGATTTCTAATCTGTCCCTTGCTAAAATATTAATAATGTTTGTTGCTTTCTTGGATTTAATTATTTGTTGCTTTCTTGGATTTAAAAAGTGCATTTGATTCTGTCTCACGTGAATTATTAGTCAAAAACTTTCATGTATGGACATAAATCCTCATCTGTTACACCTTAGAATAACATTTACTAGTGTCCGAAAAATATTAATAAAATATTAATGCATCACAACACACAATGCCAGTTCATCTTAATGTGCACAGTCATTTAACACCTGAAATTCCATCAAACATAGGAGTAAAGCAAGGCTGTGTCCTTGTTCCATGCTTATTTAACCTCTTTTTAAATGATCTAGCACCCACAATTTATTGCATTGATGGGCATCCTCCCAAAGTAGACATCACTGAGGTTCCACTCCTTCTTTATGCTGATGATGCCATATTATTATCTCGTATGCAAATAGGTCTCAAACGTCTCTTAAAAACATTCGCACAATATTGCCATCAGAATCTTCTCATCGTTAACTATGAAAAGACCAAAATCCTAGTATGGAAACTCCATACATGGAAACTGGATGGAAACCACATAGAACAAGTGAAGGAATTCTGTTACCTTGGTATGTGTAAAGGATTCAATGGTGTTGATGGTGAAGTAACCTTGAGTGCATTCCACAGCCCGGGCGATGGGCCAGATGCATCGGCGGAGACTTTATCTTTGCGCGGGAGATGAAGTCTCCGTTCCCATGGGAATCAGGAAGGGGGGATGGGGTGAATGGTATTATAACCTGTGCTTCTGGCGGGAAGTGTCATTCCTGCCACTGCGTGTACTTGAGCTTTCTAAGGTGTCTTAATAAATGGACTTTCATTACCAAAAGCCTTTTATTTCTGCGTCTATGGAATTCCTTACATTGTGGCAGGAATCCTAATTCATCTATATTCTTGTGCAGTGGACCTCTTGTCTTGCGATGGAGAGGTTGAATGTTACTGCGGAAGGTGCGGTAGCCCCCAAAGAGGGCTCCGACCTTTCCCTTCTGGATCTAGAGAAACCGGCAGGAGAACGGGCCTCGCTGGTGGCTCTTTCCCGTCCTCGTATCAGCACGAGTCTTCCTTTACTCCGTTGGAACGAGGGACGTGACGACGACGATGGGGACTTCCATGAGTCGTTTGGGGCGCTGTCCATGGATCGAGCGCCTGTGGAACGGATCTCTACCCGTTCTCGTGTGGATTACAAACCTCAGATGCAACCTGTCATGGAGGAGACGGGCTTGACCACCTTTCATGCGGCAACCCAGGAATCCATTGAACGATTCCTGGACTCGTATTTTGGTGATGCTCCCAAGGAACCACCGTGGCACAGCACTGGGGCCCGTCCAAAGGACACCGGGACTCAACCTGGAATTGGGAGGGGTATCCGTACCGCTTCCCAATCGGACCCCCCCCATCCCGGTCCGGCGACCGCACCTGAGGTGCCTCGGGGAGCCACCGGTGGCTACGGCGGCTACGGTGTCTCCGAGGGCTCGCTTCCTGATGACGAAGAGTCCGAAGAAAGCCTGCATTCCCAGCCGGACCGGTTTCCTCTCCCATCGAGAGAAGACTGGGATGAGGAAGTAGGGCGGCTTCGAGATGCCCAAGCGGCATGGAACCGTGAACGCCAGCTATGGGAGGAGGAACGGGCACAGTTGCAGCAAGAGCGCGAAACCCTGCAGAGGGACCGGGAACAGCAACGCAAAGAAGTCCAGCTCGAGTTGGACCGTGCCAAAGACGCGCTCCAACGGCAATATGCCCAGAATCTGTCAGTCCATGACAAAGTCCTGGAACAGTCCAGACTGGATTTACAACGGCAACGCGAAAGCGTTCAGGCTCTGCGCACGCAAAGTGAACTCACTGAAGCCCTTAAACGGGACGAACTGCTTAAATTAGGGCGAGAAAAAGCTGCTTTGCATGCGCACCAAGATGCATTGGCTCGCAAGGAGAGGGAGCTGGCTGCTTTGGAGAGGGAACTAAGGAGGCAGCAGACCAGAGGGCCGCAAGTTGGAACCTATGCTGTTACTGATCATGCCGGTGCCAGGGGAGCCACGTACCTGGGTCCTGCCACCCAAATGCCAGCGGCACCGCCAGCGCCCCCGATTCCAGCCCCCCCTGTACAACAGCCGCCTGCCCAACCTGCTCAGCCAGCGCAACCACCTCCCCAGCAGGCGCCAAGAGCCGTCGAACGGGGCTACTTTCGGCCCCCGATACCAGCCCGTTTTGATGGGACCGCTTCCAAACTTCCCTACTTCATCTTGCAACTCAATGCCCACTTGGAAGACTATGATGATCTCTACCGGTCTCAACGCTAAAAAAATACGGGACATCGGCTTAGTCCTAGATGGGGCGGCAGCCGATTGGTTCGTGGACTGTTTTGGATTTGTAGGATGAGGACTCTCGCATAGTGCCTGTGATTCCTCCAAGCTTTGAGAGCGCGCTTTCAAGATCCAGGTGTGCCGAGAATGAAGCTTATCCGCATCTATCAAAACTATCCAGTAAGGCAACTCAGCTTGCAGAATTTATCCGTGGAATTTTAAGCGGCGGCTGTTCGACTTCCTCCTGAGTGGCCTGAACGCATGAGATGCTAATACTTCTCGGATGCTGTGGATAGCAAGCCACGTGAAACTGTGTTTTTTAACTGGCCCTCGTACTCAATTGCAGATTGGATCCAGTTGTGGGGTCTCAAGCGCCTCCCCGCTTGGAATACGCTTGTCAAGGAGGCCATCACGCCCGAAAACTACTAACAGGCCTACCAAGTTAAGCCTGTAGCCGCCGCAATTAAAATCCACCTCTGAACGTCATTAGCCGACTTAAGCATAGGGTCTTTTACTATGGAGGGCTAGGTCATTTAGCCGCCAACTGGTCCTGAAGCAAACTAAATCAACCTAGCTCACAGAGATCTGGGTACTCCGTCTGCCAAACCACTACTTAGGTCAGATTTCCCACATATTCGTCTAAAGTGTGACCGAAGGCGACTCCAGAGGAGGGGGAAGCAGCTGTCTGTCTTTCTTCAGCTCCCCATGGACATGGGTCTGCACTCTTGATGCTGTGAGTGAAGGCAGCGCTCCCAGGACATTGTTCAAGCATTTGGGCCAACCCCGCTGCAAACACACTCGTGACATAGCCTCGGCCCTTGTGGATTCCCGGCTGCTCCCACTGCTTAATGCGGCCCCAGGTGGCAGAGAGGAGCTAGGTCTGGACCGACTCCCCCCTGGCTGGGCTTCCCATACCATTCACCTAAATGGACGGCAGCCTCCTCAGAAACCAAGGACCTCTGCCCACCAAAATATTGCTGCTCTCTCCTCATGCGTCTACCTATTGGGAGAAAATTAGTTTCATTTTAGCGCCAGTTTGTACAAACACTCTATATATAGTTTGGGGTATAGTTGGTTAAGGTTGTTATATTAACCAGTGTAAATCTATTTGGAAAGAAAGGATCCTAGAATCTAATTGGACCTTCCCTAAGTGTGAAATATATGAACTGGGAAGAAAATCCAACGTCTCCTGACACTCCCCTCTCTCTAGTTTCCTCAGTGATTGCTCCTGAGATTCTATATTGAGACATCCTAATTTAATATGTGGATCTAGCCAGAGTTTTTCAGGAGCAGGAATGCTATCAATTGCCATCTCCCTAAGACACTGACTGTAAATTATTACATATAACCAGGGGCGAATCTCGCCTAAGGGTAGAATCTACCGCATGAGTCCTAACAATGAGGAGAAGGAACTTCAAGCTTTCTTAGATAAGAGAACTTGCTTCAGTGTTTTCATAGAGATGTGGCATACTAAACATATACACATGCTCTTGCTTTGTTTGTCAAAAAGAAAGATGGCACTTTACGGCTTTGCACAGATTATCGAGGTCTCAATGCGGTCTCCCTGTCCCATAGTTAAAGATCTCTTTATTTTGACTATGGACCTTTTAGATGCACTCCGCAAAGGACGCATTTCTACTAAATTAGACTCTGAGAGAAGCTTACTACAGAGTCAGAATTGCTGGAAGGATATGAACACCTGACTGCGTTTATCACAAAGTTTGGACAGTTTTGAATATTTAATAATGCTATTCTGCTTAAGTGGGGCCCCTGGAGCTTTTTTCTATGGCCCTTATCAATCTAAGTTCTCCTAATATGATTTACTATCAAAATAAGGGAGTTGTTGTATATTTAGATGACGCTTTAATTTTATCAGAAACTATAGAAGAGCATGAAATGTTGGTCCGAGAGGTATTGGAAACGCTTTGTTTACAAATCTCTTTACAAACTCTCCAAATGCTGTTTTCTATCAGGACTCCATTGACTATTTGGGTTACCGGATCTCACCGAGTATTTAAAAAAATGGATCCTGCTATAAATTGATGCAGTCCTCCAATGGCCTGCCCCACCCAACCGCAGAAGAACTCCAGTCGTTTCTTGGTTTTGCTAATTTCTATCGCAAGTGTGTGACTTTATACCCCAATTTGCTGAACTGACTCTCCTCTCTCACAGACTCCTTCTTACGTGACTAAGGGTAAAGATTCTCTGTCCGCCAAGCCCGGGGCCCCCCTTCTCTGGTCTGAGGAATGTCAAACAGCTCTTCTAACTATTAAATTCATGCGTTTACTCACCGAATCCTATTCTGAGCACCCCGCACCTAGATCTCCTCTGCTTTAGGTTCACGTGGACGCCTCGGACCAAGCACTTCGGGCAGCCCTGTTGCAGAAAAATAAAGATGGTAGACTGGTTCCAGAAGCTTTATTTATTCAAAAAATTCTCTGGTGCCGAACTCCAACTGGACTGTGGGAGACAAGGAGATCATGCCATCATCAAAGCAGCACTCTCCACTTACCACTGGCTGGAGGGGGCTAAGCACCCTTGGTTTGGTCGGATCATAAAAACCTTACAGCTCTTTCCACCCCCCTCAAGATGTCCTAAAACAACTTCAAGCAATGATTTCTTTTCAAGCTTCTCATTTATAGTCCATTTTTTTCCTGGGAAAACTAACAAACTGGCTGACGCTGCTTTCCTCTCGCGCCTACCCGGGGAGGGGGGTGGAGCTGCCTTGCGAGACATTCTAATGACTGCTCTTTCCCCCTCCCAGCTGGGGCTGGCTGTCACCCGATCTCAACGGCCCGCTCTCCTCTCCACCCCCCGCTCCCAGTCTCGTCTCTCCTTTCCTAAGTGGAATCTGAGGAGGCGGGGCTGTATGAGCTCCCCAGCGGCTGGAAGGGACTCCCCACCTTGCGTTTGGAGAATGGAGCTTGGCGGAGGGGGGAATGCTGGCATGTGCCTCCCCCCCTCCGCAAGCAAGCTCTTACAAGCTTGCCACGATGGCCCGCTCCGGGCTGGACATTTTGGCTTTTTGAAAACTCTGCACTTAGCCCGCTGGCAGTTCTGGTGGCTAGCAATGCGCAAAGACATTGAGGCTTACATTAAAGGCTGCTCGGTTTGTGCAGAAGCCAAAACTATCCCGGGAAAGCCCCATGGACTGTTGAAACCTCTCCCGGTAGCTTCCCGCCCTTGGGAAGTCATCTCCATGGATTTCATTACAGATTTGCCCGAAAGTCATGGCAACACGGCTCTTTATGTGGGTGGTGGTAGATCTTATTCTCTAAGCAAGCCCATTTTATTCCATGTGCTTCCATCCCCTCTGCTCCTAAGTTGGCACGGCTGTTTATTCAACATACTTATCAGCTCTATTCCTTCCACTTCTCATAAGGTGGTCTCCCACTGCTGCCCCCACCATCTCAAAGTTCTGGTGCGCTTGGGATTGTTGGGAGCTGCCCCGGCCGTCGCCGCCCCCTACCACGTTCAAAGTGACGGCGAGACGGAGAGCACGAACAGAACCCTAGAGCAGCATTTACGTTGTTACACCAACTACCACCAAGACAATTGGTGCGAGCTTATTCCGTTTGCGGAGTACGCCTACAATAATGCGGTTCATAGTAGTACAAAGAAAACCCCCTTTGAAATTGTGTCTGGTCGCTCCTTCCCGCCGTTACCACAACTACCCACAGCAGCGTTGGACCCCCCAGAATTCCAACAATGGATTTCATCCCTAGCCGAGGGATTGTTGTGTAAGATACTATTCAGAACATATCACTGCATGATCCAGTGGGCCTCAGAGGTCTATTTCTATGCATGGACTGTTCTTTCTTTCTTTTCCTGAAAAGTATGCACGCTTGACTTTATTTGTCCACAAAGGACAATGTGCCAGAATGGAAACGGTACTTGCAAAATTTTCCCACTGAAGCAATTCTATTATCTGCAAGCAACATTTCCCAAGCACCAGGAGAAAAGAACGGAAATAACTTGAAAAAAAATGCCCAATGCCAAGAAAAAACAAGAATTTTAGTATTATAGAAATGTTTCTGATTTTTCAGAACTAGGACTTTTTTAGACTTGAATCAGAAAACTAGTGTTGCTACCCAAAAATGAGAATTTATCACAAAGAATACATCTGTGGCTGCATTCAGACATCCAGTTTAACTGTGGTTAAATAACATAGTTCATGCCTCTGCTGTTCCATATTATTTCCTTCCATCCTACCTGTTCAAGGGAGAGAGGGATTGATAGAGGAATTAGGCTGGGGTTATGCCAATTTTTACTTAACCATGGTTAATTTTTTTCTCTCTCAGTCCAGCCTTTGTGTTCCATCCCTCTTGTACTTGATACATCTCAGGGTGCTATCCAGTGGTGGGATTCAAATAATTTAACAACCAGTTCCAGTGGTGGGATTTAAATAATTTAACAACTGTTTGTTTACAAGCACCATTTTGACAACCGGTTCTGCCGAAGTGGAGCGAACCTGCTGAATCCCACCACTAGTGCTATCGCTGCAAAACTCTCAGCTGACTGGAATGTAACAAGAGAGATCTGAAAATAGTCATCCCTTTGCCCATCTAATGATTTATGCAGTCAAATGACGCAAGACCATCCAGAAACTACAGTAAAATTTGAAAAGTCTCTCACAACTCTACTTTTGCATATGGAAACTTTACCATCTAGGTGAGAAATAATCCCCACATAATTTTTTACTCTGGTATTCTCCCCCTCCCCATTTTTCCCATATGGGGTTCTTCTTTTACAAATTCCCTTACTGGATTTTCTAGGAATCCTTACCAAACTGTCTTCATTTTTAAGTAGAGATGCCCTTGTAGCAAAGACATAGTGGAAGGCTATCTGTTGATTGCTAGAGTAATTGCCACTATTGTGTAAACATTTTAACATGCAGAACAGTTAAGGGAATACTGAAATAAATCTATGTTAGTTAAAGATGCTGTTTTTCTACATATCTTTGTGATATGTTGAGAAAGCACTGCACTATACAGGGCTAGTACAGGAAAGCAGAAGCATATTGAGGGGAAATGGCACCCAGGGACAACACCTCCTCCAGGTGCTCCCCGCCCAACCCCCCCAACACTCAGGGGTGGGGCTTGGATTGAGCCCCCTCCCACCTCTCTGCAGGCAGGCTCCTGCCGTCCCCAGGGCCTGGTGAGGGCAAAAGCTGGCCTGCACAGGGACTGGGGTGGGGCTCAGGGGCGTGGCTCAGACCGAGCCCCCACTTCTCTGTAGGCTGGCTCCTGCTGTCCCCAGGGCCTTGGAATGGCAAAAGCCAGCCTGCACAGAGGCTGGGGGTGGGGCTTGGTGGCATGTGGCTGGGGCGCATGCTGTTTTGTCACAGGGGGCACCCAGCACCCCCCACGACCAAAAGGTGTGCGCCTGAGGACATGGGTGACCACCAGGTTTTAGTTGATTTGTCTTCTTTTAAAAATCAATTGAAAGAACCTCTTTGTAGCTGTATTATTTTGAGATACTAAACTTAAGAGAATGTGCTATTTTAATTTTTGAAAAAAACATACAACCTTTACAGCCCAATCAAAGTGGAAGGCAGAGCCCCCCCCCCCCCCCACAACAGAACAGTCCCCTATACACTGGTGGAAACTGTTGTGGCAGAGGCCAACTGCTAAAGTAAGTTCCTGTGCTCCAGCATCTCTGCTACTTGGCACATCCCTTCTGCTGCTTCCAATGCAGCTTCAGTCCCCCTTCCCCCTTTGCCTTGTTCCGTTAGGTCATTTTCACTTGAGCTTCTGAAGGCAATTTATTTTTTAAGGTTTTCACATGAAAGATAAAACATCCTTCTTCTGCAGAAAATACTGGTAAAAACTTAATCTCAATTTTCCTAAACCTATTTTGAACCAGGGATTTTTGTAGTTGCATTACATACATTAGGTGTGTGAAACCTCAACAAAAAAGTGTTCCCTTCAGATGCCATACTGGGTTTAAACAGCCTTTACGAAAGGAGTCTTACTGGAGCATGCAATAGAATTTCAGAAGAAAATCAACTTGTGTTTCCCAGATTACAGCAAAGCTTTTGACTGTTTTGATCATGAAAAGCTATACTTGGTTTAAAAAGGAATGGGTGTGTCACAGCATCTGATTGTTTTAAAGTGCTACCTGTCCTCTGGATTAGAAGTTATTGTTAGAACATGATGCGGAGAAACAGAATGGTTTCCCATTGGCAAAGATGTAAGACAAGGATGTATTTTATTTTCCTGTCTGTTCAATCTGAATGCAGAATGTATCACAAGAAAAAGTGGATTAGATTTAGATGACGGCAGAGAGAAAATTGATGGAAGGAACATTAATGGAACATTAACTGTTTGAGATATGCAGATGATACAACATTAGTGGCAGAACTTGAAAGTTAGTGAAGACTTGAAAGGAAAGTTAAAGCCAAAATTGCCAAATCAGGATTACAACTTGAATATCATGATAACAAAGGTAACAATGATTGAAGAATTACGCAATGTCACGATTGACAGTGAAGAAATTGAAATTGTCGAAGATTTTCTATTCCTTAGCTTTATCATCAGTCAAAAGGGAAACTGTAACCAAGAAATCAGAAGGAGATTGAGAATGGGAAGGGCAGCCACAAATGAGCTAGAAAAGCTTCTTAAGTGTAAGCATGTGTCACTGGCAACCAGGACCCTCACATGAAAGCTACTTTATTGTTAGCATTCACCTAAACAATGTTCTTTTTATTACTTTATAACTGGAATACATCAGAAATAAAGCAGCCTTAAAAATAAATTTGCCATTAATTTTAGCCCCCCACCCAGTTTACACCCATTAATTAAATAGATATAACTAATGGTGGGATTCAAATAATTTAAGAACAGGTTGTCTACAAGCACCATTTTAACAACCGGTTCTGCCGAAGTGGTGCAAACCTGCTGAATCCCACCACTGGATATAACTATTGCTTAAAATTTTCATTTAAGCTAATGATCAAATACATCATTGCTTGAAATATTAAATATTCAGGCTACTTTTCTTATTTTCTTTAATATATGATCTAGTTTTGCAAACAAATGGAAATCGACTTAAAGTATTTATGACTTGACTTTCCTTTTAATAAATAGTTATAAATAACAAAGTATCATAATGCAAAAATAGAATGAAACATTTAAAACATTATCAGATTAAGATAATGTAATATCTTGAATTTAATACATAATGTAAAATATCAAGAGAATTAAAACCACAATTTTGTAAAGGGAAAAAAAACTAGCATAAAATTATCTACACGCAAGTTACAGAGTCTTTGAACTGGGGCCTTATTTCCTGAGAGCTGGCAGCTGGAAAGCAGTGGGAACTCTTGACCTGATCAATTTCATTGCAACACAATCACTGGAGGTACTGGAGAGAGTACCGGAGTTTTTAGTCTAGTGGGCAACAAATGACAAAAGAAACCAATAGTGTTGTAAAAATGATGGCTCTCAGCCGTTGCAGTTTTAAGAATTGTACTACTCCCAGACTTTTCCCTATCTCATGATGGAATATCTACAGGAATTTATAAAGAACATCCTTTTTGCATGCAGACTTCAGGACTGACGCTACAAAAATTAGCTAAGTATTAAATTCCTCAGTTATAGGAGTGTAGTGTTTTAAAAAGGAAAAGAGATCAGTCTGAGTAACTCAGTCTGTAGTTATGAGCATGGGATTCTGTCTTACACCTGTAAGACTGCACAGTTTGATTATGCTTGTACTTACTTGTTGCAGAAACAGATAAGATCCAACATATCTACTCTTTCTTCCTAAATGCAAATGGCATTTTTGGAAAGGGATTTTAAAATGATAGTAGAATTCCAGATGGAATTAATATTGGCATGTTTATTTTAATTACAGACAGGCAACTTCCAACATTTTGGAATTCTTAGTTTGGAATTATGCCTCCAGGACCCATCCTTGACATGCATTCCTGATCTTGTGGCAACCTATGCTGCCCATCTGTTTGGATGGCATGGTGCCTACTTGTAAGTATGTCAAAGCCTTGCTGCAGGGCATCAATGGCAGAACATAATGGATGCAAGGAGAGACTGCAAATAGCTAAAAGTAGCTTTTCATTATTCTAGAGCCATTTATTCATTGTTCCCTGAAATCTGCAGAAGTCACTGAGGCCTTGGTCTTCCTACCACCACATGGAAAAATTATCCCAGTTGAAAATGTGGGAATGGTACAGGATAATGGGAATAAAGTGGTCTTTGATTTCCTGGCTTTGCTATCCATTTTAATCAATGCTTTAAAATAACTATCACATGACTTTTAAAGGAAGCTAAAACTATCAGTCTTGTACTGTCAATTAAAATCACAGCAATGTGTAACATTAAGCCAGTACACCATTATATTTATTACATGCTAATCTCAGCCTTCTTCCTAAGGAGCTCAGGGTGACTGGTCCATTAAGTTATTTCACAGGTATGTTAAGTGCCATCTAGTGTGCAAGTGTGCAAGCACACAGGATGTTTTTATATGTAAATTTTAAAAATGTGTTGGTTAAATATGGCTAAAATGAGATGGTTATGAATTATATGAAATAACTGGGTGTCTATCTTTGGTCCAAACATTGAAGCAGACTGGGTCACAATATCGCTGCAGAAAAACTATATGTAATGTGTAGCTTCTATCAAAAAATGTTTCAAGAAACCTACCTGGTTTGTTGCAGTTAGTGTGAAATATTGTCTTCACTTTGTCAGTTTTATTTCATTATCCCTGTAGTGTTATGTAATCATGTCATTTGGGATCACCTCCCATGTAATTGGGACTTCCTATTCAATTTGGGATTTCATTGTAAAAAGTTTGTAACTCTGAACAAAAATCAAACTGGTTTTGTAATCCTATAGTACTTTCTTTAGAAACATGAAACTTCCTAGAGATTTTTTCCCTGAGCAGGACTCTTCACATTTGCTTCTATTTTTACTTTAAGCAAAACTCGTTGTTAGCTCCAGAAGAGGCTCCAGGGTTTCTAAGTCTTTGCATCACTATGTGACACTTTCATATGATCATCTGTAATAACTAACTGGAGCTTGCCTGTCTTTAAAATGTAACATGAAAAACGACAGTTCTAAATATATTTAGAGCATTTTAGTTCATCCTTTTCTGAAATGAGAACCAGTTTGGGTTACAATCATGATAAAAACAATACACAGTTACAAATCCATAAAAACAAAGAAGTATATGTAATTTATAATCAGATGCCAGTTTCAAAACTTTTGATGAATAACAGCTTTGGAAAGCCTATTCCATAAACTAGGAACAGCTACCAAAAAGGCCTAGATCTAGCAGTGACGTTTGTAACCACCCTACAGAAAGGAATAACCAATAGGAGGATTTGAGTTGTTGCAAAGGCTGAAGTTTGGGAAGGGGTCCCAGAAGGTATGTAGATCTCCAGCCATGAAAGGCGTGAGGAACCTCTCATGTTTTAATTTTTTTAATTTTGTTCTGCAAACACCAACCTTCGTTGACTTTGTTGAGACTTATAACTTGTTGTGACACTATTACCAATAATGATGACACATCCCTGATTTTCTATAAGATGTCAGATATAGCACTGGAGAAGCTTCTTGAAGTACAACTTAAAATAAATAATAAATTCTTGAAGTACAACTTAATAAATATTTGTCTTTTGGGAGTATTTAAAAGACAGCTTAGCAAAGTTTCATAACAATAATGTGGTTTATAATTGAGGAACAGAATTGAGGAATTTGAGATGGTTGTATTCAGGTGATGTATTGTAATTCCAAATGTAACAAGGTTTTCAACCACAAATGTTTAAACTTTTATTTTCCACTGAGGCTGATTTTTCTTGGAAGTTACTGGTTTGTTAAATTTAAGTTTATTTTATAAAGTTGTACTTCAGAAGAAGTTAGGAAGATTATCACACTTCTCCAGTTTCTCCTCTAAATGGATCTGGGATCACTCCTTTCATCAAGACTATTTCCTATTAAACTTTTAGGGTTCACTCTATCAACCTTAGAGCTATTTCCTTAGATAACTTATTTCCTTAGAGGGATCCTTTGTGATCCAAAACCCTTTTCACTCCAGAGGAAAATCTTCCACCAGGCAGCTTGCAGCTCACATCACTATGTCCAAGCTGTACTTGCTAACTTCTCTCTAAGTCAATTGTCAGTTCTCAATTGTCAGAACTCCCCAACTCTCATTATCAGAATTCTGTTTAAACTTCCAGTCAGTCAAGGGGTTCTATGACTGGGACAACTCTTTGGAACAAAGCTGTCTGTCATAAAAGGCTTTAGCAGTAACAACTAGTATCTTGAGTTGAACTCATAAATAACCTGGAAAACAGTGCAGTGATCTTTAAAATGGGCTGATATATGCCTGATGGCTGGTCCCACTTATTATGTGTGTTGCTGCATTTTGCATTAGTTGAAGTTTCCAATTTGTTTTCAGGGGCAGCACTATGTGGAGCATTTCACAATAGTCTAACCTCAAGGTTACTCTTGCATGGATCACAATGGTCAGATTCACTGTGCCCAGAAAAAGGCTAGTCTCTAAACATCACATACCTGGTAGAAGTGGTGCTTCTTGCTATCCCCTTGTGAAGCGCCCCCTCCTTCTCCTGCTTGGGGGTGGCCAGATATGCTGTTCCTCCTTCCTCTTCCTGGGCAGCCATTAGCCTGTCTTCACTTGGTTAGGGAGCAACTGGTGAAGCTGGCAAGCCTGCAGAACTACAAGGCTAGCCCCTATGGACTGCCTAGGCATATCAGCCAGTGGTGGGATTCAGGAGGTTCACACCACTTTGGCAGAACCGGTTGTTAAAATGGTGCTTGTAAACAACCAGTTGTTAAATCATTTGAATCCCACCACCAGGACCAGTTGTTAAATCATTTGAATCCCACCACTGATATCAGCCCTTGGCAGGCAACTGGCCCAGCTGGTGGGAGCCTGCTCAGGCTGAACCTCACAGGTACTGCTGGCGGGGAGAGTTTACCTTGCCTCCCTGTGCTTCTCCTCTCTGTCATACTCCCTACTTTCCTGTCCTTCTCTAAGTTACTGTTTCACTCATCATTCAGACTCTCTGCCTCTTTCAATCTTCCCAGATCTGGTCCCTAATCCCTCTTCCCTACTCTCCCTTAGGGCCATGGACTGTCTGCCTGGCCCTGCTGGGGTTCTGATTGGCCGCCCGGCTTCTGAGCCCACCTCTGCCTTCCCTTTTAAGCTTGGGTGGGGCATGGCATTTGGACAGGCATGGCTTAGCCTACTGCTGAAGGTTCAGTCTTTTCTGGGCACTGCTTGTTCGGGTGATCGCCTGCTTCCTCCATCCACACTGAGCGGGGAAGTGTCAGCGATGCACCAGGTTTCTTGGCCTGACTGGAGTGCCTTCAGATGCAGTGTGGGGAAGTCCAGGGCAGGGTGGCAGCAGACGCTGTGCTCAGATACCCCACACCCTGCTGTCCCCCCAAGGCTCTAGCTTTGTTCAACAAACATCACCTCTGTCTGGTGTTGATTAACACTCAAAATTAATAAATTTAGCAAGATTCAAGTATGTAATGTGTTGAATCTCCAAACTGGTACAATTAGCGCTAAAGGTTATCAGCAATGTCTCTGACATTGGCATCAGCAATTTTCTTTTAATTGCAATATAAATTTACAAAGCTAATTACAGCAAAATATACAGTATATTTATATTTATATTCATCATGTATATTTAAACAACTTTTCTGAAAATACATAGAAACCAATTGTACCAAGACAGATTGGAAAAAACACGTGCACAATATAACTATAAAAGATAGTTTTAGCCTATCACAGGCATTATCCTGTATGAGCTATTGTTCAGCATGTAAATTACTGACTGCTAGAACATTATGGTTGCATTATTAAGAGAACAGGCTAATTTTAAAGGATATTAATTAATTCTGGTTTTTCTGCCTATCAATCTGACACCACTGCCCAGATTGGCATTTTTTGTGGCCTTATTGGAGTTCGATGAGTTGTAAAACTCAGAATCTCCAACTCTCCCACTTCAGCTGCAGCAGTCATGCTTTTTTTTTTAAAAAAAAGCCATATTTGCAGGAGGGGGCAACTTCACCCTCCAATTATCTGCAACAACTAGATATGCTTCTTCACCCACTTCCCCGCTTTCATTTTTTTTCTGCACCATGTATGTCTATGAAGTTAAAGATGGAGACCAGGAGAGGCAACACAAACAGGATTGTCAAGTGTGACTACAGGCTTCCTGAGGAAGTTTTGTTCTGTGCCACCTCTTTGAACCAAAGTCCAACTCATACGTTGTTTCAGGAAAAGAAGTGGTTTAATTCTAATAGAAACCAACAACTCCTATCCACACCTATGCTGTGGTTAGCTGTGAAAAGCAAAAAAGATAGGCAAAGAGATGCTGTGTCTTTGATTCATTGTCCTCTTTTCCTTAAATGGTTGCGAACAGTCCTTGAGAGGCCCTGAATTGATTCAGCCAAAGGAAGAGGAGGAAGAATTAAACACATCCTTGTATTTTACAGATAGGAGTTTGCCCTGATCTAAACCAAGATGCCTAGCTATTGTTTACCTTTACTTGGAGCATGGTGCTCACTGAGTCACATTGGGCAAGTTATTCTATCTTAGCTAATTTACCTCACATGATTGTTGCGAGGAAAAAATGCCTACTGACCTCTTTGAAAGATGGCTGGATACCATTATGTTAATCTAACTCATTGAATAGGTACTCTGGCTTTTTCTTTTGTATATCATTTTAGTTTATGAGTATTTTATATGTTATTGAGACCTGCATGGCTCAGGCTAACACAATCTTGTTAGATCTCAGAAACTGAGCAATCATTATTTGGATGGGCGACCACCAAGGAATCTAGGATCTCTGTTTAGAGGCAGACAATTCCAAGCTACCCCTGAACGTGTCTTGCCTTGAAAACCCCATGTAGTCACCATCGGGGTGTGGATACCAATATGCCAAACTGAAAAGGAACCATTTACTCAAAGCCAAAAAGCTGATTTTTTTTTTTAAAAAAGCTGAATATTTTTGGCTTGGGGAGGCTTTTTGGTAATGTCTCCATGTTAGTCACCGGGAAATCTCTGTGGAACTGTTTTTCAAGGTAGAGGCACCAAATTTTCAACATAGCTGATGGTGCCTCTCTTTAAAAGAACCTCAAGTTTGATTAAGTTTGATTAAGTTTGGTCTAGGAGTCCAATTTTTTCTCCAGTGGAAACAACTGGAGCCCCTGGCCTAATCTTTACCTAACAACATGGAAGTACTTCAAGTCATCTTCAGCCATAGTGCAAATTTGGTGCCAGTACCTTAAAAAAAAGGCACTCCAAAGCCTTGAAAATATTCTGGACAGGTTATAATAGGCCACAAATTTTTCAAATATCAAAAAAGTCCAAAAAACTCTATATCATTGTGGGGATTTTTTTTAATTTCCAAAAAATTTCAGGTCTATTAAATCCAAATTTGAAAACTATCAACAATGTTACCACATCCCTAGTTGCCATAAGTTGGCTGAGACTTGACAGCTCTTTTCATCTCGACCATAGGATACTCCCCTCCCATGAAAATTGGTTCTATTTTAGAGGCATCTAGTAAAAGTATTTAAGTAGTAATATATTAATCAGAGGATTGTGAACCTCATTATCCTAATTGTGACTGCATTCATTAAAATTAAATCAGGTTCCATACACATCCTACTATGATTATAGTGTTAAGAACAGAAACATGAACTGAAAATGTCAACTGAAGACTGTGTGTAAACTGTCAAATACATTTAAACAATGGAAGCTTCTAAGTGAGCTGTGAACCAGTAACTATTTTTAGAAATAATTTGACCCCAAAACTGAATAAATCAAATATTTCAGAGAAAGTAGATCTGCTTGTGTAAGCAACTGAGAAGATACATTATAAATTTGCCATCATGCTATACTTTTTTGTTGCTATAAATAGCAACTCAGATGTAGAATTTTTGTTTACACATCTTATGAAGCCTTGGGGCACATCATAAATATCAGTTAATTTGTGATTTCAGCAGTGTGAATATGGTAACATTAGGAGAGCATGCTACTGCTTTTACCAATTTATTACAGGAATTTAAATTATTTTCCTTAGTTTATACACAGACTTACTCACTGATTGCTTTCATAACTGGATTGTCACATGTCAAATGTTGCATTAAACAGCTTTCAGTTTTGTCTTAGTTCTATTGTTCACCTGATGAGGAAAGACAACAAAAGAAAGACAACATTTGAACACCTGATTAAGGTTGCTAGCTAGGCACTGGCATCCAGCAGGAGTATTATGGGGTCGAGAAGTGACGTTGTCATCACTTCTGGTTTGTGCCAGGAATGACACTCTAGGAATTCTTTCATCTCTATGGTTTTTACCATACTAATAAGCTAATTCCTAAAATGTTGTGACATTGCTCCCCAATGTCACTTTTTGGTCCCAGTAAGGAGCCCCAGCTGGGCCTGCGTCCCAGGGTCGGATCTTGCCCACTACCCATGGGCCAATGGGAAGTCTAGACCTGATACAGGATGATTTTGTACAGCTTTCTTATTAGGCATATGGCTGCAGTGCTTTGCTAACTTTCCCCAATACAGATAAAAGTAGAGAGTAAGTGAGGCAACAATGTGCAGGAAGATCAAAATTTGAAGAGCCTGGAACATTGTTCGTTGTGTTGATCTGAAAATTGTATGCATGCTGAAAGTCATTTTTGTGTATATTATCTGTCATCAAAGTTCCTTGCACAGTAGTAACTTGGTGAAGAAATTATTCTGTTTCCAGCTTTGAACCTGGTAGACTTCCATTACATCTCTAGCCAGGACTTTCAATATTTGACATAAGTGACTTGAAAGGGAGATATGCCCCATTTTGTCTCATAAATATAACCAGCAACACAAACATAGAATAGACCTGGAAAAGAGCGAGCTATCTGTAGTATGATCCTAACTGTGTGACCCAAGTAGTTGGTTTAGAATGTTTTTTTTCAATTAACTGACATGGGTACTTTTTAAAGTACAAGACAATCTGCCTTATTTATAGATCCCATTTTTTGAAGTTGTTGGACCCACTTTTCAAAACATACTTACATGTTTTCTTTATCTTTTCTAATACTCTTTAGTTAGTCTTTTCCAACTAAAAATTAACTATATAAATGATATCACATTGCCTATGTAAGAAACTGTACATACTCATCACTATGGGTCTCTTTGATGGGGTATGGGTGTACAGGGGTAGAATACTCCAGGGCCCCATAGGTGTGGGATGTTATTTTCATCTGTGTGGTTGCAATCCATGGGGTTATATTTTGTGCTCTCTAGTTTATGATTTGACTGCACTTTCAGTTGTCAGGGGTGCTATAGTAATAGTCTGCTCTGTTGAGTATTCAATAAATATATGAGTCCCTTACTGTTATCAAAGTTAGAGTCTCTTTTTTCTTGTAAATGTACTGATTTAATAAATTACATATATTTATAGCCAATTGTGAAATATTTGTCTTGTATCAAATGGTATTGATAAGTCTTTACACTTCTCTCTTTATTGCTGCATTCTTCTAAAATAGGGGAAACTGCACCATTCTTCCTTTGTTTTACTTGTCTTGTTTTACCTCTTCCTTTCACAAAGTATATTAGTTTATTGTTGTTGTTTTTCCCTATTGCTCAGTGATGTTTTTCTCCAATTGTTTCACTCTTACCACCAATTACACTCTCTGTAATTGCTTGCTTTATCACTCAATACCATTTGTAAGTAGCAATGAAGTGTGACTAGTAAATCTGAAGACTAAAGGTGTACTTGGATTTTGTCTTCTTCCCTTTGCAGAAGAACAAAAACTCAGCAGAAATGTTCCTGTGACATACTTCATAGTATTTTTAAAGGTGCTTTGATGCCTTTATTCACTTCTTAATTTATGGCAGCATTTATAATCATAAAGTGAATGTTTGTTACCAGGGTCTTACTAGAGACAGGCCAACTGCTTAAAAGTAGCATAACTAAGTGTTTCTAGGTTTGGTCAGTAAACTCACATAAGCAAAATAGAGCTAAAGAGGTCTAAAATGCCCAGAATTTGGTACCTAGTTTTTTTCTGGCAGTGAGGAGGGAGAAGGGGAAGAAAAAAGAGACTAGTTTATTTTTTGTGATAGCTATTGCTAACCTGCTGACAAATAGAGTGTTGATGACTGGGGAAGGCAATGGAAAACCACCTCATTAACATAGCCTGCCTAGTAGACGTCATGATGTGATATCATCTCATGGGGATCGGGCGGTATATAAATTTAAGAAATAAATAAATAAATAAATAAATAAATAAAATAATGACCCAGTGGTTGCACCAGGGACAACCTTTATCTTTTAAATCAGCTACAGATAATTAATTTTGATATTAAATAATCTGAGGCCAGCAGGGTGTAGTGACAAAAAGTGGCAGACTCCAATCTAGAGAACTGGGTTTGATTTTCCCCTCCTCCACCTGAGCAACAGACTCTTATCTGGTTAACTAGATTTGGTTCCCTGCTCCTATATATACTAGACCTTGAGCTAGTCACAATTTTCTCTGAACTCTCTCAACCCCACCTACTTCACAAGGTGTCTGTTATGGGGAGAGGAAGGGGCTTGTGAGCTGCTTTGAGACTCCTTACAGGAGAGAAAGGTGGAATATAAATTCAAACTTTTCTTCTTCTAAATTCTTCTGACAGTTTGCTACCACAATTACTTACTTGCAGAGCTCTGTTCATGGCTTACTTGGACCAGGCATTGCCTTTTCTTGGCTGAGCTGTGTGCACAGTTCATCCAGGAAAGGTACCCAAGTTGGGGGAAGGCCATAAACCAAACAGGCTATCATGGCTAATCTGCCCCAGTTCTATTTAGCTGTCATGATTTACAGGGAAATATTGAAACAGCCCTGTTTTCCTGAATGCAGCTGACACAGATTCTGAATTATTCCCTCTGTGCCTAAATAGCTTTTTGATGTCAGATGAGGATCAGTGCACGATTCGGAGCTTGTTGGTCAAAATAACATACTTTGCAGATTCAGCCATCACAGTATCCTCTGGTAGATTGTAACTGTTGTGTCCTCCTTTGGCAAGCAGCAGACCTAACACTCATACAGTCCTCAGTTACTGCCACACTCTCTCAGGCAGCATCTCTTGGTCATTTCATTTTCTCTAATCTAGTCAGTTAAGGATGTTACTCTGATAATACATATGGTATGATTTATGTGTATTAAATAAATACAAAACCACAAATTCCACAAACAAAAATTCCCATAGTTCAGTAACTGGTATTAAAAAAACCCATTCCAATACTTTTCACTTTTTAGACAAAAGCTTCTTATGGAAGCCCCAGAAGAAAGTGTTTATGAAGGCAGATCATTCTGCGCCTTCTCTAATCCCACTGAAGATCCTCTGTCACAGAAGATTGGAGGTTGCCCAAATACAAAATTTATAAAAGCAGGGGTCTGAAGTGGGGATGGAGAATCAGGTAAAAAACACCTATGCTTTTCCTTTCCACTGGTAGAAAAAGCTGGACAGAGGATTGGCAACTTTGCTCTATTTTTTTTCTTCACAGCAGCCTTTCATGCCATGGTACACTTGTTTCTGACGATCTGCTGGTCTTCTCCAGAAGATTCTTAGGGTGAGAGAGTGTGTGTGTGGGCGGGGGGAGGTAACCAGGAGAAGAGGACAGCAAGGAAACCTCCTCCTCTGTTAGCTCATTCCATTCATGCTTTCATTTATTTGATTAAAATTTCTGAATTTGAAAACCAAAATAAGAAGCTATTTTTAGCCTAGCTAAGTACACCTTGCATTTGTGCATATATAGCGTAAAATGTGCTATCCGTTATGGTTGGTAATTACAAAAATTCAATCCCCCAAAAGTTTACTGTGATGTACAAGAAAAATAAAGGGAAAGCCTGAAGAGAGGTAAGCATGTAGACTGGCTTGCATACTATCCTTACTTTTGCTTGAAAAAATTGTATTGTCTTAACTACTGTTAAGGAATTTCTCCCATTTTGGTAGGCATGAAGTAGAGAAGCATTAAGAAAATGGTGCTGGAAGTGGTAGCTTTGTATATAGTGTAATACAAAAATCAAACTGGTGCTTATTAAGGCCTTTTCATATATTAGAAGAAGAAGAGTTTGGATTTATACCCCTCCTTTCTTTTCTGTAAGGAGACTCAAGGTGGCTTACAAATTCCTTTCCCTTCCTCTCCTCACAACAGACACCTTGTGAGGTAGGGGCTGAGAGAGTTCCAAAGAACTGTGACTAGCCCAGGGGTCTGCAACCTGCGGCTCTCCAGATGTTCATGAACTACAATTCCCATGTAGTTCATGAACTACAATGGCCATGCTGGCAGGGGCTGATGGGAATTGTAGTTCATGAACATCTGAAGAGCCGCAGGTTGCAGACCCCTGAACTAGCCTAAGGTCACCCAGTAGGGATGTAGGAGTGCAGAAACACATCTGGTTCACCAGATAAACCTCTGCCACTCAGATGGAGGAGTGAAGAATCAAAGTTGGTTCTCCAGATTAGAATCCACCTGTTCTTAACAACTACACCACTATTCCCCTCCGTGGAAATAAATTCTGTGTGCAAAAGTGCTTGTATACAGTACTGAACTAATAACTGTACAAACTGTATTTTTCTTCTGTATGTACAAGAAATATAAACTGACCCCGTATATAGTTTGCAGTATGGTAGGTGGGAAAGCCCTCTAAATAATGTTTTGCCTTTAAATGTTCTTTTAAAATGTTCTTCCAATAAATGATATGTTTGTAGTTGGTTAGATATTGCACTTTTTAATTGGAAAATCCATTCTAATTTTTGTCATTGCTGCTGCAAAATTGATGATGACTCTATTTTTCTTTCAAAATATACTTCAGAAAGACAAAATAACAAGCTTTAAATATATCTTTCATCACTGTTTTTGTCATGAGCAAATGGATTTGAAAAGAATGAGCACCATCTTGTGGAGATAATTTGTTTCATTATGTGTATGAAGCTTCCCTTCATGAAAGGACAATAGTCCTATTTAATTTATTAGACAAAACTGCATTAAATTTCAGCGATGTATATGGGTACCACAAATTGGGAGATATACAGAATCTGTATAGTGGTTAGACTGACACTGAAAAATCTTAATTCAAATTCCTTTTCTACTGTGAAACTCACTGGGTGATCTTGGGCAGGTTATTTTTTGGTTAACCAACTACCAGGGCTTTTGCATCATGTTACAGAAATCACTGAAGTATCCACTTCACTTGTGTCGTTGTGGCTCCTGTCTCAGGAGTATAGTAATGTGCAGAAGGAGTGTGTCATGTGTCTTTACTATTTCTTAGCATGTTTTGCTTAAGGCTGGTTCACCAATGCATTCTACATCATTGACTACTGTACACTTGCAGCTGAATGAGTTAAATGATTCTATTGAAATAACTTCAGTTAAGAAAATACTGGGTAATGTGAATGTCTTACCTGTAATGCTAATTCTGAAATTGTTCATTTAGATTGCAAGATGTTATTTGATATTGCATTGTCAAGAGAGATAGTCACCTCTGTATCAATCAGCCTGACCATTTAAACATCAGTGTTTGGCCATGTCATAAATATAGAGTGATAGCCAATTCCCTGATGTGTTAACAAATAACATAGGGAGAGTTCCATATTAAACTATTACAAACTGATGCAGGTGAAGCATTAGGAACAAGATTCACCAGACTATGGCCACACAGCCCAGAAAACCCACCACAACTACTATTACAAACTGTTCAATTGTTCCAAAGATAAAACAAAGAGCAGAAGACCTTTGCATTTCAAAGCTATCTGACTTAACTGCTCTCAACGATGTCAGCTCCTCTTCAAGAATTATCTTTTATACTGGACTTCTTCAGGCTTCTGTGGATTATCCATTCTTGTAAGACTACCATTGTTTCCGTATGAGCTAGTACCTCTTCTATTGGGGTGCTGTGTGGTTTCTGGGCTGTATGGCTGTGTTCTAGCAGCATTCTCTCCTGACGTTTTGCCGGGGTGTTAGAACACGGCCATACAGCCCAGAAACCACACAGCATCCCAGTGATTCTGGCCGTGAAAGCTTTCAACAATACATTACCTCTTCTATTGTTTGTTGTTTCCATATGCTTACACATCAAAGATTTCCAACCCACCACATCCTTGAAAGGAAAATTTGATTTCCCTGTTACTAGACCTGGAACCCTGGAAAAAAACCCTTTCTGGTAGTTTGTCTGAAACTGGGTTTGGACACTCACACACACTGTAGAACATTCCAATAAAAGCAACAGACTTTACTGAAAAAATTAAAGAAAAGGTTGAGGCTTAAGCATAAGACAAAGGACAAGCAGGTATGATAGAATAACAAAGCATTTACCTGGAGTATTTCTCCCCAAGGCTAAACAAAAGAGAGGGAGAACTAAGGAGGGCTTCTTCTTTTCTCTGAAAGAGGAAACTTTGTTCAGCGCTTGGAGAAAATGCACTCCAGACAGATTCCCAAAGCCTGACTCAAACCTAAAGTTTTAATTATGGCAAGACCTAACGTGTTAGACGTAGGAAATTTGTGTTTAAAAGTTATTGAGCACTCACCTTTTTCTACTAATAAAAAGCTACAACATATTCATTTTAGAAAGATAAGTGAGATTATTCCTTTTTATTTCATTAGAACCCATTTGGTCAGTGGTGTAACTACAAAAAATGCTGTCCAGGGTAAGCACTGAAATTGTGCCCCCTGAGCCTCCTCCCCACCACACAGGCTGTTATTTGCCTGCTTGCCTCTTCTGTAAGCTTTGGGTAAAAGAGCCTCAAAGCATCCAGGTGCTCAGGCACAGTCACCAGCTCCTGGATACCCCAGCTAAACAAGCACACAGTTCACACCTTAATCTTCCCCTTCCTGAGCACAAACAAGGCCATTTCATTGTCCTCTTGGCTCTTCTCACTCTCTGCAAGCCAGGCAAATCAGAGAAGCTCGTCAGGGGCATCAAGCAGGAAGCCTTGGAAGCATCTCACTCAGGGGAGGCAATCTTGACCAGTCCCTCTGAGATGTGAAGAGTGTTGTATGGCTATTGCACATGGGGCTTTTTGGTGGCCAGGGGCCTGTAGGAATGGGGTGGAGGACTACTCATTGTGAAGGGAACTCCACTGGAATTATTTTATTTTATTTATTTATTTCTCAGTCTTATAGACCGCCCAACCCCCGAAGGGCTCTGCCCAGGCAGAACCCCAGGCAGAGCAGCAGAGGGGGAAACTACATGTTCTATCCTGATTCCAGCCCTGAAGCTTCCTGGGAAGGTAGAATTTGTCATCTGGCTGGTGCCCTCTTTACTGTTCCAAGGGTGATGTTGCTTGTTTGGCCTGGCCTGTGCGGGGGGTGGGGGTGGGGAGGGATGGGTGGCCACAATGCCTCTGCTCTGTGTTGTATTTTTAATTGTGTTGTTAAGCGAGCCACATAGACATAATTTTTTATGCACATGATGTAAGCATGGAAGCAACCAAAAAAGTGGCATCAACTACATCATTGTAGAGGTTTGTGGTGGCTCTATTCTAAGGTAGCTGTGCAAATGTAGCTTTTGACATGGGGTGTTTTCCAACATTTGACTTGAGAAGGAATCAAGAGAAACAAGTATGACTTCCTGGTTCTTATAGCAATTGGGGTAACCATTTTCATTATGTAATAATAAAATACATTATGTAAACCTGTTGTTATGGGAGCTCTCCTGTTCTAAATTTGTCTGGTCAGGAAATGTGAGAAGCATCATCTGGACAAGGTGTGCAGTCTGTATTGATCTGAACTTTTCTTGAACTGGGTCCCTCTCCCCCCCTTACTGACGCCCTTATACTTTCAGTCTGAATTGCATGTGACCGGATGTATGCTGAATGTATCAAGTATAGTTAATCAGTATGTCACTCTTGCAAAGACAAAATAATCTTCAGTGGTTAATTCTTAAAGGAGCAAGAGGAAAGCTTTTGAACATCCAGGTAAAGGTGACATAAAAAACCAGTTTTATTCACAGGGTGTGTTCATACTGTGCAAACTTTCCTGCAGATTTGTAGGGCTTTAATAGTCCAATCCAAGGGGGAGGGGGGAATTTGCCTGCAAAGGCAGCACCAGGCTGCTCTAGTGGATATGCCTTCCCCGGAGCACTTACCCTGGCAGAGGGGTAAATCCTCTTGCAGGCAGCCGCCTCAATCCTCTCCACTTTGGCTCTGTGCTGCACTACCACTCTTGTGCCCCTGTTGCCTCTGCTGGCATAGTGGGGGCATTCCAGAGGTATTACTGGGGGTGGATCTGACATTAGTTGGATTCCACCCAACCTTTGCTTGCCAAAATGCTGGAACTGGGGGTTTGGACTTACATCACCCTTTTGAATGGTGTAGACCCAAACAGCCAAATGGAGGCCTTTTTGATGATGGGGAAGCTTTTTCTGTTTTTTGCCTCCCTGCACTATCAAGAAGCTCTCTTGGAGGTGGCAGGGCAGCCCCAAGGCATATTTGCATGTCACTGCCGGAGGCTCTGAATTGGGCTGCCTAGCAGACTTCTGACTCTTAAATAAGCATTACATTAAAGACATTTGAATATGTAATAGATAATTACTATAGTTAATATTTCCTGCTGTGTTTCATTGATTTGTAATTATTACTTTAAGAACCATCTTAACTATTTAGAAACTTTAATATAATCTAACAATCAAGTTGTGTTTATGGGTGTTAATAAGCATAGATAATATTATGCATCTTTTATTCACAGATAATTCAGAAACACATTTTTAGTTAACAGCTTTGCAGCTAATGCCAGTGTGTATTTCAAAACATTACATAGCTCCTACCAAGAAACAACTCATTTTAAAACAAATTCCTGGGGAAGAAAATCCTAATAATGATAAGCTAAAATTTTGGTTTGAGCTGCAGGTGCTTCTGTATCAAAATGTTACAAATATTTTAAATGAAAATCCACATGAATGGTCAGGTTTTTGATAGAAGGTTAAGGTGTCATTTGCTTCTGAGAAACCTACTGTAAGGGCCTAGTACCCCAGTCAATAACCAGACTCAAGAATGGCTTCAAGAGCTTTATTGAAACTGTGTCTGACCCATATGGCCAGGTAGCTGAGACTGAGGTCCCAGCTCCCTGGCTCCTAGTATAAACCTTACAGTTATAGTCAGATAGCCCTCACCTTTGCATTCCCCATATCAGCATGAGAAAGGATGGTTGAAAACAGTTGCGGTAGATCAGAGGTGGGATCCAACCAGTTCTCACCACTTCTCTAGAAGTGGTTACTAATTTTTTCTGAGTGCCGAGAAGGGGTTACTAAAGCAACCTCCCTGCCCAATAGGGACTGGAGGTGCTTGTGTGCGGCAGCGCCCCTGTTTGAATCCCACCACTATCGGAACCTGTTATTAACATTTTTGGATCCCACCACTGCGGTAGATACATTGTTTTGGGAATGGCCTGGCCATTACCAAAAGAGGAGAAATTAGGGACTGGTGAACTCTATTCACTATCTTGCTGCAAAACAGGAAAGCCGGGCCTCTGGCCTGGGGCAATGCTGATACAAGACCAGTCACAGCAGGGCATGCCCAGGCATGTCTCAGGCACTTTGGCAGGCCCAGAATGGTGGGGCCTGACACCTACAGACATTTCTGTGGTGTTCCCTTCTGTTGTGTGTCCTCAGTAGGAAGGTGTCTTCCTTATTTCCCAGTTCCCATGTCCAGATTATCTGCTTGAAGGACATTATGAAAATACAATATTATCTACCAACTTTGGTATTCAGTGAAAGCCTTCATCAAGCTAGTGATACTAAAACTGATTAAATTGGGATGACTATAAATGGTTGGCTCCATGGCACAAATATATCTTACCATACTATGCCTCTGAAAATGCCAGCTACAGATGCGGGCGAAACATGAGGAGCAAACAATACCAGACTTTGGCCACACAGCCTGGAAAACTCACAACAGCCTGTTGATTCCATCCACAAAAGCCTTTGATAGTATACTATATGTGTTTCTGGAGAAACATGGTCCACCCAAGAATTCACCCCAATGTTTCAGTTTCCCTATAAGAGCTTATCCCACTAGGTTTCTTGGTCTTCCACCAATCTCTGATGGGGAGGGGAGGTGGAGATACTTATCTGGGAGGCTTTCTTTTTCAGTCCTCACCCCAATTATCACCGGTTTTGATTGTGTTGGCCTAGTGTGGGAGTCTGCTGAGTGTGGCAATTCTGCTGGTGTACTGGTTGCCTAGTGCCCCAGTGGATAACCTACCGAAACTGCTGGAGGCTGTGTTGGAGTAGGCCTTGAGATACCACAGGCTTCTCGTTCTGGGAGACTTCAACATCCATGTAGTTTGGTGTCATTGTCACAGGTAGCGGACCTGGTGTCATCCATGGCAGCACTAGGATTCTGGCTAGATGTTATAGGCAAAGGCTGTCAACCCTATTTCTATGTCCAGTTAAGTCAACAGCTACAGAAGGATATAATTTGGCTTAGGATGTCACTGGATATCAACTGGATATTGTTTATATGAACTTTCAGCTAGTAAAACGTGCTTCTTTCATATCTGCCACTGGATGGCAGTAAGTGAAAAGATTTATTCAAAGTGAGAAAGGTACCATTAGAATTGCACTACATGTGATTGAAGGCAAAAACCCTCTACTATATTATAAAATATTGGATTATGAAAAATGTGGTGAAAACATGCTTGGTAGGTTTTAGTAGGCCTATGCTGTGAATGCAAGACTGAAATAAGAGTAGACCAGGTGTCTCTAATCCACACACGTTTGCATCATAATAAACCTGTTAGTCTTCTTGAAGCCTATTCCATTAACTGCAATGGACTAACAGATGGCTACAGTTCTGCAGTTTGTCACAATATATCTTGTATTTAATTCAACAAAGAAGATATTGAGAGAAAATACCATGCATTGTATTTAATGCATTGCCCCTAGCTCCTGGGCTCAGGATCTTAAAATAAAATTGTTCACACTTGTATGAAGATCAGTTGTTATAGAATCAGATAAATAAGCTTACAAATTAATCACTTTACAAATTAAGTTTACAAATTAATTATTGGCATCTTCTCAGCTACTATTTGCTAACAGCTGTGGAATTTGAATGAGAGGAACAATGCATTTGAAAATTATGCATTGAAATAAGTTGTTTGTTAAGCATACATAAATCTGTGTGAGTTAAATAAGAGAGCAGATTAATCTCAGAGTTCTCTCAATAAGGCTTCAGGGCTTCCTGGAGGACACATCAGCACTCAATCCCTTCCAGTCCGGCTTCCGTGGTGAGCATGGGACAGAGACCATCCTCTTCACCATCACAGATACACTCCGCATGCAGCTTGACCAAGGCGGATTGGTGCTGCTGGTATTAATGGACCTTACTGCAGCGTTTGATACGGTTGACCATGACCTTTTTACCCACTGCCTGGCCAGGGTTCGGGGCATTGTCCTTCAGTGGCTTGTCTCGTTTCTCCGGGAACAGAGTCAGCAAGTGTGGTGCAGGGATCAGACCTCCCAGCCGTGCCTGCTTTCTTGTTGTGTGCCCCAGGGAGCACTGCTGTCCCTGCTGTTATTTAACATCTATGTGTGACCCCTTGCTCAGCTGGTGCAGAGTTTTGGGCTGATCTGTCATCAGTATGCTGATGACACTCAGCTCATTCTGTTGATTGGGGGGGGGGCTGCTGTGGCCCCTGCGGCTCTACAGCATTGTTTGGAGGTGGTTGCTGGATGGTTGAAGCAGAGCAGGTTAAAACTTAATCCAATGAAGACGGAAATCCTCTGGCTGGGCCATGAGGGTGGGATTGGAGATTTTCAGCTGCCGGTGTTGGAAGGGGTCTCTTTGGCACTGACACCTTCGGCTCACAACCTGGGTGTCCGCCTGGATTTGTCTCTTTCAATGGAGACCCAGGTGGCACATGTAACCCGAGTTGCTTTCTTCCATCTTCGCCAGGCCCGGCAGCTGGCCCCCTACCTCTCCCAAGCTGACCTGGCCGCTGTGATCCATGCAACAGTTACTTCCAGGTTAGACTATTGTAACTCACTCTACACAGGCCTTCCCTTGCGACTGATCCAGAAATTTAAGCTGGTCCAGAATGTGGTGGCCTGCCTTCTCATGGGAGGTTCAGTTAAAGATCATATTACCCGTGTTGTGCCGCTTGCACTGGCTCCCAGTGGAGTTCTGGATCATCTTCAAGGTGTTGGTATTGACCTTTAAGGCCCTCCACGGCCTGGGACCCTCATACCTGCGAGACCGCCTTACCCCATATGTCCCAACCTGATCTCTCCATTCAGCAGAGGAGAATTTGCTGGCAGTCCCTCACCCTTCTATGATGCGGCTGGCCTCCACCTGGGCCAGGGCCTTTATGGCCCTGGCCCCTGCCTGATGAAATGCTCTTTCTCCAACTCTTAGGGCCCTGCGGGACCTCGGTGAGTTTCACAGGGCCTGCAAAACTGAGCTGTTCCACTGGGCTTTTGCGGGGATGGTGGTAGCCAGCCGCTGAGTTACCAACCCTCCTTGATGCCCTATATACCATCTGTTTTTATTTTTGACAATCTGCTGGTCCACTCCCAGGTTTGGACCGGACGCCATCCATTGAATTATGGGTGAGTCATATTATTGCTACTGATTTTATTGTATTTTATTGCTTTTAATGGGGTTATTCGATTTGTTACTTCCTTGTATTTGTAATTTATTGTTCTTTGTCTGACCTTTACACTGCTCTGAGTCCTTCGGGGGTAGAGTGGTCCATCAAACAAACAAACAAATGAATAAAAACATTTGGAACTGATTTTTATGTAAAGGTTTCAGAACTCAGCCTAGGACTGAGCAAAATTGGCTGGATAATCTAGCAATTCTGTTTTCAGAAAAATCAAAGAACAGATTTTTATGGAAAATCCATTTAACAATTAGGAAAATACAGAGCTGGTATGAATCTTGATTATTCTGTTATTGAGTGAATTCTAATTGCTGCACACTGCATCATGTATTTTGTAGTCTTATAGCTCTTTATATAGCAAATCCCACCATATCATTATGCAGTTACTAATGGGCAAATCAAAAAGTCTGCATGAATGAATAATTTCATTTATTGTAGAAATTAAGCCAGGAGGGAAAGCAGCATGACATAGCCTGATGTCATCAGATCTCAGAAACTAAGCAGGGTTGGTATTGCTTTCTATGAAGAAAAGAAAGAGGCACATTAATGCATTCATGAAAGATGATTGTTGAACTGCAGCCATTATCTGAAAATTGTCCTAGTGATTTACTTTATTTACAGCCACATAATAGTAACAGACCATTATATACTGAATGTTTTGTGTGCACAGCAAATGTTGGGTTTATTTTTCCAAACAGACTTACCACTAGATGGATTGTTGAAGGCTTTTACAGCTGGAATCAACTGGCTTTTGTGAGTTATCTGGGCTCTGTGGCCATGGTTGGTAGTGTTTGCTCTTAACATTTCATGCACATCTATGACTGGCATATTCAAAGACATGTCATGGTAAGATGTGTTTCTCCCCATGGCAGAGTGTAAAGTGACTGCGCAGTAGGGTATATGTTTTTACCACCTCACAGCTGAGAGAGGGAATAAGGCACATTTGCATGTGTACAGATGGAGTTCATTTGCAGTTTCACAAGTTAGGAGCAAAGACTACCAGACCATGGCCACATCCTGGAAAACTCACAATAGTCACTGCTAGATGCTTACAATGTGTTCTTTTGTGCTGTGGAAAAGGTAGTATAAACATTTTATTCTAATCACTAACAATAGAGGGTATTCAGGATCATAATGCAAGTGTAGCATCTTTTAAAAGTGGAACATAATTTCTCTGTCAGCTGCAGTAACAGTTTTTAGATAATACTACTTCAGCCTTTAAAATAAATAGGCAGGGCTGCCAAGGACTACCATGGTGCTCCAGACAAAGATTTCATCGAGACCACAGTGTCCACCCACTCCAAAATCACTCATTATATTAAAATAAGTTATGACTTTGTGACTGTAGACAAGTAATTGGCTTTTGGTACATGTACCATACTTTTTCCCCATTCAGTATCAAACTTTTATTTCAACCCTTCATCCAGTTTCCCATGCCTTGCCCTGCCACATACACACGTTACTGTCACAACAGTATCATGAGGTAGATTGGGTAGAGAGAGCCTAGTAGATCCAAGATCTAGCTTCTCCAGTACTTTTCTATCAATTATGGGACTGTAGTCACTAGTTGCTAACTCCCATGTTAAATAGTTCTGTTATTTTGTCTGTCCTAGGTTGATTCCCCATGGGGGAAATAACATGTGATAACCCTGGTAAGTGTTCCGGGACAATGGGAGAACTCCCCATGGCTCCTGGGTCAAATTCGGCTCAGTCCCATGTCAGCCCTGCAATACCCACCTCATCCAGGGTTTTTCAGAAACCACCAGGAAGATACATCTTTTCTGGCGTTTTCAGGTGAACACGGGATGAGCCCGGTATCATGGGGAATAGTTTTTCCTGCCCTGAGTGTCCGTTCGTTCTGGCAGCCAATGACAGCTAAGTCTCCTGGGCATGCACAGAACGGAAGACTCAGGGCAGGCAGGAACGTGCTTTTTTATTTTTTCTCCTTGCATGTGAAGCCACAACCATACAACTAAATAGGCACACGCTTGTGTGCTGTTCTTGGCCACGAAGCTCTATGCTTTGTGATGACGTAGCTACACAGCTGTTACATTAAAAAAAAAGGAATGCCCATTCATGTTCCTGCCCTAAAGCAACAGCCAATCGGGAATGAGGAGCAGAGGAAGCGCCAAGATGATCCCGGGTTCTGATCCCGGTTTCAACTCCAGACCTTGGCTGTAGTGGGGAGTGACAGACCAGGACCAAAAGGTACTAGTATTTTATGGTCCCGGTCCAATCCCAGGGTGATTTTTCCCATGGGAAATTGACCCTAGTCACCTTGCCCTGTAGCAATTTGCATCCTTGGTTAGAAAGGATTTGATTTCTTCTTAACATTTTAATGGATTTAGGATTAAACAATATGTATACATGCAAATACCACTTTTTCTGTGTATTAAAAAGACTACTGTGTATTAAAAGTCCTCTAGTTGCTCAGTCATCTACTTTTTATTTTTAAAAGGTTTAGTGTCAGGTTTTAATATTAAATATGAAATATAAATAGGATTGCAAAATCTGCAAACAATTCCTTAAATGTATCATGTGTTTTGAGATGTACAATAGCAGCTGCATATTAGATAATAGAAAGTGGGCCCTTCGGTTTTCAAAATAATGGGTGTCATTTTTTTAAAAAAAGACACTGGAAGGGAATCACCACTGATTAGCACAATGGTGTTTGCTAGCCATTGCAGTGTTATAATATTTATGTAAGTTTGATAGCTCAGGGTGTGCAGGGTGGGCAGGGATGACACTGCCGCCATGCTGCCCTGCCACCTCCAGAGGGCTTTTTGGTGGTGCAAGGAGGCAAAAAAGAAAAGCAAAACTCCCTGCTGCCAGAAAGCTCTCCATAGGCCTCCATGGACCGATGTCACCCAAAAGGTTTCACCCCTGGCCACACCTCCAGAATGTCCCCGCTATGCCAGTGGTGGCACTCAGGTGCTGACATAGCATTCAGCACCACATTGGGGCATACCAGGAAGCCATGGCAGTAGCCCGCAGGCAGATTTACCTCTCCACCAGGCTAAGTGCCGCAGGAAGGGTCTTTTCTTCTAAATATTTTGGTCTTGATTTTTCATTGGAGAGTTCTGAAAGGCTTCTCAATGCTGCATTTTAGTCAGATGGATTTATAAATGGCTGATAGCAAATTTAAAGTAAAACACAGTTTTCCATATCCACATTTTGTATTGTGCTTGTAGCAGTGAACTGGAATCAGTATGTTCCTGTACATTCAGGAAACAGAGCAGCCAGAAAAGTTGCTGTATAACTTCTGTGAAGGAATGAAAATTACTTGTTAGAATTGGATTCAAACCTTAACTGGATTTTAATTTTGTGGAGCTGAAGACTGGGAAATGGTCCAAGGAGGTAGAAAATCTAAGAACCAGGGTGTCCTAAGGCAGTCAGTTGAGAAACAAGAAGAGAAGGTGCAGGAAGGAGATTTTTCACCAGCATAAGGCCATACCATCTCCACAAGTTCCTCCCCCACCCTCCTGGATTAGGTTTAAATCATCTTTAAAAAACTTTTTAAATCGAAGTTCTACATAAATTGACCTTTAATAGGATGATTCACAGATTGTTTTTGCATGAATTGTAAGATAGCAGCATTTGTTTCCTTTGTATATCTGACTGCGAGTCCAATAGGGCATACTTTTGTATTAGAAAGGGCCACAACGAAAGGGCAGTCAGTGTCTATAAATAATCCACACTGGAACAATGTCTTTTCTTCTAAATATTTTGGTCTTGATTTTTCATTGGAGAGTTCTGAAAGGCTTCTCAGTGCTGCATTTTAGTCAGCTGGATTTATAAATGGCTGGATTATAGCAAATTTAAAGTAAAACACACAGTTTTCCATATCCACATTTTGTATTGTGCTTGTAGCAGTGAACTGGAATCAGTATGTTCCTGTACATTCAGGAAACAGAGCAGCCAGAAAAGTTGCTGTATAACTTCTGTGAAGGAATGAAAATTACTTGTTAGAATAGGATTCAAACCTTAACTAGATTTTAGTTTTGTGGAGCTGAAGTCTGGGAGATGGTCCAAGGAGGTAGAAAATCTTAGAACCAGGGTGTCCTAAGGCAGTCAGTTGAGAAACAAGAAGAGAAGATTCAGGAAGGAGATTTTTCAGGACAAGAGCAGAACAGGGGGAGAACTATGAAGAGGAGGGACCAGTTGGCAAAGAAGTAGGTGAACTAGCAAAGGTCATGATCTCTTACTGAAGTCATAATGAATTAGCATAGGATGTAGTAGACAAGAATTCCTGCGCATATACAGTGGAGAGGGTTCTTACAATAGCTGCAATTGCTGCATAAAGAAATCATATTGGGAAATTATTAACAATGAGACTGAGGGGCCAAATGAAGTCCTTGTGACAAGGTGGGACCTAATCCGGGGATTTCCTAGCCCTACAACACTTTGATGTTTGTCATTTTAAAAGCAGAGGCTTATAAGTTGTTACTTCTGTAAAAAAAAGTTTGTTGATTTTGTAAATGAATGGCTAAATGATATGCAGAAACTGTTATCTGACAAAATATTTATTAATTAAAACTAGTACATTATAAATGAGTGTTGAGCCATTGGTATAGTTATCATTACATATACTACTAATGCAGTGATAGTGAACCTTTTCGAGACCGAGTGCTCAAATTGCAACCCAAAACCCACTTATTTATTGCAAAGTGCCAACATGGCAATTTAACCTGAATGCTTAGGCTTTAGTTTAGAAAAAATGGTTGGCTCCAAGGCATGTGTTACTCGGGAGTAAGCTTGGTAGTAGTCAGTGGCTTTGCTTTGAAGCAACCATGCAACTCTTCCAACGGGTGAATCACGACCCTAAGAGGGTTTACTCAGAAGCAAGCCGCATTGCCAGCAACCGAGCTTACTCCCAGGTAAAGGATCGCGCTTTCGTTCTTCACTTGAAAATCAGTGGGGTTTAACAGTGCTTAACAGGGTTACCTACACTGCTTTCCCAAAACTAGGTCTTATGTTTAATGCTACGAATCAAGCCTAGTGGCCCAGGCCAGCCTAGATATGGGGGGGGGGGGGCACTCTGTTTGCATGTGCCCATAGAGAGGGCTCTGAGTGCCAACTCTGGCACCCGTGCCATAGGTTCGCCACCACTGTACTAATGGATTCAAGCAAGGCATTTGCCTCTTTCTGCAATGGAACTCATGCCCTTCTAATTGGAATGTCCCTGGTAAAGAGAAACCCTGATTATACAGAATACCAGCTAGTGAGCCAGAAATGCCAGTGGTATTTTATTGCATGGCAACTCCACTAGTCAGGGACAATGCTGTGAGGAGCAAAGAAGAATTAAGTGCATCAAAAATTTGAATTCATGGAGAAAAACAGGGAAACAAACATTGAAACATCACCAGATAATGATCTACTCTAGTATAGTTTAGATCTGAAAAGTGAGAAGAAATTTTATTTGGATTTATTCCCATTCTGAGGATATTGAACAGACTTGTTGATATCCATAATGTGGTTTCTGCTTTTCGAGGCATTGTGTAATGCTAACTTACTACAAAGGCTCTTGCATCTCTAAACCCCTGTATACTGTGCTTAAATAATTAAGGCCCTTATAATGAACACAGCAATTTAGATTAATTGTTTTTTTTTATTTTAATGATTTAATTCTTGCTCTTATCAAATTAACCTTGCTGATAGAGAGGATAAATATTATGTAATATACCACATCAAATGGTTGGCTGCACACACAAGAATGACATTTCCTTTCCAAGTCTGTGATATTGCTTTTCTATTGTGGCATTTTCCATCAGAATCTGGTAGTATAACAAGACAAACAAAATAACATTCCAAGACATAAGTTTCAATGGCAGGCATTTCTTCAGAACAATTGTTGTGTAACTTATATAGAAGTGTACCATTTAGATGACGTTGCTTTCTTGGTTGTGTCATTGAATAATTCAGTCATCTTCCATAATTTGGGATTGGGGAGAAGGCAATCTGCAAAAGAAGTTACTAGGCACTTAATCCCAGCTCTCTCTTATTTTATACCAAAAACTTATTAAAAGAAGAAAAAAATTACTTTTGATTTTGGAAGGAACAGTACAGCAACAGAAATAAAAGCCTGAAGTTTATTTTAATATAAAATAGCATCAATTCAGTTGGTTAATTTGTCATATTAATTTGAACCTAGATTCATCTGTTCAATGTGGGTTCTGACTAAGCCAGGGATTCTGTCGTGGACAAATCTGGGAGAAAATTGATGAGTCATGACTGCCTTACATTAGTATCACAGATTTTATGTAAATTATTGACTCATTACTGACAATTTTAATTTGCAGTCCTGGAGTACCTTACATTATGGGAGATATGATCATTGCACAAGTTCACCTATAGTATAGTTTTTCGCGTAGGTACCTATCTTGGTTTGCAGTAGAAGAGCTAAATTTGAGACCAGGTATTTAACAAAGAAAGCTTTGACTCTCAAAAGTCTGGACCCTGTACTTGAATATAACTGTTCATCTACAGTTAGTAATGACTGAATTTTGAAAATAAAGGGTTCAGAAATCACCAAGTATTTCAATAGATTAGGAGCAGTGTGGCATAGTGGTTAAGTGCTTGCACTGCCACTCACACAGTCAGGAGTTTGAGCCCCCTGTGGGTCAGTTATCCTGGCAGCTGGCTCATGGTCAACTCAGCCATCCATACATTTTTTGGTCAGTTAATGAGCACTAGCTCATAGCTAGGGGGTAAAGAATATCCGGGGAAAGCAATGGCAAACTATCCCACAAAAGCGGCTTGCCTATAAAATCACTGCTTGCAGTGGTACCCCAGGGTTGATATGACTGAAGGGGAAACATTACCTTTTTATTTCAATAGATTATATTAATTACTAATCAATCAGTTCTGCAAACTCCAACTTTAAAACACTAGGTAGCCTCCAAAAGGATCTAAAACACCTTATTCATAAAGAATTCTCCACTATCACCAGCCCCTTTCACAACTTTGTCAAAACTTATTTAAGCCTATCGCATGGCAAGGAAGTAGGGAAAATGGTAGCAGGACTAACAAAAATCTAAAGCTCTTCTTCAGTTTCCATGGTTCCTGACTTGAAGTCCTCATTCAAACTTAAAATCTGGGATATACAGGTTATTAAGTTTTGTGGTCAGTTTGTTACCTGAATTACAGACCAATCCAGACTGGGCTGCAGGTAGGGACGTCACTGCCTGCCCCCTCTAAAGGGGGTACAGGAAGCCCAAAAAAGCAAAAAAGGGGGGCTTACAAAATCTCTCATAGGGGAAAGCAGAGATACACCATGGAAACTGTGGTGTATCTCTGAGGCCTGATCCACAGGTCAAGGGGGCTTAATGAACAATTAAGCCAATTAAGGAAGCTAATTAAGGTTGGTCCCACCCCTGGGAACATTCCTGCCATGCCCTCACCACATCAATGCAGCTTGGAAGTGCCAACATGGTGCCATAGCTGGCATCCCTGGGCCCTACAGCAGCTGGGTGCTGGTGGATTTGCCCCTCCATCAGAGTATATGCCCTGGGGAGGGTGAATTTGCTGGAATAGGCCTGCACTGCCTCCAGAAGGGGATTCACACACACCCCTTCCCTGGATTGGGCTGCCCATGTGGTCTATTCCCTTTTAGTTTTGGTAATTAGAGGAAATAGACTTTGCAATTAGAGAGGGGATAACTACATAAATTTATACATGTCCTGTTAGAAATCTGCACAAAAACCAGAATTTAAGGAGGTTTACAATTTTATTAAAGAACCGAAAAGTATTTTAAAAAATGCCCATGCAATTCCATAAAATACAAACACAGAGTTTCAAGAAGGCTAGGATGTTGAGAGAGATGAAGGGTAGATGGGAATAAAAGAGGTCGTTGCGGGGTGGGTGATATTTACCATTCCAGAAGTAAAGAGGTCCAAAGGAGAATAAGAGATAGCAGCCAGCACTTCCAAGAGCCACATATTTTGGGAGGTATATTTATATTAAAAAGTTAACCTTCTGACAATGGTAAGAGGATTACTTTCCAGAAGCGAATCAGAGTTTTGTTTTTAGGCAGGAACAATGGTATGGGGAAAGGCTTGATTGAGTTAAAACCTGGGAATGTCCAATTCCTGATTAGGTTTGGGCTACATTGATATTGCAACCAGGGACATTCTAAGTCAGAATGATCCTGGAAGGCTGAATAGTGAAACTTTGGAAGGTTGAAGGTTCTCTTGTAGCTGGAAAGGAGATTTCATTATTAGACCAACTGGGGAGAAAGGAAATCAGGGAAGCTAATTGCACTAGGATGTGGGGTGTTTGCATGTCCTTGGTGAGATTGAGGGCAGTGCCCTTCCAAGGCTGTGTTTTGTTATTTAGATTTGAGTGGCTGAACCTTCAGGGAGGGCATTGTTCATTGCTATGCATACTTGATTTGGGAGTGGGAAAGCATGTGACAGGCAGAGTCCCTGTTTTAGTATGAAAATCCAGAATTAAGATTGGGCAACCATCTTAGTCTGAACTATCAATGATACCAAAAATGTGACTGGTAAGCATTTCTTTCAAAAAATGGCCCCCTGTCTTTCTATGGACTTGCATGCCAACAATTGAACCTGGAGGAGTTTTAGGAGTTTTCTGTTCTTAGTCATTGGAACTGCACAGGCCAGCCGTGGAGAGAACTGTAAGGCTTTCCAGAAGAATCACAGTGGATGTGAGGGTGATCTGGCTGCAACATCTGTCACTCCAGAAGAATCAAAGTACTTGGAGAAGTCCCCTTCCCCTCTATCTCAAGCCAACATTTCCCACTCAACTGAGCATGTGATAGAGGTAGGGAGACCATACATTCCATAGTTCTTTCTTCAACTGCGATGGGCAGAAGTCATCTGTCAAAGCTGATGTGTCAAAACCCAGTGGTGGAATTCTACTTACCTCAGGATCATTTTCCAGTAAATCTTTGCTGCTCTCAATAGCACTTTTATGGAAGTGCAAAGAATGTGGGACCAAAATGGCCCAAAGCAATGAGCATGTTGCTTGTCTGCCTGGGAGAGGAATATAATACAGTAGTTTGAGAGTCCTGCCACCTCTTCAAGCAAATAGCAAAATCCCTGGTTATTACCATACAGTCTGGGTCCGCGTTCAGAGTTATTTTCCCAGATACTCATACCACTAGCTAGGGATGCCAGTTTGCAAGTGGGATCTGGGGATCTTCCAGAATTACAAATCATCTCCATACTACAGAGATCAGTTACCCTGAAGAAAACAGATTCTTTGGAGTGTGGATTATATGGCACTGTACCCAGTGGTGGAATTCAGCAGGTTTCCACCATTTCGGCAGAACCGGTTGTTAAAGTGGTGCTTGTAAACAACCAGTTGTTAAATTATTTGAATCCCACCACCGGAACCAGTTGTTAAATTATTTGAATCCCTCCACTGACTGTACCCCACTAAGTTCCCCGTCATTCCGAGGCTCTGTCCCCAAATCTCCAGGAGTTTCCCAATCTGGATCCGGCTACCATACCTCTCCCATCTCCCACTGGTGGCCAGAGGGGACCTGACAACCCTACCACTACTATTACAAAAGGCCATATAGGTAGCAGCTGGCCCAGCACTAGCAATGTAGGCCACCCTTTGGTTCACAGCACCAGCCCAGGAAACAATAGGACACGCAAGCTCCACACTTTTATAAGTACCAATTTGGCAGCAGAAGCTCCTGACTAGTGGATTGGGCAGTGGAAGCTCCCTGTTTTGGAAGGTGAGTATTGGGGTGGGGAGGAGGGTGGAAAGGTGAGTGACAGCCAGATTGCCATTGTTTGGTGTAGGATTTTTACATGGGCAATGCCAATTAAAAGGAGATGAAATGTGTCAGACTTCACTGATGCATAAACAAGTTTCTGATTGGTTCGTCCATATTTTGCATGATAACTGTTAGGGTACATTAGTTTCATCTTTTACTATATTTTAAAAGGTAATTAGTTATGTTTGGACACATTTGACTGTGATAAATTCTTGACTGGTACTTTGTCAATGAGGTGAGTAAAACAGTTTTGAATTGCAGCATGGGAATTGTAAATTATAATCCCATTAAAATAAGCTACTTTTTTTCTGGAGAGAGCATCAGTATTCAGGTAGTTAGTGGTGACAACTATTCATAGCAGTCACTGATACTTGGGCATGTGAGTGAACAATTTACAGCAGCTGGAGCTATCTTAATTTCTGGCAGTGGAGGAAAAGGTGCAGTGACAACCTCAGTTGGTTAATGCTTGTATTCCATCCTTCCTCCTGAAGTTAAAAACGTCATCCATAGTTTTCCATTATCTGTTTCATCCTCACAATAATTCTGTCAGCTAGCCAAGATTTTTGACTGTCCCAACACCATGCAGATAACTTCATGGCAGAATGAAGGTTTGGACGCAGGTTCCACAGAACCTAGTCCCATGTTGTAATCACTACACCTCAATGCCTCCTCTCATGTAGTGGTGGCATTCATGTCAAGGGCGAGGGGAGGACAGGCCCAGTTCTTGCAGGGAAAAAGCTAATGCCACTACTACCATGGCCCAAGTATGGGTGACAGGCTGTGTTCCCTCCTGAAGGAAACCTTAACGGTTTCCTAGCAAAGTCTATTCCTATTGCTTGCACTGGTGAATGTGGCATTTGTGTGTTTGAGGATAAGGAGTTAAATATTAGAAACTCATAGAATCTTAAATTGAATCTTGAGCTCTTCATTTTTGTTTTATATTGACAGAATATTGACAGCTGTGGAAGTTGGCATGCAAGTATACACAAGGATACACTGATGTTCATGTAGGAATATGCTAACCCATGGCAACCCTTTTATATGACACATAATGTAACATTTTCCTAACATTTCACAATTATTCAAATCATATATGGAAGTAGAATATGATACTTCTAAGAATCTTCTTGTTTGATTACATTTATTAGTATTACTTTAAATAATGCATTCATTATTCTGCACATAAATGTGTATTAATTATTATGCACACACATTTGTACTTGCACAATGTTTTAATGGCTGTAAAATATTCAGTTAAAAACCACACCCAAGAAAATCCTACTATGCATTTTTTTATCTTCTCTTGAAGCAGTACCTATTAATTTAAGTATAAATGATGGATTTGAATATGATGTTTAATATCTCCCTCTTCCAGCAAGCTTGGGTGTTTGGTAGAGAGGAAACAAGTAGTATAATGAATGTTTGCAGCTTGTACAAAATAAATGTTTTTTTTGGAAGGGTGTTACTGTGAAACATGGTCTGTGACAAATGTTCAGCAATCAAAATAATGCATTGCTGACATTACCATCTCAGTGCTCCTCTTTTGTAATTTTGCACTGCAGCATGTTAGACTTGAGGGAGTCAAATGTACAAAAAAGTTATCCTTATAAATAATACTGTATCCTGGGGGATT